>NC_139502.1:3601569-3900199 GCF_008360975.1 Lichenostomus cassidix | reverse complement strand
CATTGTCATGGGTGGTGGCCACTTTCCACATGGGGGGATGCAGAGGAGTGGCCGAAGGATGAAACCTTACAAGACACTTCCATCTGGCAATTCATGTTTTTTTGTAGAAGGGAGAAGAAGTGGGATGAAGTTCCCGATATGGACATGGGCAGATGATGGAATGTAACCTCTGCGAGAGCTTGTTACCCAAGCTCTGCAGAAAATCCAGTGCTGCAGGAAACACTAGTCAGCAAACTGACAAAAAGCTGGGAACACACATGGGAAGGAAAGAACACACATGGGAAGGAAAGTCATGTGTCAAATCAGCTACAGCCACCCTGGGCAGGGAGAAGGAGCCGTGTTCGCAGTCCCTCTCTCCCCGGGACATGGGAGGGTCACAAGGGTCTCCATCCTTCTCAAGACGGGGAGAGCCTGGGAGCATCTCCACGCCTCTCACCTCGTGCCCAGGACATGCTCGCTGGATTCTCCATCCTTCTCAATCCAGGGGATGCCTGGGGGATCTCTGTCCCTCTCACCCCTGTGGTGACCCAGCCGAGGTCACGCTCCCTGCAGGACAGCCTGCAAGACCCCCAAGCATCCCCCGGTGCAAGAGGCAAAGAGACAAAGCAGGGCCGAGAGGGATGGAGACTCCCAGGGAGAGAAGAATGGAGCCACCAACAGGCACCGAGCAGGTGGAGAGGGACAGAGACACGCCCAGGACTCCCCAGGCAGGAGAGACATAGAGAGAACGCTGGGCCATCCTAGCTCCCGGTCCTCAATGAGGGCCGGGGCATTGCTGTCATCTTTGATTTTGGAGGGCTTGGGGGTGCTCAGCGTCCTCCTCGCCCGGGGCGGGGCTCCTTCCTCCTCTCCCGTGGGGAGGTGTGGGGCTTTGTGATTTCTTTGCATCGCAGCTGACTCATTGAGAGACCAAAGAGGAGACAAAGCATTTGATGTGTTTTGAAGTTCGATTTTTGCCAGTTTTATTTTGACCGGTGCCCGGAGGATGCCCTGGGGCTCTCCGTCCTCCTCCGATGTGGTGGGGCGGGCGTGCTTTCCATCGTCGTTGCCCTGGTCGGAGGACCTCCTTAGGTTTGGCGAGCCGGGTCTGGTGTCCGACCCCCTCCGATCTGGGGGCGCCAGCGCAGCTACGCGACAACAGCGGCGGCGACAAGAGGCGCAACGGCGGCACGAAAGAGGCGCAGCGGCACATCCCACCTCCCTCCCTCCCATCCACCCGCACACAACAGCCCGTCCCAGGGTGAAGTTGTAAGGGGTCCGGCGGGGTCCGGCCGCCTGGCCCCAACGAGCTTCCGGGGCTTCGGGAGACCTCGGGGGCCTCACCTGGCCCAAGCTCTCAGCCCTCCCGGCTGTTCGGCTCTGTCCAGAGGCGGCTGCGGTCAGCCTCGGTGTTCCCAGGGTCGCTCTTTGGAGCGGCAGGGACCACGCGGCGGAGGCGGGTGCCTGCCGGGCAGGAACGCCGTGGAGTCGCTGGTCGCTTCCCGTGATAAAGAGAGTGCTACGAGTTGAGAGTCAGCAGTGTGCAGTTTATTCAGGAGAAGCGGCGCGGGAGAGGCACACTGGGGGCTCTCGGGTGGGGCGGTCCACGCAGCTGCCGGGCGCAGAACCCGGCGGGGCTGGGGTCGCGGCCACACCACGCCGAGAGAACAAAGGGAAGGGGTTTTTAGGGGGAAAGACGGGGTTTCCCGGGGAGGAACAGCAGGGGCGGAGCCAACGGGGCTCCGGGACAACATGAGGGACAAGCGGGGGAGCAAATGAAATATAAGTAGGGAGGGGATTACAAGCAACTCATGGGGGAAGCCCGGCAGCAGAACATTCTAGTGTGGGCAAGCAGCGGGGGCGGTGATAGGGGCGGGGAAGCAAACCTTAAACCAATAAGCTTAGGAAAACTTTCCAGGGGAGGGAGAGACCGGTTTACGGCCCGGCCTCCTCCGAGTCCCAGGCGATGGCATCCTCGGCAGCGTCCCCGTGGATTACGCCGACCGCCGGCCTCGGGGACTCGGGATCCGCAGCATCGGGCCGCCGCACCCCCACACCTCCCCCTTCTTTACTAAATAAGGAGCGAATATGCGTAACTAAATATTTCTTAATCAATGCAAATGAAGCAGCAATTAAAGCAATAGTAAATAAAACAATAATGCAGTCTTTTAAAAGCGTGGCTCCCCATTCGGGCAGTCCCAGTCCTTTCAGTGCTTTGTGGGCCCATCCTCCGACGGTGGAAAGCGTGGAGTTCACAGCATGACGGACGCCATCCACGGTGCTTTCAAACCAGAGGCTGCTCTCGAAGGTGATGTTTCTTATCAAGGCGTCCATATCTTGCAGCCTCTGGTGGATGCTACGGCTCCTGGAGGATAGGTTGAAGCAGCAGAGCCCCTCAAACTGTTGACAGCCATGTCCATGCGCAAGGAGCAAAAAATCGATGGCCGCTCGATTTTGTAAAGTCGCATGCCTGGTTGTTTGCTCATCTTGCAAGAGGTCAGCAATGGCCTCTGACGTCAATCGGGCTTGCTTTGATACCCAACATTCTAAATTGCCGACCTCCCCAAGGGCCTTGGCTGCAGCTACCCAAGGCAGGAAGGCGGACACTGCTATCCTTTTTTCTTTACTCCAATGATAAATTTCAGTGCTGCAATCTTCCTCATCAGGCTTTTTTGGGATCGAATTGTTTGACCACACCGGGAGGTGGGTCATGTTGGGAGAAGCAAGAGTCAGATGGCCAAAAGTGCACGGACCCCCCACAAGGTGAGAGGGGACCCTGGCCCAGGCGCGTTCTCCGCAGATTAAAAACATTCCCTCCGGGAGCCGAATCGGGTGAGCATAGTGCCGATTTGAAGACGAGGGCGCTTTGACATGGGTAATATGGGTGCACCAATTCTTCGCAACGTAATTAGGATTGCCCTGTCTCAGCCCCTGGTACAGCTTTAGATCCAACTTATGCGGAGTTTGGTAATCGAATTGGACACAGGCGAGAGCTTTTAGAGAACCAATAAGCTGAAACTCGTGGGGCTCTTTCTCCATCTTCGCTTCACCCATAACCCACTTCTGCCACAGCAAAAGAGGGCTTTGAATGGGAAGAGGGAGAGAAAATTCTTGGCGGTCCTTGTAAAATTTATAGACATTTTGGCTCAAATTGAAAGTGGACCTCCACAAGGAGATGAGGGATGGCGGGAACGCATCTACCTGCACCGGAGCTCCTACCAAGGCAGACGAGAGCGGATCTCGGACCGCATCTGTAGACATACACATTTGCTCCTTGTTCATGGCACGGGCTAATGTCACCCAGACGTTGGAGCTCGGCTGCCTCACAACCCACGATTGGACTGGGATGATGGTCGGCATGAAGAGAAGGAATGACGCGAGGATGGTAGGACGCATCTTGGCCTTTGAATGGGGGAGCAAACAAAACAGCATTAACCAAAGCGATAAAGATTGGGGCAGGTGGAGGAGGGAGGACGGGAAGGCCATAGGGAAGAGGGGGAAGGGAAGTGGGAGGCTGGCTCAGGGAACTGCGGGATGGACTCTTGGTGACTCAGACGCTCTGCTTGCGAGTGTGGGGTCGGAGGCGGCGAGGTGAGGAAGGTGGAGTCTCTGCCTTCTTCTTGCGGCGCCAGTGGGCCGATGTCACGTCCTTTGGCTCCGGTCTCGGGGAGAGTGGCCCTGCTTTTAGGAAAGGCTTGACAAATTTAGCTGGGACCCATCGTGGCCCTTCAGAGGTGGAGACGCAGCAATAGCCACGCCCCCAGATGACGAGAGGGAAGGGGCCAACGATCTTTAGGGAGTCCGGTTCCTTGATCAGGACAAGGGGGCGCTCCTTCAGCTTGGCTCGCCTGGGGTTGGCAAAGTGGCGAACCACCGGGGGGTCTGGCTCCTTATCGGAGCAATTGAGAAAATTTAGAGTAAAAAGAGCCCTGGCGAGCCGATTTGCCGGGGTCTCTGTTTCTGGTCCCCCCTTTTGCTGCTGAAGCACCCTCTTGAGGGACCGATGGGCCCTTTCCACCAGGGCCTGACCCGTGGCTGAGTGGGGAATCCCGGTGGTGTGGGAAATGCCCCACTGGAGGAAAAATTTCCTCACTGGTCCAGAGGTGTAACACGGACCGTTGTCCGTCTTAACCTCTTTAGGAATACCCAGGACGGCGAAGGCCTGCAGGAAGTGCGAAATCGCATCCTTCGCCTTTTCCCCCGAATGTGCAGTGGCAAAGATCGCGCCTGAAAAGGTGTCTACGCTCACGTGTACATATTTTAGTCGGCCAAATTCAGGCACGTGCGTGACATCTGACTGCCAAAGCTCCCCACTATTAAGCCCTCTGGGGTTGATTCCAGACCCCATGGATGTAATCTGGAGGGGTTGACAATGGGGACAGGCCGCCACAATGGCCTTGGCTTGGTCCACTGTTAACTCAAACATTCGCCTCAAGGCCGGGACATTTTGGTGAAAGAGTGCATGGCTCAGCGATGCCTGCTGGAATCGATCAGGCACGTTGGCAACATGCACGGGCGCAGCGAGCGCGTCTGCCACCCTATTCCCTTCCGTGATTGGACCCGGAAGGTCAGTGTGTGAACGCACATGCATCACGTAGAAGGGTTGGTCACGGTGGGAAATGGCTGTCTTGAGCCTCTTGACCAAGCAATTAATTTTTGGGTTGGAAGAGCCGGACAGCCAACTGTCCTCAGCCCTTGAAACGATCCCCGCTACATAGGCCGAATCAGTAACCAGATTGAAGGGTCCAGGAAAGCGCTCAAATGCTCTGACGGCGGCTGCGAGCTCGGCCACCTGGGCGGACCCAGAAACGATCTCGACATCGCAATCCCACCGCTCTGTCGAGGGGTTCCACCAGGCGATCACCGAATTTCCTGATGTGCCCGAGCCGTCAGTGAAAAGTGTCGGAGCACTGAGGGGTTTCCGACTTTGGACCCGGTCAAGAACAATTTTTAGTTCAGATATTGCGAATATCTTATGTTTTGGAAACCAGGTAACAACCTGGCCGGGAAACGATTCAAGTGCTAGCTGCATCTCCTCACTCTTTAGCAAGGCAAATTCGAATGATTTTGTGTCGAATGGAACGTGGATGTATGCGAACTCACGTCCTGCTAGGGTGGACAGGCGGGACCTCGCTCGTCTAACAAGCTGCGCCGCCTTGTCCAGTGGCGAAACTAAAACTTTGGGGGACGAGATAGGCAGGAAGACCCACTCAACAATGAGCAGTCGGTTCTCCATGTCTTTCAGGTCCCATTGAAAGATGAGCCCGTGCAGGTGGGGCATTTTACCTAGGATGGCCAAATTAAAGGGCAATTTGGGGTCGCATCGGTGAACGCGACATGTTTTCAGGGCGTTCTGTACCTTTCTGATGGATTCCCGCGCTTCCGGGGTCAATGTCCTTGGGGAGGTCAGGTCGCGATCTCCACACAGGAGGGAAAACAGCGGGACCAGGTCTTCCGAGGAGATGCCGATCAGGGGCCGAATCCAGTTGATGGCACCACAGAGCTGGTGCATTTCCTGCAGGTTAGATGGATTGTCAATAATTTTGATCGGCAAGGGTGTTATTGTTTGCTCCTCAATTTTTGCTCCCAGGTATCTCCACGGCGCCGTCACCTGGACCTTGGAGGGTTGGATCTCAAACCCTTCGCTCTCTAGGGCCCCCACGACTCTAGAGAGTGCTGTCCGCAAGATGGCTTCGGTTGGCGAACAGACCAATACATCATCCATATAATGGACAATGATTGACTCACCCGTGACCTCTCGCACTGGTGCGAGAATGCTGTCCACATACCACTGGCAAATGGTGGGGGAGTTTTTCATCCCTTGCGGGAGCACTCGCCAGTGATAGTGGCGCATTGGGCGTTCCCTGTTGGTGGAGGGAACTGAAAAGGCGAACCTGGGCGCATCGTCTGGGTGCAGGGGGATCTGGAAGAAGCAGTCCTTTATGTCCACCACTGCAATCTTCCAGTCCCACGGGAGCATTGAAGGTGATGGCAACCCGGGCTGGAGAGGCCCCATGTCCTCAATGACTTCGTTTATTTTTCTGAGGTCATGGAGGAGCCTCCATTTGGTCCCTCCCGCCTTCTTGATAACGAAGACGGGCGAGTTCCATGGACTGGTCGAGGGCACGATGTGCCCCTTCTCCAGTTGCTCCTCAACGAGCTCTTCGAGCGCTCTTAATTTGTGTATAGGCAAAGGCCACTGGTCGACCCAGACAGGTTTATTAGTGAGCCAATTCAATGGCTGGGTCGGGCGCTCACCAGTGACCCCAATCAAAAATCCCGAGCCGGAGCCAATTCAACTCGGGCACCCCATTGGGACATAGTGTCTCTCCCCCACAGGTTGAATCCCGAGTTGATGATGAATGGCCGCACGGTGGCGATGCGACCCTCGGGGCCTTCAATTAGAACGGGGATGGAACTCCGCTCTGCAGGAGTATATCCTCCCACACCTTTCAACGACTGAGCCACAGGCTCCTTGGCCCATGCCGACGGCCAACTCGCCGAGGAGATGACCGTGACATCCGCACCAGTGTCAATCATGCCAGTAAGGGAGATGTTGCTTCCCTTCTGGGAAAGGCCACAAGTAAGCATTGGCCTCTCTTTACCAACCGCCTCGGACCAGGCAACCAGCGGTCGTTCCGTGAGGATAGCGTGGAACGGGATGACCTTGATCCTGGCCACGACCTGATTCCTAGAGAGGATAAGAGGGGGGTCAGCAACTTCAACCTGGAGTGGAAAGAACCCCTCTGCATCCACTCTGATCAAGGAAGGGATGATGGCAATCCCTTTGGGTCCGGCGTCCGCATCTGAAATGGCAAGGACAAGAGCGTCAGGAAAGTCACACTTTAGCTTAACAAGAAAGGAGTCACATCCGGGTATGGTACAGTCATCGTCGACCCACGCCTGCTGGAAATCCGTGGGGTCGAGGCCGGCCGGTGGCTGTTGGCAGCGTGAGGCCGGCATCTCACGCTGCGCTCTCAGTTTCCCTGGCCAGCAGGGAAGGGAGGTGGAAACGAGGAACGGTCAGTTAGGGACATGGGGGAAGGACGCTGGGCGCGGGCAGGGGCAGGAGCAGGAGAGTGGGAGAACTTGGAAATTTCCTCGACCGGCGTGGGGCAGTCTGCGGCGAAGTGTCCTCTTTTGCCACACCGGTTACAGGTGGCATAGGTGTTTCGGATGGCCAGTGCCTGAGAGGTGTTAACATTCAGCGCCTTGACCGCAGCCAGGCGCCGACAGGCACTGACCATCTGGGCGATGGTCGGCCGTGGGTCATGTGGCAGGGACAATATGATTTCTTTGCAGATGGTGTTGGATCTGGTGATTGCCCCGTCCACAAGCAGCTGCTCCCTGATGGTGTGGTCGGGGACCTGACGATCGATGGCCTGTTTGAGTTTGTCAACAAAACTGGGGAAGGCCTCGTCAGGCCCTTGGAATATCTCCAAGTAGGGGATGGTAGGGGCATCCACCGGAGGGATACCAAGCAGTACCCTCTCCGCTGCACCAGCGAGAGACACCAGAATGTCTATGGGTATCTCTCGGGCTTGCGTCTGGGGTTTAGAGTAATCCCCCTCACCCAACAACACCTCGAAGGTGGGGCCGTTTGGAGTGCCGTGCCCAGGAAGCAGTCGCTCTAGCCCCCTGATCTGCCTTTTCCACTCGTCCTCCCACTCTTGGTATTCAACGGGGGACAGTAGACAAGACATCACTAATTTGATGTCGGAGGGAACTAGAGGGACGCCGGTGAGAGTGGCGTGAAGGACTGCTCTGAAATAGTTTGAGTCCCGGCCAAACTCCTTTTGCGTTTTGGCCAGGTCTTTGAGCGCGGCCCTATCAAAGGGCTCCCACCGTGGGTGATCGCGTTGCCCCGAAACGCGGACTGGTGCGGCGAAGGGGGCCTGGAGGCTCCCCGGTTCCGGATCTAGGTGACAACCTTTCCCAGCCCAGCCGGAGGACCCATCCAAGATGGCCTCCTTCCGGTCAGGGACCGTTGGAGGACCAACAAAGATGGCCTCCTTCCGGTCAGGGACCGTTGGAGGACCAACAAAGATGGCCTCCTTCCGGTCAGGGACCGTTGGAGGACCAACAAAGATGGCCTCCTTCCGGTCATCGTGGGAAAGGGGATCCAAGATGGCGTCCTTCCGGCGGACGCCGGAAGGGTAGCCGTGGGAACCGGGAAGACCCGCCTCCGGGGAGGGGTTAGGAAGGGGCGGATCATAGGGAGGGGCGACTGATGAAGGTCCCGGGGAGGAGTCGAGGAAGAGGTGGGGTTTCGGTGGGAAAGGGGAGGTAGGCGGGGTAGGGATAAAGGGGTTGGGCGCAGGGGCGGAGGGTCCGAGGGAGGGGGTGTGCCCGCACGGTGATGGATAGGCTGCCCAGGGGGAGGGATCAGGGAAGGGGCTCGGCGGGAAAGCCGAAGAAGCAGCGGGAACGGGAGAATTATAGGGAGAAGGGGTGGGGGATGGGAAAGCCACGCGGCAGGCGCCATCCTGCTGCCAGCCGCCACTCCTTCGTGGCTCTCCGGGGAGACAAAAGGATACACAGCGGGGATTGCGGGGGACTACCAGGGACGAATCAACTCGGGAAGAGGGGTTAGGAGAGACAGAACCGGGGGTGCCCGAGAGGGTCGCGCGTTCTCCCTCCCAGGCAGGGGACGAAGTGACCGCGGGGGCGCCGGAGACTAGATGAGAACTCCGTGTCCGCGGACGTTCTGAGCCGCCGCGGTCGCCTCGAGAAGGACAGGGGCTGGCGTTAGTTGAGGAACGGGCAGACGGGGAAGGGTTAGCAGGGACTCCCGCGCTCCGAAGGGAGGGACGGAAAGCGTGGAAAATCTGTGTTAAAATCCCGAAAAACTGGTCCACTCGCTTGTCCCCCCGGGACAAAAGCTGGTTCATGCGCGAGCGGACCCCACGCCAAAAATCGATGGAATTAGCATCTTGGGGAGAAACATCGGGAAATTCGGCAAAAATAAATTTAACAAAGCGTTTTAGGAGCGGGGAGGGAAAAGAAAATTTCGCTACTCGGAGGGAGGTTTTAACGGAAACATAAAATTCTCGTTGCTCTTTGGTTAGGTTAACTCCCATCTTTTCCACCCGAGATAAAGGTTAGCCGAACCAAACTCTCACCCGACCGATCCGAACGAAAAATTAAATGAAAAGAGGGCAAGCTAGGGAACCCCTTTCCCTACCAACTCACCCGAACACAAAGCGGCGCGGTCGGTTCACGGGGCTCACGGGGCTGACGGTGCCGGCGAGGAGCACCTCTCGATGTAGTCCAGGGAGGGTGCTGCAACTCGCCGGGTGGCGGAACAACAGATCTCCACTCTTCCCTTCCAAGGAGCGAAGGCAGGTTCGGAGGGTCACGTTGACGGCGCCACTTGAAGTTGTAAGGGGTCCGGCGGGGTCCGGCCGCCTGGCCCCAACGAGCTTCCGGGGCTTCGGGAGACCTCGGGGGCCTCACCTGGCCCAAGCTCTAAGCCCTCCCGGCTGTTCGGCTCTGTCCAGAGGCGGCTGCGGTCAGCCTCGGTGTTCCCAGGGTCGCTCCTTTGGAGCGGCAGGGACCGCGCGGCGGAGGCGGGTGCCTGCCGGGCAGGAACGCCGTGGAGTCGCTGGTCGCTTCCCGTGATAAAGAGAGTGCTACGAGTTGAGAGTCAGCAGTGTGCAGTTTATTCAGGAGAAGCGGCGCGGGGGAGGCACACTGGGGGCTCTCGGGTGGGGCGGTCCACGCAGCTGCCGGGCGCAGAACCCGGCGGGGCTAGGGTCGGGGCCACACCACGCCGAGAGAACAAAGGGAGGGGGTTTTTAGGGGGAAATACGGGGTTTCCCGGGGAGGAACAGCAGGGGCGGAGCCAAGGGGGCTCCGGGACAACATGAGGGACAAGCGGGGGAGCAAATGAAATATAAGTAGGGAGGGGATTACAAGCAACTCATGGGGAAAGCCCGGCAGTAGAACATTCTAGTGAGGGCAAGCAGCGGGGGCGGTGATAGGGGCGGGGAAGCAAACCTTAAACCAATAAGCTTAGGAAAACTTTCCAGGGGAGGGAGAGAGCGGTTTACGGCCCGGCCTCCTCCGAGTCCCAGGCGATGGCATCATCGGCAGCGTCCCCGTGGATTACGCCGACCGCCGGCCTCGGGGACTCGGGATCCGCAGCATCGGGCCACCGCACCCCCACACCAGGGCTCCATGGTGGCGGCGCAGAGGGGCAGGGCCGGTGCCGGGGCTCCAGCGCTGCGGGGTCCGAGGGCGCGGAGCCGCGCTCGTCTGTGGCGGCGCCGCTGCTGTCGGCCCGCGCCGCTCGGCAGCTGCCGCCGCTGTGCCGCATCCCGAAAGGAGCATGAGCCCGCAGCCGCCTATGGGAGTCGAGTGCTGAACACCGAGGGGCAGAGGAAAGAAGCACACCGGCGGTGGCCGTCGTTCTCGGTCCCGGGGGCGCCCTCTCTGACGGCGGCACGGTCGTCCTGGCCCCGGTCCGCGCCCGGTGCTGCGTCGGCGGCGTCCGTCGTCCTCCCCCCGGGGCCAGGTGCGCTCTGTGCCGGCGGCGCCCGTCCGTCCCCCCGCGCCCGGTTCTCCGCCGGTGCACCAGGTGCGCTCTCTGCCGGCGGCGCCCGTCCGTCCCTGCTCCCCCGGGCGCCCTCCCCGCCGGCGGCGCCCGTCCGACCCCCGCGCCCGGTTCTCTGCCGCCGGCGTGGCTGTTCCACCCCCCGGGCCAGGTGCTTTATCGGCGGCGTCCGTAGTCCAGCTCCCCCCGAGCCCGGTTCTCTGCCGCCGGCGTTCTGCCTCTCCCGGGCGCCCTCTCTGCCGCCGGCGTCCGCCGTCCTGGCTCCCCCGGGCGCCCTCTCTACCGGTGGCGTCTGTCGTCCTCGCACCCCCGGGCCAGGTGCCGTACCGGCGGCGGCCGTCGTCCTCCTCCCTCTCCCGGTGCTTTCTGCCGGCGGCCGTCATCCTCAGTCCCCGTGACGCTCTCTCTGCCGGCCGAGTCCGTCGTCCCGGCCCCCCGTGCCCGCTTCTCCGCCGCCGGCGTGGCTCTTCCACCCCCCGGGCCAGGTGCTTTATCGGCAACTCCCCACGGGCCAAGTGCTCCGCCGGCGTCCTGACTCCCCCGGGCGCCCTCTCTGCCGCCGCCGTCCGTCGTCCTCCCCCCGGGGCCAGGTGCCCTCTCTGCCGGCGGCTTTCGTCGTCCTGGCACCCCACACCCCGTGCTCTGCCGCCGGCATCCATCGTCCTCCTCCCCACGGCCAAGCGTTCTGCCGGCGTCCTCGGTCCCCCGGGCGCCCTCCCCGCCGCCGCTGTCCGTCGTCTTGGCCTCCCGCGCCCGGTGCTCTGCCGCCGGCGTCTGTCGTTCTGGCCCCCGCGCCCGGTGCTCTGCCGCCGCCGTCGGTCGTCTTTGCTGCCCCGGGCGCCCTCCCCGCCGCCGCTGTCCGTCGTCCTGGCCCCCCGCGCCCGGTTCCCCGCCGCCGGCGCCTCCACCTCCCCACCGGGTTCTTTGCCGGCGGCGTCCGCCGTCCCAGCTCCCCGGGGCGGGTACTCCGCCGGCGGCATCCGTCGCACTCCTGCCCGGACCAGGTGCTTTGCCGGCGGCGTCCGTCGTCATTCCCCTCCCCGCCAGGTGCTTTGCCGGCGGCATCCACCCTCCCAGCTCCCCGGGGCGGCTGCTCCGCCGGGGGCGTCCGGTGTCTCCCCTCCCCACCTCCCCCTCCCGGTCCTTTCTGGTGGCGTCCGTCGTCCCAGCTCCCCGGGGCGGCTGCTCCGCCAGCGGCGTCCCGTGTCCCCCCTCCCATTCCTGATCCTTTCCGGTGGCGTCCGTCGTCCCAGCTCCCCGGGGCGGCTGCTCCGCCGACGGCGGCCGGCATCCTGCCCTGCCGCCTCCGGTTCTCCGCCGGCAGCGCCCGTCCTACTGGCCTCCCGGGGCATCGAATCGCCGGCGGCGTCAGCCGTCCTCCCTCCCCGGTGCCAGCTGCTATAGCAGCCGCGTCCGTCGTCGTCTCCCCAGCTCGGGAGCTGCGCCGGCGTCGTCCGTCGTCACGGCCCCCTGCGCGCCCGGTGCTCCGCCGGCGCCGTCCGTGGTCCTCGCCTTTCGGCGCGGCTGATCCGCCGGCGACGTCCTTCGTCCTCGCCTCCCGCGCTTGCCGCTCCGCCGCCAGAGTCCGTCGTCTCCGCCGCCGCCCGTCTCCACTGCCGCCGGCCGTGCCGGTGAGCCGGCTTGGCACGCTGCTTTTATAGGCGACACAAGCCACGCCCCCGTCGTTTTCAGCCAATGAGAGCTCAGTGTCGATTGTGGCGTGCAGGCACCACCTGTCTTCGGCTCTTGTGATGTCACAGACAGGAGGCGGGGCAAGCACAAGCGATCTGATTGGCCGGTCTGGAGGGGGTTTCCCGCGCTCATTAGGCTTGGCGGCGCTGATTGGCTGTTTCGGGGCTGCCCGGGAGGCCGGTGGGTGGGGACGAGGCCCAGAAGTGGGCGTAGCTTCTCGGCTTTGGGGGCGGGGCCGGTGGGGGGGCCGGGGCCGGCTGGGCTAAACGTTCCACTGGCATCGGCGAGGGGCTCGCTGGAGAGCTGCTGCCCTTTGGACTGCCTTGCCATGGCACTGGGGCTCCCAGGGGGCTGGCAGCGCAGCTCAGGGCGGGGATACGGCCCGGACTGGAGTCAGGGTTAAGTGTGGCATTGGCGTCAGGGGAGTGCAACTGGCAATGGCATTGGGGTTTGGTCTATAACGGTATGGGGCTTAGGGCTGCAAATGGGGCCGCATTTGGAGTTAGGGCGAAATGGGGGATTTGGGTTAGGGTTGAGCATTTAGGGAGGGGCTGAGGCTTCCATTAGAACTGCCGTCGGGATCAAGGCTAAACGTGGCATTGGCTTTAGTGCCGGAGTTGGGATTGCGTCTGGGGCTAGACGTGTCTGGGACTGGGATGACATTAAACACGGGACTGCGGCTCTGTCTAAATGTGCGCTGAGATGGAGCTCAGCATCATGCTTGCCTTTGGGACTGAGTGCGCACCCAGCCGGATAGGGCGCACGACACTGGAGGTTGTCCCTGGCACTGTCCCACCCTTCCTCATGCACCGCACCTCGATGTATCGGGGGTGGCGGTGGGGGGGGGGCGAAAGACGACTGAGGGAGGGTTGGGGGTGCGGAAAAGCCTGTGACTTGGGGGCTGTCTGCGGGAGGAAGGCCCACCGGGAGGGCTCTCTGGGGGTCCCAGCCCCATTGCGGGGGCCCAGGCTGGTTGCGGGTGCCACCCCGCAGGTGACTCGGGGCCGGGGCCATTGCCCTCGGGCTCGGGGCGGAGCTACGTCCCCTTCGCCACACTCCCCGCCCCTTGCCGCAGCTCTCGACACGCCCGGCGAGTCCCGCCGGGAGCTGCCGCTGCCTCAGCGCGGCCCGGCTTCCCTCCGCCCCTTCCCGCTCCCGGATCCCGGATCCCGGCCCCGCTTCCTTCCGCCGGCTCCCTCCAACCCTTGCCGCTTCCCTCCGCCGGGTCCGGCACCCCGGCGCCGCTTCCCTCCGCCCGTTCCCTCAGCCCTTGCCGCTCCCTCAGCTCATTGCCGCTTCCCGCCGCTCCTCTCGCTGCCTCCAAGCCTTGCCGCTTCCTTCATCCCGTTGCCGCTGCCCCGAGCCCGGCCCGGCCCCTCTGGCCGTGAGCTTCCTCTGGTGAGTGCCTGGGCGCCGGGAGGGAGGGTGCTGGGGGCGGCCCCGAGGGGCTCCCAGCTCGGCTGGGAGGGGCTGGAGGAGCACTTGGACTTGGTGTGGGAGACCCCATTATTTGGGGGAGGAAGCGTTTGGGGAGGGCTGGAGGGGGGGCTGTTCTTTGCGGGGGTCTAGGAGGGAAGGGATTTTGGGGAGGCTCTGAGGGGGCTGCTGGGTGCCGCTGGTGGGGAGGGGGTGTGTGGATTTTCGAGGAGAGTGCTAAGCTTTGAGGAAGATGGAGGGGAAGATTGAGAGGCCCCCAGGAGCTGAGGAAGGCAAAGCGGGGCTCTTAGGGGAAGGTTTAGGGGAAGTGGTGGAGCGGTTTGTGCTGGGGGTTTCAGCAGGGGCTTGGGAAGGTTGCAGAGTGTGTGTGGAGGAGGGAAGGCCTTGAAAAGAGTCGTTGAGAATGTCCAAGGAGAGGCTGAGAAGAAAGGCCCTTGAGGGATATGGGCAGGAGTGGAAGGCCTGGGCACGTAGTGGACTTTTAGGAGGAAGCATTGGAGGAAGGTGCAGGGAGAGAGGGTCTCAGGTGGGATGAGGAGTGGGAATGGGGTGGTCCTGGAGGGCAGGAAACTGTGGAGGGAAACGGGGGGGAGGTTTGGGGGGTGCGTGAGGGATTGGGAAACTTTTTGGGAGGGGAGTTTGAGAGAGCAGGCTCGGGGGAGGGGTTGTCTGGCAAGTGGAGAATCTCATTTTGCCCAAGCCGAGCTCTGGTCCTGCCATCCTGTTGTTTTTGTCACTCTTTCTAGGAGGCAGGGAGCTGTCAGGGTCTGAAATCTCCTCTTTTGGGGTATGTAAGGGTCGATGAAAGAATCGAGTTCTGTCTCAACATTTCTCATCAGAAACTACAGGTGCAGAGACGGAGCGAATGCTTTGCACCTGCCTGAGTTGGTACAGCAAAGGCCTTGTGCTGCCAAAGCTGGTACGTGACGAAGGCTTTGCACCCGTCGCCCTGACAGCCGTTGTGAAAAAGCTGCCGAGCATGCCTCGGACGCTCCTCCCTTGGCCCTGCCAGGTGGAGTTTAGCATATCTCCGCAAGAATTAAGGGAGAGCAAAGGCGGGTGGCAAGGAGGGACCAGGTGTATGGACTAGCATAAAAGACAGCTCTGGAGTGACTGAACTCCGAAGATCTTCCCCACCGAAAGATCACGTGGATCTTTGCAGAGGCAAAGGAACGCCTACTGACCGGGACCCCAGAGACGCCGGACGTCTGTGGAGCCGTGGTGGTAGCTATAGTCCCCTTTCCTTCCCATCTTTTCCCAATTTTCTCTCTTTCTCTCTCTATCGCAGGCCGCATTATGGGCTAAATTAATAAAGTTCCTCCTTGGATCGAAATTTAAATCCCTTGACTTGTTGAATTTTGTGCTTTCTTTTCTTTTTGCACTCTGAGATCGTAGCTGGTGCGAACCGTCACGCGTCTGCTTATGAGTGGACCGTGACACTCCAGTCCGGGCCGTATCCCCGCCCTGAGCTGCGCTGCCAGCCCCCTGGGAGCCCCAGTGCCATGGCAAGGCAGTCCAAATGGCAGCTCTCCAGCCAGCCCCTCCCCGATGCCAACGGCATATTTAGCCCAGCCGGAGCCGATGCGCCTCTTGTCGCCGCCACCGCTCTCGCTTACCTGCACTGACGCCCCCAAATGGGAGGGGGTCGGACACCAACCCCGGCTCGCCAAAGGTAAGGCGGTCGGAGCAGCGCCGGGGCAATGAGGATGGAAAGCACAGGGGCCCGAGCAAATGGGAGGAGGACGGAGAGCCCCAGGGCATCCCTTGGACACTGGACAAAATAAACTCGAACTTCAAAACACCTCAAATGCTTTGCCTGCTATTTGCTCTCCCAATGAGTCAGCTGCCATGCAAGGAAATCACAAAGCCCCACACCTCCCCACGGGAGAGGAGGAAGGAGCCCCGCCCCGGGTGAGGAGGACGCTGAGCACCCCCAAGCCCTCCAAAATCAAAGATGACAACAATGCCCCGGCCCTCATTGAGGACAGGGAGCTAGGATGGCCCAGCGTTCTCTCTATGTCTCTCCTGCCTGGGGAGTCCTGGGCGTGTCTCTGTCCCTCTGCACCTGCTCGGTGGCTGTTGGTGGCTCCATTCTTCTCTCCCTGGGAGTCTCCATCCCTCTTGGCCCTGCTTTGTCTCTTTGCCTCTTGCACCGGGGGATGCTCGGGGATCTTGCGGGCTGTCCTGCAGGGGGCGTGACCTCGGCTGGGTCACCACAGGGGTGAGAGGGACAGAGACCCCCCAGGCATCCCCTGGATTGAGAAGGATGGAGAATCCAGCCAGCGTGTCCTGGGCACGAGGTGAGAGGCGTGGAGATGCTCCCAGGCTCTCCCCGGCTTGAGAAGGATGGAGACCCTCGTGATCATGCCCCGAGGAGAGAGGGACCGCGAACACGGCTCCTTCTCCCTGCCCAGGGTGGCTGTAGCTGATTTGATAGCCCAGACTCCCATGCTCATTGCTCATCTTTATAGAAGCTGTTTGACAGTGCTAATAAGATTAGCTAACACTAATGCAACGGAATCCATGGGATTCCATTGCATCCCAATGTTCTCCTGGCTTCCATCAGGCCCTGCTGTGTCACAATGGAGTCTTGGTTCCATGAGATTCCAGCGCGGAACACCGATAAGCTGCGGAATTCATGGAATGGGTCTTCATCCTGGTGTAAGAGAAAGGAGGGCTTCCATCAAGAAGCAGAGCCTCCAACAAGGACATTGAAGGGAGCGAGGCAAAATCAAATGTTTCTTCTGGGACAATCACTGAATCTCTGTGGAAAATCCAGGAGAGTAACAGGAGCTTTGCTGTGCTCAGCTCGCAGGAGATTCCAGAGGAAGGATTCCCTCATGCATCAGGCCCAGGAAAGAATTCCTGCTTCTTAAGGCTCCATCAGGGTGAAGGCATTTTTTATTTTTACCATGTTTGGAGCAGCCGCTTTGTTGAAGCTGCTGCAAAACACTCCTGTGTTACAACAGGTGCGAGGGATCACTGGAGGACATGGGAAGGTCCTGGGTGTTCCTGGGGGACACTGAGGGCTCCTGAAGGTCACATGGAGGGTCCTGGAGAACACTGGGATGTCCTGGCGGACACTGGGGAGAATCGTGGAGGCCATTGGGAGGTCCTGGAGGTCACAAGGATGGTCCTGGAGAACACTGAGAAGCCATGGGGAGGTCCTGGAGGACACTGGGGTAGTCCTGGGGGTGTCCTGGAGGTGCCAGGCAGGTCCTGGTGTCCCTCAGAGTCCCTAAGTCCCTCAGGGCGCTGGTAGCTCCAGAAGATGATGTCCCCAATGTCCCCATCGATGTCCCCACGTCCCTCACTGCCCCTCGGGGGGCTGGTACTGCCAGAAGGCGATGTCCCCATCGTCCCCGCAGGACGCCAGCAGCCCGGGCTCCCGCGGGTTCCAGGCCACGCCGTTGACGTCCTGGCTGTGGGCGCGTGGCACGTGTGCCACCAGGCTGAAGGTGACAGGGGTGCCCGGGGCTGCTGGCACCTCCTGGAACACTCGCACCGCGTCGTCACCGCACGCCGTGGCCACCGCGCCTGTCAGGTGACACCTGGGGAGGGGACAGGGGGGTCAGGGATGGGGTCAGGTGGCACCTGGGGGGTCATCAAGTGGTCAGGTGGCACCTGGAGGGACAGAGGGGTCAGGGAGCACTGTGAGGGTCCCAGGGAGGGGACAGGGACCCTGTGAAGTGGCCCTGGAGGGTCACAGGTGTCCCCAGGTGTCTCCAGATGTCCCCCAAGGTGCCTCCAGGTGTCTTAGGGCTGCTGCCAGTGTCCTCAGTTCCCCCCAGGTGTCCCCAGTGTCACTGACCAGGCCACATCGTAGATGGTTCTCCCGTGGTACCCCGACAGGGTGCACACACACTTCCAGGTGGGCTCAGAGCCACTGCAGGCCACGCCTGGGGACAGCAGGGACACTGGTGACATCAGAACCTTCCCTCTTCTTCCCCTCCCTTCTCTCTCTCCTTTCTCCTCCTTGCTCTTCTCCCTCTCCATTTTTCATTCTTTCTCCTCTCCGTTTCTTCATTTCTCTTTTTCCCTCACTTTTCCCTTTCCCTTTTTTCCTTCTCCACCTTTTCCCCTCTTCTTTTCCTCTCCCTTTACCCTTTTCTCTTCACTTTTCTCTCTCTCCTTTTTCTTTCCTCTCCCTTTTCCTTCTCCCTCCTTTCTCCATTTTTTCATTTTTTTCCTCTTCATTTTTTCCCTCTTTTCCCCCATTTTTCCCCCAATTTCCCACTTTTTTCCCCGTTTTTCCCCATTTTCCCCCATTTTTCTGGTTTTTCCCCATTTTCCCCCATTTTTCTGTTTTTCCCCATGTTTTCCCCATTTTCCCCCATTTTTCCGTTTTTTCCCCATTTTCCCCCCATTTTTCCTCATTTTCCCCATTTTCCCTCAATTTTTCCCCATTTTCCCCTTTTTCCCCATTTTCCCCTTTTTCCCCCATTTTTCTCTATTTTCCCCATTTTCCCCTTTTTTCCCTATTCTCCGCATTCTCCCCATTTTCCCAATTTCCCCGTTTTTTCCCCATTTCCCGTTATTTCCCTGCTGACCCTCCTGGTTGCCGGGCAGGAACTGCTGCCACACGCGCAGGGTTCTGTCATCGCTGCAGGACACCAGCCGCTGGCCGGAGCTCTCCCAGGCCACTGCCCACACGGTGGACGTGTGACCCTCCAGGGTGGCACAGCACAGCCAGTCGTCCTCCTCCTCGCGGTACAGACGGACTGTGTCATCGTAGCTGGCGCTGGCCAGCAGCTGGGGACAGCAGGGGACAGCAAGGGACATTGGGGACAGCAGGGGACATGGGGACACACTGTGTCATCGTAGCTGGCGCTGGCCAGCAGCTAGGGACAATGGGGACAGCAGGGGACACTGGGGATAGTGAGGGACATGGGAACACACTGTGTCATCGTAGCTGGCGCTGGCCAGCAGCTGGGGACAGCAGGGGACATGGTGGGGACATGACCACACTGTGCATCATGGCTAGTACTGGCCAGCAGCTGGAGACAATGGGGACACTGGGGACGTTAGGGACACGGGGGCAGTGGGGACACTGGGGGACAGCGGCCATACTGTGTCATTGTAGCTAGCGCTGGTCAGCAGCTGGGGACAGCGGGGACATTGGGATGGCATGGGGACAGTGAGGGACAGGGGCTGCAGTGTGTCGTTGTAGCTGGTGCTGAGCAGCAGCTGGGGACATGGGGACATGGTGGGGACAAGGGGACAGCGGGGACATGGTGGTCAGGGGCTGCACTGTCATCACGGCTGGCGCTAGCCAGCAGCTGGGCACAGTGGGGACACAGGGGGGTGACATGAGGATGAGCTGGGGACAGCAGGGACACAGGAAGTGAACTGGGAACAGGAGACAGCTGGGGACAGTGGGGACAGTGGGGACAGAGGGTGAACCCGGGGATGAACTGGAGGGGACGTGAGGGGGGAGCTGGGGACAGGGGACAGTGGGGACACAGAGGGTGACAGCGACTGAGCTGGGGACAACAGTGGGGACATGGCGGTGACATGGGGGATGAACTGGGAGGGACAGGAAGGCTGAGCTGGGGACAGGGGGTGGGCACTGCTCTGGGGGAGCTGCCAGGGGACCCGGCAGGGTCTGGGGGACTAGGGGGTCTCAGGGTGTCCTCTGTCCCCCGGCAGGGTCTGGGGGCTCTCAGGGTGTCTCCTGTCCCCGCAGGGTCCCCAGGTCTGTGTCCCCTCACCTCCTGGCTGGGGTGCCACACCACGTGTTTGACGTCCTGCGTGTGAGCGTTGAGCACACTGACACACTCGTACTCCTCCTCCTCGTCCACTGCGGGGACAGCAGGGACAGCAGGGGACAGTGAGGGACAGTGAGGGACAGCAGGAACAGTGAGGGGACAGGGGTCACCTGCTGTCCCCTCCTCACCCCCCCAGCCCCCCCAGTCCCCTGCTCACCTTCCCACACCCAGACACTCTTGTCGCGGCTGCAGGTGGCCAGCAGTGACCCCGAGGGTGCCCAGGCCACCGCCTTCACCTCGTTCTCGTGCCCCTCCAAGGTGGCCACACACTGCGGGGACAGGCACGGTCACCAGGGTCACTGGGGGTCACCAGGGGTCACTGGGTGGGCACTGGGGGTCATTGGTGGGCATTGTGAGGGTAACTGGGAGGGCACTGGCTGGTCACCAGAGGTCACTGGGAGGTCACTGGGGGCATTGAGGATCACTGGGAGTCACCAGTGGTCACCAGGGGTCACTGGGTGTCACCAGGGGTCACCAGGTGGGCACTGAGTGGGCACTGGGGGCCTCAAAGTGGACACCAAGGGTCACTGGGGGAGATCACTGAGTGGGTGCCAGTGGTCACTGGGGTCACTGGGTGGGCACTAGGAAGTCACTGGGTGGTCACCAGGGGTCACTGGGGGGTTACTGGGGGCGTTGGGGATCACTGGGAGTAACCAGGGGTCACTGGGTGGGCACTGGGTGGCCACTGTGGGTCACCAGGGCTCACTGTGGGTCAGTGGATGGTCCCCAGGGGTCCCCAGGAGTCCCCGGGTGGTCACCTCGAAGCCATCGTTGTGTCGCCTCCAGACGCAGGTGGTGCCGTCGAAGCTGGCCGAGGCCAGGTAGGAGCCGCACGGTGACCAGGCCACCCTGCGGACAGTGCGGCTGTGCCCGTCCGACAGCAGCGCCCGGCACGCCCAGCCCGGCCCTGGGGACAGACAGCACGGGGACACGGGGACATGGGGGGGAGCATGGTCAGCGTGGGAGGACAGACACACCGGGGGGTGACCATGGTCAGCATGGGGACACGGGGACACCGACACACCGGGGGTGACCATGGCCCAGACCGGACACGCCCATACAGGTGTGTGACCCCGCCCCGAACCGCGCCCTGCCACACCAGCCCGGTGCGCTCCCGTTATTCCCTCGCTCCCGTTATCCCTCACCTGCCCGCTCCCACTTTCCCCTCACTCTCCCGACCCTACAACCGGGTGCGGCTCCGTTCCCCTCTCCCGTTATCCCTCACCTGCCCGCTCCCGTTCTCCGCTCACCCTCCCGGCCCTACAACCGCCCGGTGCGGCTCCGTTCCCCTCTCCCGTTATCCCCTCACAATCCCGACCCCAGACCCGCACGGTGCAGTCCCGCTCCCATTCCCATTCCCGTTCCCGTTCCCGCTCACCCTCCCGGCCCCACACCCGCACGGTGCTCTCCCGTTCCCATTCCCGTTCCCGTTCGGTTCCCGCTCACCCTCCCGGCCCCACACCCGCACGGTGCGATCCCCGCCGCAGGAGGCCAGCAGGGTCCCGCTGGGGCTCCAGGCCAGCGCCCAGCAGCGCGACTCGGGGTGCGCGGCCAGCCGGCACAGCAGCGACAGCGCCTCGGGCATGGCGGCACCGGGACCGGAACCGGGACCGACCGGAACCGGAACCGAACCGACCGGAACCGGAATGCACCGGACCGAGAGCGGAAGCGGAAGCGCGGCGGGGCGGGGCGCTGCGGGCCCGGGCCGGGATCGGGGCGCCTGCAGCCTGTCGGTGCTCCGGGCAGCCGGCCGGGATCGCCTGTCCCGGGGCGCTGCCGGGCCTCGGAACCGGTACCGGTTAGCCCGCCGCCGCTGCCGGGGGATCCGGGCCGCTGCCGGGGTTCGCAGCGCTCGGGCCCGCTGCCGGTGAACCCTGAGCCGCTGTCGGTTGTCGCGGAGCTGCTGGCGGTGTCCCGGTACCGGTGAGCCGGGGCTGCTGTCGGTTAGCCCGGAGCCGGTCCCGGTTATCCCGAGGCCGCTATCACTCATCCCGGGGCAGATCCCGGTTGTCCCGGGGGGGTGTCAGGGGTCCCGGTGTCCCGGGGCGGGTCCCGGTGCCCCGGTGAGCCCGGCACGGCTGTCGCACACCCCTGAGCGGTGCCGGTGCCCCGCTGAGCTCGTTGCGGATTCCCGTTCCCCGTGCGGCTGACCCGCAGCGCCTGCCGGTTATCCCGTTCCCCTTCCCGCCGCCCGGGTGACCCGGAGCCGCGTGTCCCCGAGGTCCCGTTCCCCGTGCGGCTGCCGGTTATCCCGGGGCCGGTGCCCCGCTGTCCCGGTTCTCCCGGTTCTCCCCGCTGTCCCGGCTGTCCCGTTCTCCCGGTGCGATGTACGCGGGCGCGGCGGGCTCGGTGTCGCGGCGGCGGCGCGGCGCGGCGGGTCTGCCGAAGCAGGCGGAGCGCAGCCTGGCCTCGGCGCTGCCCGGGGCGCTGTCCATCACCGCGCTCTGCACCGCGCTGGCCGAGCCCGCCTGGCTGCGCATCCACGGCGGGACCTGCGGCAGACAGGAGCTGGGGGTGGCTGATGTGCTGGGCTTCGTGCGGCCAGAGCTGCTCCGGGGTGAGTGTGGGGTATGGGATATATGAGGTATAGGATGTGGGGTATGGGATGTGGGAATGATGGGATATGGGGTATGGGATATATGGGATATGGGGTATATGGGGTATATGGGGTATATGGGATATGGGATATGGGGTATGAGATATATGGGGTATATGGGATATGGGATATGGGGTATGAGATATATGGGCTGCACATCCACGGCGGGACCTGCGGCCGGCAGGAGCTGGGGGTGGCTGATGTGCTGGGCTTTGTGCGGCCAGAGCTGCTCAGGGGTGAGTGTGGGATAATGTATGGGATAATATATGGGATATATGGGGTATGGGATATGGGATATGGGATATGGGATATGGGGTGGCTGATGTGCTGGGGTTCATGTGGCCGGAGCTGCTCCGGGGTGAGTGTGGGGTATGGGATATATGGGGTATAGGATGTGGGGTATGGGATGTGGGAATGATGGGTTATGGGGTATGGGATATATGGGGTATGGGATATGGGATTGGTGGGGTATGGAGTATGGGATATGGGATATGGGGTGGCTGATGTGCTGGGGTTCATGTGGCCGGAGCTGCTCCGGGGTGAGTGCGGGATAATATATGGGATATGGAGTATGAGATATGGAATATGGGATGTGGGATGGGGTGGAAGGTTATGGGGTGGCAGACATGCTGGGGTTCTTGTGGCCAGAGCTGCTACGAGGTGTGCAGGGAATAGGATGGGATAATGGGATTGATGGGATTATGGGGTATGGGATGGAATGGAAGGTTATGGGGTGGCCGATGTGCTGGGGTTTGCACAGCCCAAGTTGCTCTGGGGTGAGCAAGGAGGGGATAATGGGATATGGGATGGGATGGGATATGGGATATGGGATATGGGATATGGGATGGGATGGGATATGGGATATGGGATATGGGATGGGATGGGATATGGGATATGGGATATGGGATGGGATGGGATATGGGATATGGGATATGGGATATGGGATGGGATGGGATATGGGATATGGGATATGGGATATGGGATGGGATGGGATATGGGATATGGGATGGATGCCCTCCTGCACCCTGCCCTGCCCTCACACCCTGACAGCCCTACAGCTCCTCTGTCCCCTTCTGTCCCCTTACAGTCCCTGACATGTCCTTCTCTCCTCTCCTGTTCCTCTTTGCTCTCTTCCATCCTTTCTGTCCCTTGCCATCTCCCTCCATTCCTCCTGTCCCCTTCCATCCTTCTCCATCTCCCTCCAAATCCTCCATCCCGTCCCATCCCATATCCCACCCCATATCCCATATCCCATATTATCCTATACCCCATATCCCATATTATCCCATATCCCATATCCCACATTATCCCATACCCCATATCCCATATCCCATAAATCCCATCCCATCCATCCCATATCCCATATCCCATACCCCATATCCCATATCCCATACCCCATACTCCATATCCCATTATCCCATCCCATCCCTTTCCATCCCCCATTAAATCCCATGGTTTGGGTTTTTTTGGAAAATCCAATTTTGGGTCAGAAAAGCAGATCATTTTAGGGATTTTTTGAAGGAAAAGTGCATTCTTGATGGGAAAAGTTGATGTTTGGGGTGGAGAAGTGGATTTTTTTATTATGAAATCAGATTTTTGTGACGGAAAAGCTTATTTTTGGGGCAGAAAAGCAGATTTGTGGGTGCAGAAAAGTATATTTTTGGGGGATTTTCTCCAGGAAAAGTGGGTTTTTGATTGGAAAAACAGATTTTTAGGGCAGAAAAGCTGATTTTGGGGGTGGAAAAGCTGATTTTTATTTGGTGTTTTCTCTGGGGAAAATTGAATTTTTTAGTTGGAAAATCAGATTTTTGGGACAGAAAAGCAGATTTTTTTTTTTTTAAATTTTCTGGGAGAAAAGTGGATTTTTGATTGGAAAATCAAGAGTTTTGGGGTGGAAAAGCTGATTTTGGGGATTTTCTCTGGGGAAAACTGGGGATTTTTAATTGGAAAATCCAATTTTGGGGGTACAAAAGCAAATTATTTTTTTTATTTTCTGGGGGAAAAGTGCATTTTTTAATTGGAAAATCCAATTTTTGGGGTAGAAAAGCTGCTTTTTTTGGGTGGAAAATCAGATTTTTAGGGCAGACAAGCCAATGTTTTTAGGATTTCCTGGGGAAAAAGTGGATTTTTGATTGGAAAATCCAATTTTTGGGGCAGAAAAGTTGACTTTTGGGGGTGGAAAACCTGATTTTTTTTTCATTTTCTGTGGAAAAAGTGGATTTTTTGATTGGAAAATGAGATTTTTGGGGCAGAAAAGTTGATTTCTTGCAGATTTCCTGGGGAAAAGTAGATTTTTGATTGGAAAATCCAATTTTTGGGGCAGAAAAGCAGATTTTTTTTTTATTTTCTGGGGGAAAAGTGGGTTTTTGGTTGGAAAATCCAATTTTTGGGGCAGTAAAGTTGATTTTTTTTTTATTTTCTGGGGGAAAAGTGAATTTTTTATTTGAAAATCAGATTTTGGGGCAGCAAAGTTGATTTTAGGGGCAGAAAATCCAATTTTTGGTGCGGAAAAGCCAATTTTTTTATTATTTTTCTGCAGAAAAAAGCAGATTTTTGCTCAGAAAATCAGGTTTTTATTGGCCAATCTCCCATTTCCCCACTCCCAGACTACTGCATGAACCCGCAGACGGTGCTGCTGCTCAGGGTGATCGCGGCGTTCTGCTTCCTGGGCATCCTGTGCAGCCTGGCGGCGTTCCTGCTCGACGTCTTCGGCCCCAAACACCCTGCCCTGAAAATCACCAGGAGATACGCCTTCGCCCACATCCTCACCGGTGAGTGCCTGCTGGAAAATAGCTAAAACTCCAAGGAAATCATGCAAAAACATTCTGCAAAAAATCTGCCTGAAAATCCCGAAGAAATCCCACAAAAATCCCATAAAATATCTGCCCAAAAATCCCTAAAATCCTGCAAAGAATCTGCCCTAAAATCCCAGAGAAATCCCACCGAAAATCTGCCCCAAAATCCCCAAAAAGAAATTCTGCAAAAATCCCGCAGAAAATACCCCAAAAATCCCCCAAATACCGCAAAAAATCCTACCAAAAATACCCCCAAAATCCCCAAAATCCTGCAAAAAATCCCACAGAAAATACCCCAAAAGATCCCTCAAAAAATCTGCCCAAAAATCCCAAAGAAATCCCGCAAGAAGTCCTGCAAAAAATCTGTCCCAAAGTCGAAAAAATCCAACAAGAAATCCCACAAAAATTCTGCCCAAAGTTCCACCTTTGCACACATCCTCACCGGTGGGTAACCACCCAGAAATACCCCAAATCCCGTGAGAAATCCCAAAGAAAATCCCAAAGAAAATCCCACAGAAAATACCCCAAAAAATGCCCTAAAAATCCCCAAAATCCCGCAAGAAATCCCACAGAAAATACCCCAAGAATACCCAAAAAAATCCCCCAAATCCCGCAGAAAATACCCCAAATCCTGCTGGAAATCCCGCAGGAAATACCCCAAAAAGTACCCTAAAAAATCCCCAAAATCCCGCAAGAAATCCCGCAGAAAATACCCCCCAAAATCGGAAAAAATCCTGCAAAAAATCCTGCAGGAAATACCCTAAAAATACCCCAAATCCCACAAGAAATCCCACAAAAAATACCCCCAAAAAATCCTGCAAAAAATCTGCCCAAAAATCCCCAAAATCCCAAAGAAATCCCGCAAGAAATCCTGCAAAAAATCTGCCCCAAAGTCGAAAAAATCCTGCATAAAATCCCACAAAAAATCTGCCCAAAAATCCAGAAATTCCCAAAGAAATCCCACAAAAATCCCATGAAACATCTGCCCAAAAATCCCTAAAATCCCCAAGAAATTCAGCAAAAATCCCGCAAAAAAATCTCACAAGAAATTCCACAAAAATCTACCCAAAAATCCCCAAAATCCCAAAGAAATCCCGCAAAACTGCTGCTAAAAATCCAACAAGAAATTCCACAAAAAATCTGACCAAAGTTCCCCAAAATCCCAAAGAAATTCTGCAAAAATCCCACTAAAATCTGCCCAAAAATCCCCAAAATCCTGAAGAAATCCCAAAAAAACCCTCCAAAATCCCTTCCAAAGTCCAAAAAAATATATCCTGCAGAAAATACCCCAAAAGATCCTCTCATTCTCATGTGTTCCCCAGTTCTGCAATGTGCCACAGTGATCAGCTTCTGCTGCTGGTGCTCAGAGCTGCTCCTGGTCACCCCAGACCCCAAACACACCCAGTTTTCCCCATTTTTCCCCATTTTCCCCATTTTTTTTCTTATTTCCTCCCCGTTTTTCTTTCGTTTTTTTCCCCATTTTCTCTCATTTTCTCCCAATTTTCTCCCCATTTTTCACCATTTTCTCCCCATTTTCCCTGTATTTCCCCAGTTTTCCAATGTGCTATATGATCAGGTTCTGCTACTGGTGCTCGGAGCTGCAACTGGTCACCCCAGACCCCAAACCCACCCAGTTTTCTCTCATTTTCTCCCCATTTTCCCCATTTTCTCCCCATTTTTCTCTCATTTTCTCCCCGTTTTTTCTCACTTTCTCTCGTTTTTTCTCATTTTTCCCCATATTCCCCAGTTCTCCAATGCACCACGGTGATCAGGTTCTGCTACTGGTGCTCACAGCTGCTCCTGGTGACTCCAGACCCCAAACCCACCCAGTTTTTTGTCATTTTCTGCTTGTTTCTCTCTGTTTTTTCCCATTTATTCCCATTTTTTTCTCATTTTCTTACCGTTTTTCACCTTTTTTCCCATATTCCCCCAGTTCTGCAGTGCGCCATGGTGATCAGCTTCTGCTGCTGGTGCTCGGAGCTGCTCCTGGTGACCCCAGACCCCATACACACCCTTTTTCTCTCATTTTCTCCCCGTTTTTTCGCCATTTTCACTGTGTTTTCTCATTTTTTCCCTGTATTTCCCCAGTTCTGCAGTGCGCCACAGTGATCGGCTTCTGCTACTGGTGCTCGGAGCTGCTCCTGCTCACCCCAGACCCCAAACCCACCCAGTTTCTCCCTGTTTTCTCTCACTTTCTCCACATTTTTTCACCATTTTCACCATTTTCTCTCATTTTCCCCCATTTTCCCCAGTTCTGCAGTGCGCCACGGTGATCGGCTTCTGCTACTGGTGCTCGGAGCTGCTCCTGGCGCAGCAGCAGCAGCACAAGAAGTACCACGGCTCGCAGGTGTTTGTCACCTTCGCCGTCAGTTTCTACCTGGTGGCCGGGGCGGGCGGCGCCTCCATCCTGGCCACGGCGGCCAACCTGCTGCGGCACTACCCCAGCGAGGAGGAGGAGCAGGCGCTGGAGCTGCTGCAGGAGATGGACGAGGCTGAGCCCTACAGCGCCGAGTACGAGGTGATCAACCAGTTCCAGCCGCCGCCTGCCTACACACCGTGATCTGAGCGGGGTGGGGATGGGGGAAACGGGGCTATGGGCTGGTCCTGACAGGATTGAGACTTCACACCGTGATCCTGTAGTGCTGAGGATAAAGGGATGGGGATTGTGGACCTGATCCCAAAAGGATTGAGACTTCACACCATGATCCTACAGTGCTGAGGGTAAAGGAATGGGGTTCTGGGCCTGATCCCACAAGGATTGAGACTTCATGCCCTGATCCTATACATCCTGAGCATAAAAGGAATGGGGGTTCTGGGCCTGATCCCAAAAGGATTGAGACTTCACACCATGATCCTACAGTGCTGAGGATAAAGAAATGGGGTTCTGGCCTGATTCTAAAAGGATTGAGACTTCATGCCCTGGTCCTACACATCCTGAGTGTAAAAGGAATGGGGGTTCTGGGCCTGATCCCAAAAGGATTGAGACTTTACACCGTGATCCTACAGCGCTGATCATTAAAGGAATGGGGATTGTGGACCTGATCCCACAAGGATTGAGACTTCATGCCCTGATCCCACACATCCTGAGATTAAATGGGGTGGGGGTTGTGGACCTGATCTTAAAAGGAATGTGGATTCTAGCTCTGATCCCACAAGGATTGAGACTTCACACCCTGATCCTATACATCCTGAGCTTAAATGGGGTGGGAACTGTGGGCCTGATCCTAAAAGGAATGGGGATTCTAGCTCTGATCCTACAAGGAACGAGACTTCACACCATGATCCTACAGCTCTGATCCTAAAAGAATGGAGGCTTCATGCTCTGATCCCAAAAGGAATGGGGATTCTGGTCCTGATCCCAAAAGGAATGTGGATTCCAGCCCTGATCCCACAGCCAATGAGACTTCACACCTTCATCCTACAGCCCTGATCCCAAATGGAATGAGACTTCACACCGTGAGCCTACAGCTCTGAGATCCAGTGGGGTGGGGATTGTCGGCCTGATCCTAAATGGGATGGGGATTCTGGCCCTGATCCCAAATGGGATTGGGATTCCAGCCCTGATTCCACAGGCAATGAGACTTCACACCCTGATCCTACACACCCTGAGCCTAAAAGGAACGAGGCTTGGTGCTCTGATCCCAAAAGGAATGGGGATTATGGCCCTGAGCCCACAGGAAATGAGGCTTCATGACCTGACCCCAAAGGAATGAGGCTTCCTGCCCCAAGCCCGGAAGGAATAACAGGTTTCACCACCTGAGCCTGAATGGAATGTGGGTTCTGGCCCTGACCCCAAAAGGAATGAGGCTTCACACCCTGACCCCAAAAGGAATGAGGCTTCACACCCTGATCCCAAAAGGAATGAGGCTTCACACCCTGATCCCAAAAGGAATGAGGCGTCACACCCTGATCCCACACACCCCAAGCCCGGAAGGAATGAGACTTCCCAACGTGATCCCAAAAGGAACGAGGCTTCCTGTCCTGATCCTACAGCCCTGATCCCAAAGGGAACGAGGCCTCCCCACCCCACAGGGAAAAACTTCTCCAGGAACTCTACCAGGGCAGAATTTGTTGGAGCAGATCCCAGAAATTCTCCCAGGGAAGGATTTTTCCCAGTGGATCTTGGGAACAATTCCCTGAACTGATTTCCTCAGCAGGGATTCCGGGAATTCCCAGGAGTTCCCCAGGAAAGGACTTGGAGCAAATTCCGGATTTCTCCGGACTGATCCTGGGAATTCTGCCCATGAAGGATTTGGGGTGGATCCTGGGAATTCTGCCCATGAAGGGTTTCTCTCAGTGGATCCCAGGAACAATTCCCCGAACTGATTTCTCAGAGTGGATCCTAGAAATTCTCCTGGGGAAGGATTTCTCCCGGTGGATCTTGGGAACAATTCCCATACTGATTTCTCCCAGGGAAGGATTTCTCCCGGTGGATCTCAGGAACAATTCCCTGAACTGATTTCCCCAGCGTGGATTCCAGGAATTCTCCCAGGGAAGGATTTGTCCTGGTTGATCCCAGGAATAATTCCCAGACTGATTTCTCCCAGGGAAGGATTTCTCCCAGCAGGAATTCTCCCTGGAAAGGATTTGGGGTGGATTCCGGGAATTCTCCCAGGGAAGGATTTCTCCTGGTGGATCCCAGGAACAATTTCCCATTCTGACTTCTCCCAGTGGATCCCAGGAATTCTCCCCAGGTGGATCTGGAAGGATTTGGGGTGGATCCAGGAAGGATTCTGGGATCATTCCCCATTCCATGACTCCAGTGGGATTTGGACACCAGTGGTGGGAATTGTCCCACTGTGCTCCATGGGGGATTTCTGGGAATGAGAGCTGTGGGACTCATGGGATCTGTGATTCTGCTTTGGATGAGGGTTTGGGATCCACAATTCCCTATAAAAATGAGGGTTTGGGATCCACAATTCCCTATAAAAATGAGAGTTTGGGATTCACAATTCCCCATGGAATGAGAACTGTGGGATCCACCACTCCCTATGGAATGAGTTTTGTAGGATCCATAATTTCCAGTCAACAAGAGCTTTGGGATCTCCAATTCCCTATGGATTAAGAACTTTAGGATCCCCAATTCCCTATGAACAAGAGCCTCGGGATCCCCAATTCCTGATGGAACGAGGTCTGTAGGATCCCCAGTTCCCCATGGATCAATCCCTTTGGGATCCCCAATTCCCTACAGATTAAGAACTTTGGGATCCCCCATTCCCCAAGGAACAAGAACCTCGGGATCCCCAACTCCACACAGACTGATCCCTTTGGGATCCCCAATTCCATATGGATCGAGAACTTTTCCCTGGAATCAGAACTTTGGGATCCCCAATTCCCCATGAACAAGAACTTTGGGATCCCAAATTCTCCAAGGAATGAGAACTTTGGGATCCCAAATTCTCCAAGGAATGAGAACTTTGGGATCCCCAACTGGAATCAATCCCTTTGGGATCCATGATTCCCTATGGACTGAGAGCTTTGGGATCGCCAATTCCCCATGGACTGAGAACTGTAGGATCCCCAATTCCCAATGGATTAGGAATTTTGGGATCCCCCATTCCCCACAGACAAATCCCTTTGGGATCCCCAGTTCCCCATGGAATGAGAACTTTGGGATCCCCAGTTGGGATCAATCCCTTTGGGATCTCCAGTCCCACCCCATTCCCGTGGGAATATTTCTCCCCTATTTATAAACCCAGGAATTCCCGTGATTCCCATTATTATTATTCCCATTATTCCCATTTCCCCCACGGACATTCTGCACTTTATTCCAGGCTCTGGGAATTCCGGGAAAACCCCACTGGGGCTTCATTTGGGATCATCCCAATCCCCACCCAGCAAAAACCGGGAATTTCACCCCAAATCCACCCCAAATCCACCCCAATTCCAGCCCCTCTGGAAAACCTGGAGCGTTTATGCAAATCCCTCCACACCCATCCCACTTTTCCTGCTTTTTTCCCCCAAAATTCCCACTTTTCCCGCTTCTTTCTTCCAAAATTCCCACTTTTCCCCACTTTTTTCTTCCAAAATCCCTTTTCCTGCTTTTTTCCCCCCAAATTCTCACTTTTCCCGCTTTTACCCCCCAGAACTCCCACTTTTCCTGCTTCCCCAGAATTCCCACTTTTTTCTCCCAAAATTCCCACTTTTCCCACTTTTTTCTTCACCCAGAATTCCCACTTTTTCTTTCCCCAGAATTTCCACTTTTCCCACTTTATTTCCCCCAAAATTCCCAATTTTCATACTTTTTCTTCCCCCAGAATTCCTACTTTTCCTGCTTTTTCCCCCCAAAATTCTCACTTTTCCCACTTTTTTCTTCAACCAAAATTCCCACTTTTCTTGCTTTTTTCCCTCAAAATTCCCAATTTTCATACTTTTTCTTCCCCCAGATTTCCCACTTTTCCCACTTTATTTCCCCCAAAATTCCCACATTTCCTCCTCTTTTCCCCCCAAAATTCCCACTTTCCCTGCTCTTTTTCCCCATTTTCCCACTCCTCCTTTCCCCTTGGCTATGCAAGAGCTCCCCGGGCTGAAATCACAGGAAAATCCCAAAAAAATCCTAAAAAAATCCCGGAAAAGGCTCCGAGGAGCCGAATCGACCCTAAACCCCTAAACCCCTAAATCTGGGATTTGGGATCCTGAGAAAAACTTTGGGATTCCCTGGATATGCAAAGGGGAGGTTGGGTGTGAATAAATCTGGGAAAAATGGGGGTTTTGGGGGAAGAATTCCCCAAAAAATGAAATTGAATTAAATTAAATAAAAGGGATGGAGGGTGATGATTCCCGGGAGGATTTGGGATTTGGGATTGTTGGGGAATAAAGAGGTGCAAAGAGTGCTGGGGGAGTTGTGGGTTTTGTTTGGGGAAAGGGGTTTTGGGGTGTCCTAAAAAAAGTGTCACAAATCCCAAAAAAATGTCCCAAATCCCAAAAAAAAAAAGTCCTGAATCCTAAAAAAATGTTCTGGATCCCAGAAAAGAGCCCTGAAGCCCAAAAAACTGGCCTGGGTTCCCCCAAAAATGTCCCAGATACCAAAAAACTATCCCGAAAAACTGTCCTGGACCCCAAAAACTCTCATGGATCCTAAAAAACTTACTTGGATCCCAAAAACCTGACCTTTATCCCAAAAAAACTGTCCTGAACCCCAAAAATCTGTCCTGAACCCAAAAAAACTGACCTGGACCCCAAAAACACCTGTCCTGAATCCCAAAGAACAGCCCTGCATCCCAAAGCCCTGTCTGGGACCCCAAAGCTCTGCCCTGAGCCCAGAACTCGCTGTGCCCCATAACCAGCTGTGCACCCCAAAAACTGACCTGCCCACCCCATAGAGCCCCAGAGCCCATAACTGCCCCACAGCCCCAAATCCCCATTGCAGACCCCAAAAACCCCCCAGACCCCATAACTCCCTATTACCACCAGACCCCATAACCCCCAATAATCCCCTAGACCCCTCAGTGATCCCATAACCCCTGATAACCCCCCAGACCCCATAACCCCCAGTAAGCCCCTATAACCCATCAGTGATCCCCCAGACCCCCAATAACTCCCAGACCCCATAACATCCTATAACACCCCATGACCCTGCAGACCCCAAATACCACCCCAGACCCCATAACCCCAGACCCCATATCCTCCCAATTATCCCCAATAACCCCCAGACCCTGTAATGCCCTGTAACACCCCATAACACTGCAGACCCCATAACCCCTCAATAACCCCAAGACCCTATAACCCCCAGACCCCGTAAACCCCTAATGATCCGCTATAACCCCAATAACCCCCAGAGCCCATAATGCCCTGTAACACCCCATATAGTCTCCCTATAGTCTCCCAGACCCCATAATCTCCCATAGCCCCCAATAACCCTATAACCACCCTATAACCCCAGAGCCCCCAATTACCCCCATAAGCTCCTATAAACCCTGTAACCCCACTAACCCTCCAGACCCTGTAACCCCAATAACCCAAATAACCCCAATAACCCAAATAAACCCCAGACCCCATAACCCCCCGTAACCCCAATAACCCCAATAACCCAAATAATCCCAATAAACCCCAGACCCCAAGGAGCCCCCAGACCCCATAAACTCTATAACCCTATAAGCCCCTATAACTCCTATTAACCCTTTATATCCGCCAGACCCCATGGTCGCCTATAACTCCATGACACCCCCAAATCCCATAACCCTCTATAAACCCAATAACCCAAATAACCCCCAGACCCCATAACCCCCAATAACCCTATAAACCCCTATAACCCCCATTAACCCCGTATAATCCCCAGGCCCCAGAGACCCCTGTAACCCCAATAACCCAAATAAACCCCAGACCTCGTAACCCCCAATAACCCTATAAAACCCTATAACCCGTAACAACCCCCTGTAACCCCAACAACCACCCATAACGCCCCCAGACCCTGTAACCCCCAATAACCCCCCGTAACCCCAATGATCCTAATAAACCCCAGAGCCCAAGGAGCCCCAATAACCCCTTAGACCCCATAACCCCCAATAACCTTATAAGCCCCCCTAACCCCAATAACCCCAGTAATTCCCAATAACCGCAGACCCCATAACCTCTATAACCCCCATAGTGCCCAGACCCCATAACCCCAACACCCCCAGAGCCCCCAAAAGCCCCAGAACCCCGCGGTGGGCGTGGTCACACACAGGCCACGCCCCCAACCAGCACCGCCCATACACAGCCACGCCCCTCATCTGACCACGCCCCTTAGCCACGCCCCCTCTCCCTCTCGCCCTTGCGCGCCTCCACCTCCCGAGGTGGGCGTGGCCACCCTCCGCAGCCAATCATCGCGCGGGGCGGTGCGGCGCTGCCCAATGGGCGCTCGGCGCGCCGTGATGACGCTGCCGGGCGCGACGCGCGGCGGCCGAGCGGGGGGCGGCATGTGGCGGCCGCTGGCCGCGCTCGCCGCCCGAGGCGCCACCGGAGCCGGCCCGGGGCCCGCCACCGCCCCCGGGGCCACCAGCACCGCCCCCGGGGCTCCCGCGCGGGGCAGGCCGCTGCTGGCCCTGCTGGCCCGCCACTGCAGCTGCGTGCCGGCGCGGCGGGCGCGGCGGGGCTGGGAGCGGGGCCGCGGGGCGGGGAGCGGCACCGCCGGGAGCACCGGGAGCGGCACCGGGAGCGGCGGCAGCGCGGCGGGAGCGGCGGGCGGCTCGGGCGGGGGCTGGTGGTGGTGGTGGTGGCGCTGGGGAGCAGGCCGGGGCCGCGCCGCGCTGTCCGGGCCGGGCCGGCTGATGGCCGCGCTGGGAGCGGGGGGAGCGTTCGTGTGGGACGGACAGCGCATCGAGGAGGAGGAGCTGCGCCGGTGAGCGGGACACGGGGACAGCGGGATTGGGACAACCGGGCAGGGGGACACTGGGGATATCAATATGGGGACACGGGAATAGCGGGGCTGGGACAGGCAGCGAGGAGCACCGGCAGCGGGGCAGACACCGGGTTACCGGGATGACCGGGATGGGGACAGCTAGGACACCGGGGGTATCGAGCTGGGGACACTGAGGACAGCGGGGACACCGGGGTTACCGGGGCAGCGGGAGTAGCGGGGAGATCGGGATTGGGACAGAGCCCGGGAATACCGAGCACAGGACACCGGGAGTACTGGGAACGGGACAGCGCGAGCAGCGGGATGGGGACAGACTGGGGATACTGGGACTGGGGCACCGGGACGGTGGGGACAGCGGGATTGGGGCAGTGGGGACAGGGGGTGCCGCGGGTGGGACATGGAAATAGCGGGAGCGCCGGGAATGGGATGGTGGGACAGCGGAATGGGGCAGAGGGGACACTGGGGACATCGGGCGTACGGGGGACAGGACGGTGGGGACACCGGCAATACCGGGGATACCAGAAATACCGGGAATGGGGCACTGGGGACAGCGGGAATATGGGAATGGGACAGTGGGGACATCAGGGATAGTGGGAATGCTGGGAATGGGGCAGCGGGAGCAGCAGGGACATCGGGAATGGGAATCCCCGGGAACAGGACATCCCCAGCCCTGGCACTGTCGGGATCCCCAAATTCCCAGGACACCCCCCCCCTTCCCGAGGCCTCCAAAGAGACAGAATTCCCCAATCCTGTGGGATTTTCCCCAGTGCTGTGGGATTTCCCCAGTCCCAGTGGAATTTCCCCAATCCCTTCAGGATTTTCTCACTCCCAGTGGGGTTTCCCCAATCCTTTTGGGATTTCCCCATTCCCAGTGGAATTCTCCCCAATCCCCTTGGGAATTCTCCCCAACCCTATGGGATTTCCCCCAATCCCAGTGGGTTTTCCCCCAATCCTGTGGGATTTCCCCTATTCCCTTTGGGATTTCCCCATTCCCTCTGGGATTTCCCCATTCCCTGTGGGATTCCCCCACCCCCATGGATTCCCCTCTCCCAGCTCGGCCCAGGCCCTGCAGCAGCTGGAGAACCCTGCAGCATTCCCGGAGTGGGAGCAGCGCTGGGAGCTGGTGATGGAGCGCAAACAGTTCCGCCTCTGGAGGAGAGCCATCCCGGGATCCCACCTCTTCCAGTACCGCGGTACGGGCTGGGGACAGGGACCGGGGAGGGGCTGGGAATCCAGGGGAATGTCCTAGAAATGGCCCAGGAATCCTGGGAAACTACCCAAAAATCTATGGGAATGTCCCTCAGAAATCCATGGGAATGTCCCACAGAAATGGCCCAGAAATCCTCAGAAATAGGGAATATCCCCTAGAAGTCCTGGGAAATGACCCAGAAATCCCAGGAATTGGCCCAGAGATCCATGGAAATGTCCCCCAGAAACGTCCTAGAAATCCATGGGAATATCCCCCAGAAATCCATGGGAATGGCTCCCAGAAATCTATGGGAATATCCCCCAGAAATCCTGGGAAATGACCCAGAAATCCATGGGAATATCCCTCAGAAATCCCCAGGAATGTCCCAAAAATCCCCCTGGGAATGTGCCCCAGATCCCCCTGGGATTCCCACCCTAAATCCCTGGGAATATCCCAAAAATCCTCCCAGGATTCCCACCTCAAATCCCCAGAAATGTCCGAAAAATCTTCTTGGGATTCTCACCCCAAATCCCCAGGAATGTCCCCAAAATTCTGGGAAATGTCTCCCCAAAATCCCCTGGGAATATCTCAAAAATGTTCCAGAAATCCCAGGAATGTCCCAGAAATAATTCCTGGGAGTGTCCCAAAAATCCTCCCGGGATTCCCACCTCAAATCCCCCAGGAATGTCCCCGAAATCCCCAGAAATGCCCCAGAAATAATCCTGGGAATGTCCCAGAAATCCCAGGAATATCTCCCTAATCCCTGTCTGCAGAAAATCCCCAAAACCTCCAGAATTTTCAACGTTTTTTATCCTTTTCCTGGGATTTAATCCCATTTTTCCTGCCCTGCCATGGGGAATTAATTCCTCATTCCCAGGATCTGTTGATATTTTGGGATCTGTTCATTCCTGGGATTTTTGCATCCTCAGGAATTTTTATTTTCGGGATCTGTCAATTCCCAGGATTTTTTGATTTTTGGGATCTGTTGATTCCTGGGATTTTTCCATCCCTGGGATTTGGTGGTTTTTTGGGATTTGGTGATTCCCAGGATTTGGGATCTGTCGATTTTCAGGATCTGTTGATTCCTCACATTTTTTTATTTACTGGATTTTTGGATTCCTGGGATTTGCTGATTCCCTGGATCTGTTGGTTTTTGGGATTTCTTGATTCCCAGGATCTGTCAGTTCCTGTGATTTGTCAGTTTTTGGAATCTCATTTTCTGGGATCTTTTGATTCCTGGAATTTTTCTGGTTTTGGGATTTTTGGATTCCCAGGATTTGCTAATTCCCTGGATCTGTTTGTTTTTGGGATTTTTCAATCCCTGGGATTTCTTGATTCCCAGGAGCTGTAAATTTTTGGAATCTGTCCATTTCTGGGATCTGTTGATTCCTGGAATTTTTCTGTTTTCTGGATTTTTGGATTCCTGGGATTTCCAATTCCCAGGATCTGCTGATTCCCAGGATTTGTCAGTTCATGTCGATTTTTGGGATCTGTTGATTCCTCACATTTTTAATTTCCTGGATTTGTCAATTCCTGAGATTTGCTGATTCCCTGGATTTATTGATTTTTGGGATTTTTCAATCCCTGGGATGTCTTGATTCCCAGGATCTGTCAGTTTTTGGAATCTGTCATTTCCTGGGATCTTTTGAATCCTGGAATTTTCCTGTTTTCTGGATTTTTGGATTCATGAGACTTTCTGATTTCTGACTCCTGAGATTTGCTGATTCCCTGGATCTGCTGATTTTGGGGATTTTTAATCCCTGGGATTTTTTGATTCCAAAAATCTCTCCATTCCTGTGATCTGTCATTTCCTGGGATTCCTGGGATTTTTCTGTTTTCTGGATTTCCAATTCCCAGGATTTGCTAATTCCCTGGATCTGTTGATTTTGGGGATTTTTTCAATCCCTGGGATTTTTTGGTTCCTGGGATCTCTCAGTTTCTGGGATCTGCCATTTCCTGGGATTCCTGGGATTCCTGTTCCCTGGCTCTCTGCATTCCCAGGATTTGCTGACAGGGTTTCTGTCCCGCAGTGTTTGGCTCTTACACCGACGTGACTCCCAGGCAGTTCTTCAACGTGCAGGTGAGGGAATGCCTCGGGAATGCCTCGGGAATTCTTTGGGATTTGGGGCTTTGGGAGCCTCTTCCCGAGGCTGGGATGGGGAAAAATGGGAATTTCGGGTGGGATTTGGGGTGGGATGGCAATTCCTTGGAATTCCGGGTGGGATTTGGCTCCAAGAGTCACTTCTGGAGACTGGGGTGGGAATTCCCTGGAATTCCTGGTTGGAATTTGGTCAGGATTTGGATCCAGGAGCTTTTCCTGGGAGTGGGATGGGAAAAACCAGGACCTTTCCCAAGTTTATCCCATTCCCAATTTTTCTTCCATTCCCAATTTTCTCCCATTCCCTTTTTTATCCCATTTTTATCTGATTCTGATTTCTTATCCCATTCTCAGTTTTCTGCCATTTTTTCTGCCATTTTTTTCTATTTTTTTCTCCCATTTTTTTCTCCCATTCCCATTTTTCTCCCATTTTTTCTCCCATTTTTTTCCCATTCCCAATTTTGTCCCATTCCCGTTTTTATCCCATATTTATCTCATTTCCATTTTTATCTAATTCCGATTTTTTTATTCCATTCTCATTTTTATCCCATTTTTTCTCCCATTCCCAATTTTATCCCATTCTCATTTCTCTCCCATTTCTCTCCCACTCCCACTCTCCACACCCAATCCCAAGGATTTTCTCCTGGATTTCCCGCTGGGAACAAACCATTGGGATATTCGAGATCCTGGAAAATTCCCAATCCCACTGCCAACATTCCAGCTCTCCAAACTTCCCAGGGTTTTCCATCCATCATCCCCGTGGGATTTAGGGGGGAAAGCAGCATTTCCTTGGTTTTCCCTGGAATTTCCTGGAATTTTCTCAGAATTTTCCCTGGTTTTTCGTGGAATTTTCCCTGTTTTTCCTGGAATTTTCCCAGAATTTTCTGGAATTTCTCTGTTTGCAGCTGGACACAGAGTACAGGAAGAAATGGGATTCACTGGTGATCAAACTGGATGTGATCGAGAGAGATCCCAGCTCGGGGTCAGAGGTCATCCACTGGGTCACCCAGTTCCCTGTGAGTTATCCTGGGAATTTCTGGGATTTGGGATTTGGGAATTCCCTGGGATTTGGGATTGATTTGGGATCTGGGAATTCCCTGGGATTTGGGATTGATTTGGGATCTGGGATCTGAGGGGGTCCATGGGGTCACACAATTCCTGGTGAGTCCTGGGAATTCCCTGGGATTGATTTGGGATTTGAGATGATCCACTGGGTCACCCAGGTCCCTGAGAGTCATCCTGGGATTTGGGATTGATTTGGGATTGATTTGGGATTGATTTGGGATTTGGGATCTGAGGTCACACATTGGGTCATGCAGGTCCTGGTGAGTTTTGGGATTCGGGAATTTCCTGGGATTTGGGATTTATTTAGGAATTGGGATCTGGGTTTAGAATCAGAGCTCATCCACTGGGTCACCCAGTTCCCGGTGAGTTATCCTGGGATTTGGGAATTCCCTGGGCTTGATTTGGGATCTGGGGTCAGAGGTCATTCATTGGGTCACCCAGTTCCTGGTGAGTATGGGAATTCCCTGGGATTTATTTGGGATTTGGAGTCAGAGGTCATCCACTGGGTCACTCAGTTCCTGATGAGCTTGGGATTTGGGAATTCCCTGGGATTTATTTGGGATCGATCTGAGGGGATCCTCTGAGTCATCCCAGGATTTGGAATTCTCTGGGATTTGGGATTAATTTGGGATTTGGGATCAGGTTCAGAGGTTATCCATTGGGTCATACAGTTCCCAGTAAGTTCTGGGATTCAGGAATTCCCTGGGATTTATTTGGGATTGGGATCCAAGGGGATCCATTGGGTCACACAATTCCGAGTGAGTTATCCTGGGATTTGGGATTTATTTGGGATTTGGGATTAGGATCCGAGGGAATCCGTTGGGTCACGCGATTCCTGGTGAGTCCTGGGATTTGGGAATTCCCTGGGATTTGGGCTCGGGGCCAGACTGATCCCATTCCCGGATCCCCAGCAATCTGATCCTGCTCCGTGGGAATTCTCTCTTGGATTTATTTGGGATCCAGGCTCGGGGTCGATCCCATTCCCATTTCCCTGCAGTATCTGATATATTCCCAGGATTTGGGGTTGGGATCAGGGCTGTTCCCTGTCCCAATCCCATTCATTCCCATTCCCCGCAGTATCCCATGTATTCCCGGGATTACGTCTATGTTCGTCGCTTCAGCGTCGATCGGGAGAGAAACCTGATGGTGCTCGTGTCCCGGTGAGACTGCCTGGGCTTCAGGGAAACCCTTGGCATCCCCACAACGTCCCTGTGGGATTCCCAACAAAATCCCTGTGGGATTCCCGATAAAATCCCCACAGAATTCCTGGGAAAATTCTCATGGAATTCCTGGAAAACCCTGCATGGAATTCCTGACAAACTCCGCCAGAATTTCTGATCTTCCCATCCCCAAAATTCCTATGGAATTCCTGACAAAACTCTCATGGGATTCCTGGGAAAATTCTCATGGAATTGCTGGAAAAACCCTGCAGAATATCCTCATGGAATTCCTGACAAATCCCTGTGGAATTCCCAACGAAACCCCCATGGAATTCCTGAGAAAACTCCCATGGAATTCCTGACAAACCCTGCCGGAATTTCTGATCTTCCCATCCCTAAAAACCCCGATGGAACTCCTGACAAAACCGCCATGGAATTCCTGGAAAAACCCGCACAGAATTCCCCAAAAACCCCCTTGGGATTCCCAGAAAAACCCCACAGTATTCCTGGGAATTCCCCCCATGGAATTCCCAGCAAAACCCCATGGAATTCCCAATAAACCCTCCTGGAATTCCCAGTGTTCCCAGCTGCAAAAACCCACTGGAATTCCCAATATTTCCATTCCCAAAACCCCGCTGGCATTCCCAACAAAACCCCACTGGAATTCCTGACAAATCCTACAGAATTCCCAACATTCCCACCTTGAAAACCTCACTGGAATTCCTGGCAGTTCCATCCCAAAATGCCTCTGGGAATTTCCAGCATTCCCAGCTCCAAAAAATCCACTGGGATTTCCGGAATTCCCGGAATTCCCATACCCCAAACCCCTCCGGAATTCTCAATGTTCCCATCCCCAAAAAACCACTAAAATTCCCAGAATTCCCATCCCCAACATCTTCCAGAATTCCCAACACCCCCATTCCCAAAACCCCACTGAACCTCCAAGAATTCCAGCATTCCAGAAACCTTTCCATTTCTCCCTCCCTACCCCATGGTTTCCCCATGGGTTGGGATTTTGGGATTCCCCATTCCTGATTTCCCCATTCCCATTCTCATTTTTCCCCATTCCCATTTCCCCATTCCCATTCCCAATTTCCCCACTCCCATTTTCCCCATTTCCTCATTCCCATTTTTACCTATTTCCATTCCCATTTTCCCTGATATTCCCCCATTTTCCCCGATTTCCTGATTTTCCCGATTTTCCCCAATTGTTCCCAATTTTTCCTGATTTCCCCTTTTTCCCGATTTTTCCGATTTTCCCCGTTCCCATTTTTCCCGATTTTCCCTGATTTTTCCCAATTTTTTCCCATTTTCCCTGCTCTGATTTCCCCGATTTTCCTGATTTTTCCCCGATCTTTCCCCGATCTTTCCCGATTTTTCCAATTTTCCTGATCTTTCCCGATTTTCCCTGATGTTTCCCAATCTTCCCTGATTTCCCCATTTTTCCCATTTTTTCCATTTTTCCCGATTTTCCCCAATTTTTCCCCATTTTCCCCGATTTGCCCCGATCTTTCCAAATTTTCCCTGATGTTTCCCGATTTTCCCTGATTTTCCTCAATTTTTCCCAATTTTTTCCCATTTTGCCCATTTTGATTTCCCCAATTTTCCCCAATTTCCCCGATGTTTCCTGATTTTCCCCGTTCCTGATTTTCCCCATTTTTCCCCATTTTTCCCGATTTTTCCCAATTTTTCCCAATTTTCCCCATTTTTCCCTATTTTCCCCTATTTTCCCCGATTTCCCCCCATTTTTCCCAATTTTTTCCCATTTTCCCCGTTCCGATTTTTCTGATTTTCCCTGATTTTCCCCATTTCCCGTTTCCCCATTCCCGGCGGCAGGGCTGTGGATCACCCCGGCGTTCCCGAGGATCCGGCTCACGTCAGGGTCAGGAGCTACGAGTCACACATGGTGATCAGACCTCATCGCTCCTTCGACGAGGTGAGGGGGATCCCAAAAACTGGGAAATCCCAAAAACTGGGGAATCCCAAAAACTGGGAAATCCGGGATTTGGGGAAATCCGGGAAATCTGGGAAATCCAGGAAAATCCCAAAAACTGGGAAATCCAGGATTTTGGGCCGGGAAACCTGGGAAAATCCCCAAACCTGGGGAAATCCCAAAACATTGGGGAAATCCGGGGATTTTTGGGGGGATTTGGGGTGGGATTTGGAGGATTCGGGGTCCTTTTCCAAGGTGGGATTGGAGAAAAGGGTTGGAAAATCTAGGAATGAGGTGCTGGGCTGGTGGGAAAACCCAAAAAATTGGGAAAATCATGGGATTTGGGGGATTTGGGGTAGTTTTCCAAAGTGGGATTGGGAAAAGGGCCTGGAAAATCTGGGAATGGGGCTGGAAATGCAGGAAATATGAGCTGGGCTGATAGGAAAACCCCAAAAGCTGGGAAAATCGTGGGATTTGGGGTGGGATTTGGGAGATTTTGGGTCATTTTCCAAGGTGGGATTTGGAAAAGTGTTGGAAAATCTGGGAACAGGGCTGGAAATCTGGGAATGAGCTGCTGGGCTCATGGAAAAGGACCAAAAACTGGGAAAATTACGGGAAATCCTGAGTTTGGGGTGGGATTTGGGGGATTCAGAGTCCTTTTTTGAGGTGGGATTGGGGAAAAGGGTTGGAAAATCTGGGAATGGGGTGCTGGACTGATGGGAAAACCCTAAAAAATGGGAAAATCATGGGATTTGGGGTGGGATTTGGGGGATTTGGGGTCATTTTCCAAGGTGGGATTGGGGAAAGGGGTTGGAAAATCTGGGAATGAGGCACTAGGCTGGTGGGAAAACCCCAAAACCCGGGAAGATCCTGAGTTTGGGGTGGAATTTGAGGGATTTGGGGTCCTTTTCTAAATTGGGATTGGGAAAAGAGTTGGAAAATCCGGGAATGGGGCTGGAAATCTGGGAAAAACCCAGAAACTGGGAAAATCACAGGATTTGGGATGGAATTTGAGGGATTTGGGGTCCTTTTCCAAGGTGGGATTGGGAAAAGGGTTGGAAAATCTGGGAATGGGGCTGGAAATCTGGAAACAAGGTGTTGGGTTGGTGGGAAAATGCCAAAAATTGGGAAAATCCAAAAAAAAAGGGAAAATTGCAGGATTTGGGGTCCTTTTCTTAGGTGGGATTGGGGAGACTGTTGGGAAATCTGGGAATGGGGCTGGGAAATCAGGAATGAGCCACTGGGTTGGCAGGAATATCCCAAAAATTGGGAAAATCCTGGGATTTGGGGGGATTTAGGGTCCTTTTTCAAGTTGGGATTGGGAAAAGAGTTGGGAAATCTGGGAATGAGCCACTGGGTTAGCGGGAAAACCCCAAAAACTGGGAAAATCACGGGAAATCCTGAGTTTGGGGTGGGATTTGGGGGATTTGGGGTCTTTTTCCAAGGTGGGATCGAGAAAAGAGTTGGAAAATCTGGGATTGAAGCTGGGAAATTTGGGAATGGGGCTGGGAAATCTGGGAAAGAGGGGCGGGGCTGGTGGGAAAACCCCAAAAAAGCAGGAAAACCCCGGGATTTGGGATGGGATTTGGCAGATTTATGGTCCTTTTTCCAGGTGGGATTGGGGAAAGAGTTGGAAAATCTGGGAATGGGGCTGGAAATCTGGGAATGAGCCACTAGGCTCATGGGAAAAGCCCAAAAACTGGGAAAATCATGGGAAATGCTGAGTTTGGAGTGGGATTTAGGGTGGGATTTAGGGTGGGATTTGGATAACGGTTTGAAAAGCTGGGAATGAGCCTAGGGAGCTGATCCTGCTCCTGATCCCAACGCAGGGCTGGTGGAAAAAGCCCAAAAACCGGGAAAATGGTGGGATTTGGGGGATTTAGGGTCCTTTTCCAAGGTGGGATTGGGGAAAAAGGGTTGGAAAATTCAGGAATGATCCTGGGGAGCCTCGCCTGGTCCCAATCCCAGTGTGGGGCTGCTCCTAGGGGAATTCCCTTCGGGAATTTTGGGGGATTTGGGGTCGAGGGTAGCTCCTGGGGGAATTCCCACTGGGGATTCTGGGGAATTTTGGGGAATTTGGGATCGGGGTGGCTGCAGGGGTGAATCCTCCTCAGGAATTGTTGGGAATTTTAGGGAATTCCTGTTTTCCAGAACGGCTTCGACTACCTGCTGACGTACAGCGACAACCCCCAGACGGTGTTCCCGCGGTACTGCCTCAGCTGGATGGTGTCCAGCGGTGAGAGAATCCCCAAATTCCCCAAATTCCGTGGAATTCCACAGAATTCCATGGGATTGCCGCAGGAATTGCATAGGGAGAGGGGAAATCGGGAGGAAAAAATGAGGGGAAGGAAAAGGGAAAACGGGGAGGGAAAGGAAAAACAGGAGGGGAAAATGGGGATTTGGGGTGGGAATTGCCAAGATTGGGGTCAGAATTCCCAGGATTTGGGTTGGAATTGGGATTTGGGTCAGAATTGGGATTTGGCTCACAATTCCCAGGATTTGGCTCAGAATTTCCAGAATTGGGGTCAGCATTTCCAGAATTTGGGGTGGAATTCCTGGGATTTGGTTCAGAATTCCCAGGACTCGGGTTGGAATTGGGATTTGGCTCAGCATTCCCAGGATTCAGGTCAGAATTCCCTGGATTTGGGATCCAAATTTCCAGGATTTGGGTTGAAATTCCCAAGATTTGGGTCGGAATTGGGATTTGGGGTCAGAATTCCCAGAATTGGCTCAGAATTCCTGGCATTTGGGGTCAGAATTTCCAGAAATTGGGTCAGAATTCCTGGGATTTGGGGTCAGAATTGGGATTTGGCTCAGAACTCCCAGGATCTGGGATTGGAATTCTCAGGATTTGGGTCGGCATTGTTGTGATTCGTGTCAGAATTCTTGGGATTTGGCTGAGAGTTCCCAGAATTGGGGTCAGAATTCCCAGAATTGGGGTCAGAATTCCCAGAATTCCCGTCAGATTCCCAGATTCAGCTCATTCCCTCCCTCCCTGCCAGGCATGCCGGAGTTCCTGGCCAAGCTGCACGCTGCGGCGCTGAAAGCCAAGAAGATGGAGTTGGAAGTTCGGGATTATCTCTCCTCATCCCAAAACCAGCAATCCCAAAATCAATCCCAACAATCCCAAAATCAACCCCAACAGCCCCAGAAGGGCGCCGAGCCCCGCGGCACTGCCCGGCTGGAGTACGCCTGAGCCAGGAAAACCGGGAATAAACGTGGGAATGGAGCTGGGAAATGTGGGAATGACCCAGGAAAAATGGGAATGGAGCTGGGAAAACACCAGGATAAACGCCAGGAAAATGGGAATAAACTCCAGAAAAATGGGAGTAGAGCTGGGAAAACACCAGGAATAAAACCAGCCGGGAAAATGGGAATGGAGATGGGAAAATATGGGAATGGAGATGGGAAAACACCAGGAATAAAACCAGAAAAAATGGGAATAAACCCCGGAAAACAGTGGGAATAAATCCAGGAATAAATCTGGGAAAGAATGGGAAAACACTAGGAATAAACCCAGCCAGGATCTGCAATCCCAGGATCAATCCCTGTTCCCATTCCCATTCCCAAATTCCATCATTTCCTCATCCCGGTGAGGAAAAATTCTGGGAAAACATCAGGAATCACCTGAGAAAAAGTGGGAAAAATACTGGAAAACCAGGAAAAATCCAGGAATAAAGCAGGAATGATCCCCAGCTTCCATCCCTGTCCCATTCCCGATCCCATTCCCAGCAGGGACAAGGAAATTCCATAATTTCCTCATCCCAACAAGGAAAAACACCTGGAAATTCCCATTTTTTATCCACTCCAGATGCTCTGCCTGGAATGGTTTGGGATCCAATGTCACCTTTTTTGGGGGTTTTTCCCCAAAAAAAGGATCCTGACCTGGAATTGCCGGGACTGAGGCTGGAATTGTGGGATTTGGGTCAAAATTCCTGGAATTTAGGGTTAGAATTCCCAGGATTTGGGTTGGAATTGGGATTTGGGGTCAAAATTCCCAGGATTTGGCTCAGAATTCCCAGGATTTGGGTTAGAATTCCTGGAATTTGTGGTTAGAATTCCCGGCATTTGGGGTCAGAATTCCCAGGATTGGAGTTTGAATTCCCAAGATTTGGGTTGGAATTCTGGGATTGGGATCAGAATTCCCAGGATGGAGTCAAAATTCCCTGAGATTTGGGTCAGACTTGCCAGAATTTGTGTCAGAATTCCCAGAATTTGGCTCAGAATTCGGTTTTGGGTTGGAATTCCCAGGATTTGGGTTGGAATTCCGAGAATTTGGATCAGAGTTGCCAGGATTTTGGGTTTGGGCTCAAAAAGGTGATTTTGGGCAGTTTTTTTGGGATTTTGAGGCTCCATCACCCTCGGGAATTGGGGAATTGGGGAAAAGCTGGGAGTTAATCAATCCCTGATCCCAATTAGCTCCTCATTAACGCCCCTCCCCCCCTAATGAGCGTCGGAATTGTTGTTTTTAATAAACTCCTCCCGTTGTAGCTCCTCCCCTCTGCGCCTTCCCAGAATTCCCAAAAAAACCCAAAATTCCCAAACGCCCAGAATTCCCAAAGCACCAAAATTCCCAAATTCCCTAGGATTTTAAAATCCCCCCCAATTCCAAAGCCCCCAAAACAATTCCCAAAACTACCAAAATTCCCAAAACCCCCCAGGATTTTAATCCCCAAAAATTCCAAAGCCCCCAAAATTCCCAAATTCCTCAAACCCCTAGAATTCCAAAACGACCAAAAGTCCCAAAAACCCCAGAACTGCAATGCTGCTAAAATCTCCAACCTCCCCGAAATTCCCAAATCCCCCAGGATTTTCTAATCCCCCCCCGAAAATTCCAAAGCCCCCAAATTTCCCAAACCAGCAAAATTCCCAAATCCCCCGGAATTTTAATCCCCTCCCCAAAAATTCCAAAGCCCCCAAAGTCCCCAAAATCCCAAAATCCCTAGGATTCCAAAACTGCCAAAATTCCCCAAAACCCCCAGAACTGCAATGCTGCTAAAATCTCCAACCTCCCCAAAATTCCTAAAACCCTCAGGATTTTCAAATCCCTCCCCAAAAATTCCAAAGCCCCCAAAATTCCAAAAAAAACCCCTCCAAAAATTCCCAAACCAGCAAAATTCCCGAAACCCCCAGAATTTTAACCCCCATCGAATTCCCAAATCCCCACAATTCCCAAATCTCAAAATTTCTCAAATCCCCAAAATTCCCAAATCCCCAAAATTCCCAAATCTCCAAAATTCCCGGGAATGTCCTTTATTGCACAATGGCGGGGGGAGGGAGGATTTTGGGAATTTTGGGAAGGGAGGATTTGGGGAAAAGATTTTTGGAAAAGCAGAGGATTTTTGGGAAGAGGTTTTGGGAAGGGGAAGGATTTTGGGATGAGGTTTTGGGATTTTTGGGAATTATCCCTGAGTTTCCCTGGCCCTGGTGGCCTCGTACCGAGAGGGGACATCGGGAATGTCACTGGGGTGGCACTTTAGGGTGTCCCTGTCACAGGGGGGACATCGGGAATGTCCTTGTCACTGGGGGTGTCGCTTTGGGATGTCACTGTCACTGGGGTGGCACTTCAGGGGTTAAAGCCCTTCGGGAATGTCCCTGTCGCCGGGGGGAGGTGGCACTGGGAGTGTCCCTGTCGCGGCTGGGGTCACAGCAGGTCCCGGGGGTGTCCCCAGGTGTCCCAGCCAGGTGTCTCTTGGGGACAATCCTGAGCACAGGTCAACACTTGGAGAGGTGGCGGGGGGACCGGGATGTCACCGCCAGGTGGCATATCAGGTGTCACACTCAGGTGTCACCCCCAGGTGTCCCCAGGTGTCACATCAGGTCCTGGTGACACTTGGGGACAATCCTGACAGCCGTGCGCTCAGGGATGTGTCACCGTATGCAGCTGGAGGGACCCGGGGCTGTCCCAGCTGTCCCCAGCTGTCACCCTCAGGTGTCCCCCGGTGTCACAGCAGGTGTCACAGCAGGTGTCTCCTGGGGACAACCCTCCTGCTGGCCCTGCGCTCCGAGATGTGACGTCGCACGCGGCTCGAGTGACCCGCTGGTGGCTCTGCGGCCAGCGAGGGGCTGGAGTGCGCCTTGGCCAGCGTGGGGACAGCGGGACAGTCACCCGTGTCACCCGTGTCACCGAGGTCATCCGGGTCACCGGTGTCACCCGTGACAGCGCCGGGCCAGCGCTCCCCCCGCAGCCACCAGCGCAGCACTGTCACGTAGGTCTGGCAGCGCCGGCGCTGGGGACATGGGGACAGCACGGTCACACCGCGGGGTCACTGGGGCACCTCCCGGTGCTGCTGTGTCACCCCCCGGGTCACTGCGGCACCTGGTGTCACTGTCAGCCCCGTGCCACCCCCCGATGTTGCTGAGGCACCCCTGTGTCACCCCCAGTGTCCCAGTGCCACCCTGTCTGTCCCCCCATGTCCCAGTGTCCCCCATCCCTCTGTCCCCCGTGTCCCCATGTCCCCTCCCTGTCCCACACTGGCGCCCATCCCACGGACAAGTGCAGGTCGGGGCAGAGCCACTGCCACAGCAATGTCCCCAGTGTCCCCATGTCACCCCCGTGTGCCCCATGGGGAAGGTCAGCCACCACAGGGACATCCCAGTGTCCCCAGTGTCCCCAGTGCCCTGCTCTCCCAGTGCCCCTGGTCCCCTCATTGTCCCCGCTGTCCCCTTGTCCCTCTTGTCTCTGCTGTTCCCTCTGTCCCTGCTGTCCCATGATGTCCCCATTGTCCACTCTGTCCCCACTGTCCCTGTCCTACCTCCTGGAGCAGGAAGTTCCTGTGCCCAGCTATCGATACCTCAATATCCCCATTGTCCTCATTGTCCCCAATGTCTCCATTGTCCCAATGTCCCCATTGTCCCCAATGTCTCCATTGTCCCAATATCCCCATTGTCCCCATTATCCCCATTGTCCCAATGTCCCCATTGTCCCCGACCTCTCCCTTGTCCCCATTGTCCCCAATGTCCCCAATGTCCCCTTTATCCCTGTCATCCCCATTATCCCCATTGTCCCCATTGTCCCTGTTATCCCCCTTGTCCCCAATATCCCCATTATCCCCATTGTCCCCATTGTCCCTGTTATCCCCCTTGTCCCCAATATCCCCATTGTCCCCAGTGTCCCCATTGTCCCCGCTGTCCCCAGTCCCACCTCACTGACGAGCAGCTCCCCCTGCTGGCGGTGCAGCTCCAGTGCCTGCTTATCCCCATTGTCCCCTTTATCCCAAATATCCACATTGTCCCCATTATCCCCATTGTCCCCAATGTCCACATTGTCCCCATTGTCCCCAATGTCCCCTTTATCCCTGTCATCCCCATTTTCCCCACTGTCCCCCAATGTTCCCATTGTCCCTGTTATCCCCAATGTCCCCATTGTCCCCAATGTCCCCATTGTCCCCAATGTCCCCTTTATCCCCATTATCCCCATTGTCCCCATTATCCCCATTGTCCCCGCTGTCCCTATTGTCCCCACTGTCCCAATGTCCCCATTATCCCCATTGTCCCCGCTGTCCCCATTGTCCCCGCTGTCCCCAGTCGCACCTCGCTGCCCAGCAGCTCCCCCTGCTGGCGGTGCAGCTCCATATCTCGGCGTCCCTCAGGCTGCAGCCGCAGGTGCTGCTGGAGCTCCAGTGACAGCGAGTGCAGCCAGCGCTGCAGGTGACACAGCTGCTGCTCCTGGGGACATGGGGACATGGGGACAGAGTGACACTGAGTGCAGCCAGCGCTGCAGGTGACACAGCTGCTGCTCCTGGGGACATGGGGACATGGGGACAGAGTGACACTGAGTGCAGCCAGCGCTGCAGGTGACACAGCTGCTGCTCCTGGGGACATGGGGACATGGGGACAGAGTGACACTGAGTGCAGCCAGCGCTGCAGGTGACACAGCTGCTGCTCCTGGGGACATGGGGACATGGGGACAGAGTGACACTGAGTGCAGCCAGCGCTGCAGGTGACACAGCTGCTGCTCCTGGGGACATGGGGACAGAGTGACACTGAGTGCAGCCAGCGCTGCAGGTGACACAGCTGCTGCTCCTGGGGACATTGGGGACACTTTGGGATATTTTTGGGATATTTTTGGGGTATTTTTGGGATATTTTTGGGATTTTTTGGGGATATTTTTGGGGTACATTTAGGATATTTTGGGGTCTCACCAGGAGGTCCCAGCTGGGGATCAAGGGCAGGGTGGGATTTGGGATATTTTTGGGATATTCGGGGTTTTTTGGGGTCTCACCAGGTGTCCCAGCTTGGGGCGATGGTTAGGATATTTTTAGGATATTTTTGGGATGTTTTTGGGATATTTTTGGGTGTGTTTAGGATGTTTTTGGGGTACATTTAGGATATTTTTGGGGTGACTCACGGGGCTCTCCCTGCTCGGGGCCGATGGCAGGGTGGGATGTGCTTGGGATGGTTTTGGGGTACATTTAGGATGTGTTTGGGATGGTTTTGGGATGTGTTTGGGATGGTTTTAGGATGTTTTTGGGGTGTATTTAGGATGTTTTTGGGGTCACTCACCAGGGTTTCCCAGCTTGGGGCCGCGGGCAGGGTGGGATGGTTTTAGGGTGTATTTAGGATATTTTGGGGTACATTTTGGGGTCACTCACGGATGTCTCTCTGCTCGGGGCCGCGGGCAGGGTGGGATGTGTTTGAGATGGTTTTGGGGTGTATTTAGGATGTATTTAGGATATTTTAGGGTCACTCACCGGTGTTGCCCGGCTGGGGGCCGCAGGCAGGGTGGGATGTGTTTGGGGTACATTTAGGATATTTTGGGGTACATTTAGGATATTTTAGGGTCACTCACCGGTGTTGCCCTGCTGGGGGCTGAGGGCAGGGTGGGATGGTTTTGGGATGGTTTTGGGGTACATTTAGGATATTTTGGGGTACATTTAGGATATTTTTGGGGTCACTCACTGGTGTTGCCCGGCTCGGGGCCGAGGGCAGGGTGGGTCTGACGCAGCGGCGCTGTGACCCCACAGCAGCAGGCAGAGGGGGAGATGAGCTCAGAGCTGCTGCCAGGTTGATCCCCCAAACCCACCAGTGCAGCTCCTCCGTGCTCCTGGGACACAGTGACGTCAGAGTGATGTCATCGTGACATCATCGTGACGTCACCGAGCCCCCATAGCCTACAGACCGACCTGGGACCGACCCCAAAGCAGAGAACCACCCCAAAGCCCAAAAACCCCAAAACCCCAAACCCCAAAACCCCAAATCCCCAAATCTGACCACAAACCACCCCAAATCTGCCCCAAACCAAACCATTCCAAATCCCCAAACCCCAAATGCAGCCCCAAAACAACCCCAAATCCCAAAAACCCCAAATCCCCAAAACCCCAAATCTGACCCCAAACCCAACCCCAAATCCCCAAATTCCCAAATCTAACCACAAACTGCCCCAAATCCAACCCCAAATCTGCCCCAAACCAGAGAACCACCCTAAATCCCCAAACCCCAAATGCAGCCCCAAACCACCCCAAATCCCAGAAAACCCCAAATCCAACCCCAAACCAACCCCAAACCCCAAATCTGCCCCCAAACCAGAGAAGCGCCCCAAAACCAAAAAGACCCCAAAACCCCAAAACCCCAAATCCCAGAAAACCCAAAAACCAGAAAACCCCAAATCTAACCACAAACCGCCACAAATCCAAGCCCAAAACCCGAAATGTGCCCCAAATCCAACCCCAAATCTGCCCCAAAGCAGAGAACCACCCCAAAACCCAAAAACCTGAAATCCAGCCCCAAACCAACCCCAAAACCCCAAAGCCCCAAATCCAACCCCAACCTCAACCCCAACCCCAAAACCCCAAATCCAGCCCCCAAAATCATCCCAAATCCCCAAACCACCCCAAAATCCCAAATCCAGCCCCAAAACTCATCCCAAATCCCCAAACCACCCCAAATCCAGCCCCAAACTCAACCCCAAAACCACCATTTTTGTGGGGTTTTTTGGTAGGATTTCTGGATTTTTGTTTTAGGATTTTCAGGGGGTTTTGGGATTTTTAAGGTGTTTTTAGGGTTTCTCACGTGGCCTGGCACAGGAACAGCCTCCTGTCCCTCCCAAACTTCCCCAGACTGTGCTTTTGGGGTTTTTCTAGGGGTTTTTTGGTAGGATTTTTGGGGGTTTTTTGGATTTCTTTAGGATTTAGGGTGTTTTAAAAATGTTCCATGGCCTGGCACAGGAACATCCTCCTGTCCCTCCCAAATACCCCAATTTTTGTGGGTTTTTTGTAGGATTTTCAGTCTTTTTGGTAGGATTTTTGTGGTTTCTTGTAGGATTTTTGGGTTTTCTTGTAGGATTTTGGGATTTTTAGGGTTTCTCATGTGGCCTGGCATAGGTACATCCTCCTGTGCCTCTCAACACCCCCAGGCTGTGTTTTTGGGATTTTTTAGGGTTTTTAGTAGGATTTTTGGGATTTCTTGTAAAATTTCTAGGGTTTTTTTAGGATTTTCAGGGTTTTTTAGTGTTTTTAAGTGTTTTAGAGTTTCTCACGTGGCCTGGCACAGGAACATCCTCCTGTCCCTGCCAAATACCCCCATTTTTGTGGGTTTTTGGTAGGATTTTGGGTTTTTTTGGTAGGATTTTTGTGGTTTCCTGTAGGATTTTTGTGGTTTTTAGGGTATTTAGGGTTCCTCACGTGGCCTGGCACAGGAACATCCTCCTGTCCGCCGTCTGCAGCCGGAAGACGTTGGGCCGTTTGGTGTATTTGGGGTCAGCCTGGGCCAGGGCGTGGGGTAACCCCACAGGGGGTTCCTCGTGGGACCCCAAGTCGGGCTGGGAACCCCGCAGGAAGAGCAGGAAGGGACCTTGGAGAGAGACCTGGAAACGCTTCCAGCCCCGCCGGCCCCACGGAGCTGGGGAAAAATGGGGGAAAATGGGGGAAAAAATCCCAAAAAGTGAGTTAGAAAGGGGGAATTCCACATAGTGCTGAGTTAGCAAAAATATAGATCTCAAAATCCTTGCAGAATAGCCACAAATTCCCCCGAAATCACCAAAAAATTGCCACAAATACTCCCAAATTCACCACAAGAATCCCCCACAAAATATCCCAAAATTCCCCACAGATCTGCCCCCAAATTCCCCTCAAAATATCCCCAAATTCCTCCCAAAATTCCCCCAAAATCTCCTCACGTTTGCCCCAAATCACCCCAAATCTGCCCCACTGGACCGCAAATGAGATCTGGAAATGCTGCCAGCCCTGTCAGCCCCACAGAGGTGAGGGAAATGGGAAAAAAGGGGGAAAATGGGGAAAAAAACCCATAAAAAAAAGGGAGTTAGAGATGGAGATTCCATGTAGGACTAAATTGGCACAGATTTCCTCCCAAAATTCCCTCAAAATCTCCTCACGTTTGCCCCAAAATCTGTCCCCTCAGACCCCACAGTGAGGCCTGGAAACACTTCCAGCCCTGCTGGCCCCACAGGGCTGAGGAAAAATGGGAAAAATTGGGGAAAAAAAAAAAAACAAAATAGGGAGTTAGAGAGGGAGATTCCATGTAGGAGTGAATTGGCACAGGTTTGTCACAAAATCCCAGCAAAATCTCCACAAATCCCCCCAAAATCACTGCAAAATCACCCCAAGTACTCCCAAATCACCACAAGAATCCACCCCAAAATGGCCCCAAAATCCCCCACAAATCTGCCCCCAAATTCCCCTCAAAATATTCCCAAAATTCCCCACAAATTCCTCCCAAAATCTCCTCACATCTGCCCCAAATCTGCCCCACTGGACCCCAAATGAGGCCTGGAAATGCTTCCAGCCCCGCTGGCCCCATGGAGCTGGGAATGGGGAAAATGGGGAAAAAACCCAAAAAATGTGAGTTAGATAGGGAGATTCCATGTAGGAGTCAATTGACACAGATTTGTCCCAAAATTCCCTCAAACTCTCCTCATGTTTGTCCCAAATCTGTCCCCTCAGACCCCAAATGAGGCCTGGAAATGCTTCCAGCCCCGCCAGCCCCACAGAGCTGGGGAAAAATGGGGAAAATGGGAAAAATGGGGAAAAAACCAAAAAAATGGGAGTTAGAGGGAGATTCCATGTAGCAAAATTTATCCCTGAGTCAGCAAAAATAGATCCCAAAATTCCCTCCACATCTCCTCATGTCTGTCCCAAATCTGCCCCACGGAACTGAGAATGGGGAAAAATGGGGAAAAAATGGGGAAAAAATGGGGGAAAAATGGGGGAAAAATGGGAGTTAGAGAGGGAGAGTCTATGTAGGAGTGAATTGGAAGTAATTTGTCCCAAAATCCCTACAAAATCTTCACAAATTCCCCCAAAATCACCCCAAGTACTCCCAAATCACCACAAGAATCCACCCCAAAATATCCCCAAAATTCCACACAAATCTGCCCCCAAATTCCCTCAAAATGCCCTCAAATTCCCCTCAAAATATCCTCAAATTTCCCCACAAATTCCTCCCAAAATCTCCTCGTGTTTGCCCCAAATCTGCCCCACTGGACCCCAAATGAGGCATGGAAACACTGGAGCTGGAAGTGGGGGGAAATGGGGGAAAATTGGGAAAAAAATGGGGAAAAACTCCAAAAATGGGAGTTAGAAAGGGGGATTACGTATAGGAATGATTTGGCACAGATTTGTCCCAAAATTCTCCCAAAATCTCCTCATGTTTGCCCCAAATCTGTCCCCTCAGACCCCAAATGAGGCCTGGAAATGCTTCCAGCCTTGCAGGCCCCACAGAGCTGGAAAATGGGGGAAAAAACCCCAAAAATGGGGGAAAACCCCCAAAAATAGGGAAAATGTGAGTTAGAAAGGGGGATCTCATGTAGGGCTGAGTTAGCAAAAAATTGTCCCCAAAAAATTCCTGCAAAATCTCCACAAATTTTACCAAATTTCCCCAAAATCACCACAAATCCCCTAAATCCTCCTCAAATCCATTCAATCCTATTCCAAATCCCCCAAATCCACCAATCCCACCCCAAATTCCTCGAAATTTACCCCAAATCCCCCAAACTCACCCCAAACTGCCTGAAATTTCCCCTTCCCACCCCAAATCCCACCCCAGATCCCCCCAAATTCCCCAAATTTCCCCAAATCCCACCCCAAACTCCCCAAAATTCCTCCCCAAATCCCCTAAATCTTCCCCAAAGCACCCCAAATCCCACCCCAAACCCCCTGAAATTCACCCCAAATCTCCCAAGTTTTCCCCTAACTACTCCAAATTTCCCAAAATCCCCCAAATTCCCCGAAATCCCATCCCAAACTCCACGAAATTCCCTCCAAATCCCCTGAATTTACCCCAAATACCCCCAAACTCACCCCAAACTTCCCAAATCCTCCAAATTCCCCCAAATTTCCCCCAAATCCCCCCCAATCCCACCCCAATGTCACCCTAATCCCACCCCAATCCCCAAACTCACCCCAAATGCCCCCAAATTTCCTTCCTGCCCCAAATCCCCCAAATTCCCCAAAATCCCATCCCAAACTCCCCAAAATTGCTCCCCAAATCTCTTGAAGTTTACCCCAAATCCCTCAAACTCACCCCTAAATCCCCAAAATTTCTTCCCACCCCAAATCCCCAAATTCCCCAAAATCCCACAAAATTTTTCCAAAATCCCCCAAATACCACCCCAAACTCCCCAAAATTCCTCCCAAATTCACCCCAACCCCAAAATTCCTCGAAAATTCCCCAAAATCCCCTAAATCCTCCTCAAATCAAACTAATCCCACCCCAATACCTCCCAAATACCCCCAATCCCCTCAAACCCACCCCAAACTCCCCAAAATTCCTCCCCAAATTCACCCCAAATCCCCCAAATCTTCCCCAAACCACCCCAAATCCCATCCCAAACTCCCCAAATTCACCCCAAATTCCCCAAAATCCCCCAAATTTTCCCAAACTCACCCTTTTTGCCATCAGCCTCAGCCAGCAGTTTCCTGCTCAGGGTTCCCCGGTGGGTTGGGAAAGCTGCAGAGCTGCACAGCTCCGGGGGGATTTGGGGGGTTTGGGGGGTTTGGGATCCTCCTTTGGGGTTTTCCTGGGGGATTTCATCATCCTCGTCGTCCCTGAGGGGTTTGGGGTCATGTGAAATATAAAAAAACCAGCATGAAGCCCAAAAATCAGAACAAATCCCAACAAAATCCCAAAAAATCAACACAAAATCCTGAAAAATCAGCATGAGGTCCCAAAAGATCAGCATGAAAATCAACAGAATCCCCAAAAATCAGCACAGATCCCAACAAAATCCCACAAAACCAGCACGGATCCCAACAAAATAAAAAAAAAAAATCAGCACAAAATCGCAACAAAATCCTAAAAAAAATCCCATGAAATTCCAACAAAATCACATCAAAGTCCCAAAAATCAGCACAAATCCCAAAAAATAAAAAAAATCAGCACAAAATCCCAAAAAATCAGCTTGAATCCCAAAAATCAGCACGAAAATCAACAAAATCCCACAAAACCAGCACAAAATCCCGAAAAATCAGCATAAAATCCAAAAAAATCAGCACAAATCCCAACAAAATCAGAATGAAATCCCAAAAATCAGCACAAAAATCAACAAAATCCCAAAAAATCAGCATGAATCCCAATAAAATCCCAACAAAATCAGCACAAAATTCCAAAAATCAGCACCAAATTGCAACAAAATCCCCAAAAAATCCCACAAAATTCCAACAAGATCACATCAAAATCCCAAAAACACAGCATGAAAATCAACAAAATGCCACAAAAACAGCACAAATCCCAACAAAATCAGCTTGAAATCCCAAAAATCATCACAAAAATCAACAAAATCCCAAAATTCAGTGCAAATCCCAATAAAATCCCAACAAAATCAGCACAAAATCCCATAAAACCAGCAAGAATCCCAACAAAATCACAAAACAACCCAACGAAATCCCATTAAAAGTGCCACAAATCCCAACAAAATTTTTAAAAAATCAACATGAAATCCCCAAAGCAGCATGAAAATCAACAAAATCCCCAAAAATCAGCACAAATCCCAACAAAATCCCACAAAACCAGCAGGAATCCCAACAACAACAAAAAAAATCAGCACAAAATCGCAACAAAATAAAAAAAAAATCCCACAGAATTCCAACATGATCACATAAAAATCCCAACAAAATCAGCAGGAAATCCCAAAAATCAGCATGAAAATCAAGAAAATCCCCAAAATTCAGCATGAATCCCACTAAAGTCCCAAAAAATCAGCACAAATCCCAACAAAAGCCAAAAATTTGCCACAGATCTCCACAAATCCCATTAAAATCCCCCAAAATCCCACAAATCCCACTGAAGTCCCAAAAAATCAGCACAAATCCCAATAAAAACCAACAAAATCCCCACAAATCCCCATTAATCCCAATAAAATAAAAAAAAATCAGCACAAATCCCAAAAAATCCCACAAATCCCAATAAAATCCCAACAAAATCCCAAAAAATCCCATTAATCCCAATGAAATCCCAACAAAAGCCAAAAATTTGCCACATATCTTCACAAATCCCATTAAAATCCCCAAAAATCCCACAAATCCCCAAAAATCCCACAAATCCCACTAAAGTCCCAAAAAATCAGCACAAATCCCAACAAAATCCCCAAAAATCAGAACAAAAATCAACAAAAGCCCAAAAAATCCCATAAAATCCCAACAAAATTTGCCACAAATCCCACAAATCCCTGCAAAATCCTCCCAATCCCAATAAAATCCCAACAAAATCCCAACAAAATCCCACTAAAACTGCCAAAAATCCCAACAGAATCCCAAAAAATCCCACAAATCACCCATAAATCCCCTCAAATCCCAAAAAAATCCCACAGCATCCCCCCCAAAATCCCCCAAAATCCCAAACCCCAAACTCACGTTGCCCACTCCAGTTTCCGGCTGCGGATCGATCCGTAGAGAGCCTGTGGGGATTTGGGGTTTTTAGGGTTTTTTAGGGTTTTTCTTTTTTTTTTAGGGTTTTTTTTGGTTGTTTTTTTAGGTTTTTTCTTATTTTTTCTCATTTTTTTAGGGTTTTTTGGGACGGGATTCCGTTTTTGGGAGGTTTTGAAGCGTTTTGGGGATTTCTGTTGGGGCTTTTGGGATTTTTGGGGTTTTTTTTCGTGTCGTTAGCTTTTTTGGGGGCAGAATCCCCTTTTTTGGGATTTTTTTAGGGTTTTTTTCTTTTTTTCAGGGTTTTTGGGATGGGATCCCATTTTTAGGGGGGGTTGAAGCGTTTTGGGGATTTCTGTTGGGGTTTTCGGGATTTTTGGGGTTTTTTTCGTGTCGTTAGCTTTTTTGGGGGCAGAATCCCCACTTTGGGGTTTTTTAAGGGTTTTTAACATTTTTTTTAGGGTTTTTTTGGGGCAGAATCCCCTTTTTTGGGTTTTTTTTAGGTTTTCTTTTTCATTTTTTTAGGGTTTTTTGGGACGGGATTCCATTTTTGGGGGGGTTTTGTTGGGGTTTTCGGGATTTTTTGGGGTTTTTTGCATCATTAGGTTTTTTTGGGAAAATCCTCTTTTTTGGGTTTTTTGTCGTATTTTTTAAAGGTTTTTTTCCTGCTTTTAGGGTTTTTTGGGGCGGGATTCCATCTTTGGGGGAGTTTTGAAGTGTTTTGGGATTTTTTGGGGGGTTTTCGGGATTTTTTTGGGGTTTTTTCCATGTTAGGGGTTTTTTTTGGCACAATCCCCTTTTTTGGGTTTTTTTAGGTTTTCTTTTTCATTTTTTTAGGGGTTTTCGGGGTGGGATTCCATTTTTGGGGGGATTTTTGAAGCGTTTTGGGGACTTTTGTTGGGGATTTTTGGGATTTTTTGGGTTTTTTCGTGTTGTTAGGTATTGGGTGGGCAGAATCCCCTTTTTTGGTTTTTTTTTAGGTCTTTTTTTTCATTTTTTAGGGTTTTTTGGGGCGGGATCCCATTTTGGGGGGATTTTCAGGATTTTTTGGTGTTTTTTTGGTGTCGTTAGGTTTTATTTTTGGGGTTTTTTAGGATTTTTATTTCTTTTTTTTTTTGGTTTTTTGGGGTGGGATTCCATTTTTTGGGGTTTGAAGCATTTTGGGAATTTATGTTGGTGTTTTGGGGATTTTTTGGGGTTTTTCTCGTGTTGTTGGGGTTTTTTTTTGGAAAATCCCCTTTTTTGGGGTTTTTTATCTTATTTTTTAAAGGGTTTTCCCCCAGTTTTAGGGGTTTTTTTGGGTTTTTTTCCGGATTTTTCCAGATTTTTTTCCTGTTTTTAGGATCTTTTTGGGGTCGGAATCACCTTTGGGTTTTTTTGGTTTTTGTCTTGTGTTTTGGGTATTTTTAGGTTTTTTTTTCAGATTTTTGGGTGTGTTTTTTCCTGTTTTAGGGTTTTTCTAGAGCAGGGTCCCATTTTTTTTGGGTTGGGGTTTTTTTGGGGTGGAATTCCAGGTTTTTTAGGTTTTTTAGGGGCTTTTGATGGTTTTATTCAGATTTTTTTGGGGCTTTCCTTGTTTTCAGGGTTTTTTGTGGGGCAGGATCCATTTTTTGGGGGTTTTTTTGTGGTTTTTCATTGGTTCTTTTCTGGATTTTTTCCCCTTTTTTCCCCATTTTTTTGGGTATTTTTGGGTTTCTTTTCCGTTTTTTGTGGGTTTACTTTGGTTTTTTTTCCTTTTTTCCTGTTTTTTTTTCCTGTTTTAGGGTTTTTTCAGGTCGGGATCCCATTTTTTTCTGGTTTTGGGGTATTTTTTGGGGTTTTTTTTGGGCTGAAATCCCTTTTTTTGAGTTTTTTGGGTTTTTTGTATATTTTCATTGGGTTTTTTCATATTTTATCCTGGTTTTTTCCCATTTTAGGGTTTTTTCGGGTCAGGATCCCATTTTTTCCGGTTTTGGGGCATTTTTTGGGATATTTTTTGGGGTTTTACCTTCAGCTGCTCTCGAGGGAAATCTCTTCCATCCATCATCCCACTCAGGTTGGTCACAAACTCTGAGCTGCTCATGGCTCTGCCCAGCCGCTGGGGATGGGGAAATCACCCCAAAAAATACCCCAAAATCACCCAAAAACACCCCAAAATCCACCCCAAAATCCACCCCGAGATCACCCCTAAGAACATCCCAAAACCACCCCAAAATTACCCCAAATCCATCCCAAAATCAGCCCAAAACCACCATGAAAACACCCTGAAATTACCCCAAAACCATCCCAAAATCCACCCCGAGATCACCCCAAAAAAATCCCAAAATCAACCTGAAACTGCCCCAAAATCACCCCAAAACCACCCCAAAAACATCCCAAAAATTGCCTTAAAACCATCCCAAAATCCACCCCAAGATCACCCCAAAGAACATCCCCAAAACATCCCAAAAAACCCCAAAACCACCCCAAAAAAATCCCAAAAAATACCACAAATTCATCCCAAAATCACCCCAAAACCACCATGGAAACATCCCAAAATCACCCCAAAACCACACTCAAAACACCCCAATGAACATTCCAAAATCATCCCAAAACCACCCCAAATCCATCCCAAAATCACCCTGAAATCATCCTGAAAACATCCTGAAAACATCCCAAAAAATACCCCAAAATCACCCAAAACCACCCCAAAAACACCCCAAATCCATCCCAAAATCACCCTGAGAAAACCCTGAAAATACCACAAAAATACCGCAAAATCACCCAAAACCACCCCAAAAACCCCACAAATCCATCCCAAAATCACCCCAAATCGCTCCAAATCCACCCTAAAAAACTCCCCAAAACCACCCCAAAAACCACCTCTGAGAACTCCTCAGACACCCCAAAATCACCCCAAAAACACCCCAAAAAATTGTAAAAACACCCCAAAAATATGCCAAAATCCACCCCGAGATCACCCCAAAGAACATCCCAAAATCATCCCAAAACCACCCCAAAAGTTACTCTAAAATTCACCCCAAAATAGCCCAAAATCCACCCCAAAGACACCCCCAAATTACCCTAAATTCCACCCAAAATATCGCCCAAAGTTCACCTGAAAATCCACCCCAAAAGAGCCCAAAATACCCCAAAATCCACCAAAATACCCCAAAAATACCCCAAACTCACCCCAAATCCCCCAAAATTCACCCCATTTGGGGTATTTTTAGGGTATTTTAGGGTGTAGTTTTGGGGTAATTTTGGGCTGTTTCAGGGTGGATTTTGGGGTATTTTTAGGGTATTTCCCCCCCTCACCTGGCCGTGCAGGTCGGTGTTGAGCAGCATCAGAGCACAGGTGAGAGTGTGAACTGAGTCTGTGGGGTTTGGGGATTTAGGGGATTGGTGGGGTTTGTGGGGAGGATTTGGGGTTTGGGGAGGATTTGGGGATTTGGGGATTTAGGGGATTTGTGGGGAGGATTTGGGGTTTGGGGGATTAGGGGATTTGTGGGGAGGAGGCAAAGGCGATTTGGGGTGGATTTGGGGTTTAGGGTCAGTCTGGGGTCAGTTTTGGGGTTTAGGGTCAGTTTAGGGTCAGTCTGGGGTCAGTTTGGGGTCAGTTTTGGGTTCAGGGTCAGTTTTAGGGTCAGTTTAGGGTCAGTTTGGGGTTCAGGGTCAGTTTTGGGGTTTAGGGTCACTTTAGGGTCTCACCAGCAGAAGGGAGGCTGTGGGGTTTGGTTTGGGGGTCAGGATCAGTCTGGGGTCAGTTTCGGGGTTCAGGGTCAGTTTTAGGGTCAGTTTTAGGGTCACTTTAGGGATTTAGGGTCAGTTTTAGGGTCTCACCAGCCGAAGGGAAGGCTGTGGGGTTGCAGCAGTGGAACCTCCTGGAGAAATGTCCCAAAACTCTCTCTCGCTCCTGAGTTTCCCCCGAGAGCACCAGCGCCTGCAGGAACTGCCTGAACCCCAAAAACACCCCAAAACCACCCCAAAAGGGTCAGCAGGGCCAAATCCCACCAAATCCCACTAAAATCCCCCAAAATCCCACTAAAATCCCACTAAAATCTTATAAATCCCCACAAAATCCCCTCAAATCCCCCAAACTCCCCACATTCCCAGAAATCCTCCCCAAAATCTTCCAGAATTCCCCCAAATTCCCATCAATCCCCCCAAAATCCTCCCCCAAATTCCCATAAATCACCCCAAATCCCCCCAGATCCTCCCCAAAATTCCCAAAATCCTCCCAAAAATTCCAAAAAAATCCCAAAAATCCCATATATCCCCCTAAAAATCCCTCCAAATTCTCCCCAAAATCCCTCCCTGAAATCCTCCAAATTCCCAAAAATCTCATAAATCACCCCAAATCCCCAAAATCCTCCCCAAATTCCCCCAAATCCCATAATCCCCAACCCCCCAAATACTCCCCAAAAATCCCCAAAATTCCCAAAATTTCCCAAAATCCCACAAATCCCCTCCTCCAAATCCCCCCAAGTTCCCAAAATCCCCCAAATCCTTCCCAAGATCCCCAGAAATCCCCCCCAAATCCCCCAAATCCTCCCCAAATCCCCAAAATGTCCCCAAAAATCCCAAAATCCCCCAAAATCCCATAAATCCCCCAAAATCCCAAATTCCCAAAAAAAATTTCCCAAAAATCCCATAAATCCCCAAATCCCCCAAATCCCCAAATCCCCAAAATTCCCAAAAATTTCCCAAAAATCCCAAACCCCCCAAATCCTCTAAATCCCCAAAAGTCTCCCAAAAATCCCTAAAATCCCCAAATTCCCCAAAACTCCCCAAATCCCATAAATCCCAAATCCCCAAAATCCTAAACCTCAAAACTTCAAAATCCTCCCCAAAATTTCCCCAAAATTCCCTCAAATCCCCAAATCCTCCCAAATCCTCCCTAAAATCCCAAATTTCCCCCAAAATTCCTCCCAAATCCTCCAAATTCCCCAAAATCCTCCCAAAATCCCAAAATCCCCCAAAATTCCCCAAATTCCCATAACCCCCAAATCCCAAAATCCTATAAATCCCCCAAAATCCCCAAAATCCCCACCCCAAAAATATCCCAAAATCGCATAAATCCCCCAAATCCTCCCCAAATCCTCCAAAATCCCCAAAAAAATATCCCAAAAAATCCCCCAAATCCCAAATCCCCAGTCCCACCTGAGCGCCTGCTCCAGGCTCATGCCGCGGAACTGGAAGAGCTGCAGGTACTCCTGAGCCACTCGCGAGCTGAACTCGTTACTGGGGAGGAGAACAACGGGAATTTGGGGAGAATTCCTCAGCCAGAGACCCCAAACCCCAAATTCCCACCCAAACCCCAAATTCTCACCCAAATCCCAAATTCCCACCCAAATCCCAAACCCCAAATCCCCACCCCAAATCTGCAAATCCCAAAAAAGATCAGCAATTCCCGAACGAAATAGTTGTTTCCCCTCAAAAAAAAAAATCTGAATTTCCCCCAAAAAATCTCATTTTCTCCCAAAAATCCTCAATTCCCCCAAAAAATTCACAATTCCCACTGAAGGTAAAACCCCAAAAAATATCCCAAAAAATACCCCAAAACCAGAAAAAATGGGATCCTGACCCGAAAAAACCCTAAAAAATGAAAAAAAACTTTTAAAAATATGACAAAAAAACCAAAAAAGGGGATTTTTCTCCAAAAAAAACTAACAACACAAAAAACCCCTAAAATCCAGAAAACCCCAACAAAAATCCCCAAAATGCTTCAAACCCAGCCCAAAATGGAATCCCACCCCAAAAAACCCTAAAAAATGAAAAAAAAACTTAAAAAAATATGACGAGAAAAACCCCAAAAAAGGGGATTCTGCTCGAAAAAAACTAATGACACAAAAAAAACCCCAAAAATGGAGAAAATCCCAACAAAAATCCCCCAAAAAATTCACAATTCCCGAATAAAATACTTCTTCCTCCTCAAAAAAACCCGAATTTTCCCCCAAAAATCCTAATTTTTCTGCCCCAAATCTTCAATTCCCTCCAAAATAATCTTCAATTCCCAAAATATCCTCATTTCCCCCCCAAAAAATCCTCATTTTCCCCAAAAATCCTCCTTTTTCAAAAATTAAAAAAAAATTTAAAAATTCTCAATTCTCAAAAAAAAAATCCTCATTGTCACCCCAAAAATCCTCATTTTTCACCCAAAAAATCAGATTTTTTCCACCCCAAATCCCCATTTCCCCCCAAAATAATCCCATTTTTTCCCCAAAAATCATATTTTTATTCCCCAAAATCCTATTTCATTTTTCCCCAAAACCTTCATTTTTCCCAAAAATCCCCATTTCTTCCACAAATTTACTTTTCCCCAAAATCCCATTTTCCCACAAATCCTATTTTTCCCCAAATCCCCATTTTTCTCCCCAAAAAATCCTATTTTTTCCCCAATAATTCCCCATTTCTCCCCAAAATCCCATTTTCCCCCAAAATCCAATTTTTTCCTAAAATCCAATTTTTCCCCAAATCCCCATTTTTCCCCAAAAAAAATCCCATTTTTTCCCCTCTAAATCCCATTTTTTTCCTCCCAAAATCCCCATTTTTTCCCCAAAATTCCATTTTTTCCCAAATCCCCATTTTTCCCCAAATAATCCCCTTTTTTGCCCCAAATCCCCATTTGCTCCTCAAAGACCCACATTTTTCCCCTGAAAATCCCATTTTTCTCCCCAAAATCCCATTTTTACCCCCAAAAAATCCCATTTTTCCTCCTAAAAAATCCCATTTTCCCCAAAATCCCATTTTTCCCCCAAAAAACCCATTTTTTTCCCCCAAAATCCAGTTTTTTTTTCTCAAAATCATCCTGTCCCCCCAAAATCCTCAGTATTTTTCCCCAAAATCCTCACTTTTCTACCCAAAAACCTGATTTTCCCCCAAAAATCCCATTTTTTCACAAAAACTCCTCTTTCCCCAAAATCTCATTTTCCCCCAAATCCCATTTTTCCCCTTAATCCACATTTTCCCCCCAAAAAATAACATTTTCCCCCCAAAAAATCCTATTTTTCCCCAAAATCCCGTTTTTTCCTCCCATAATCCCATTTTTCCTGCCCCAAATGCCCATTTTCCCCAAAAATCCCTTTTTTTTTTTTTTTTCCCCCAAAATCCCATTTCTTTCCCAAAAATCCCCATTTTTCCTCCCAAAAATCCCATTTTTCCCCCAAAACCACCATTTTCCCCCAAAAAATCCCCATTTTTTCCTCCCTGAAATCCCATTTTTCCCCAGATCCCCATTTTTATTCCCCCAAAAATCCCATTTTTCTGCCCCAAAGTCCCTTTTTTCCCCCAAAATCCCATTTTTTCTGCCCCAAATCCCCATCTTTTCCCTCTAAATCCCATTTTCCCCCCAAAACATCCCATTTTTTTCCACCCCAAATCCCCAATTTTCCCCCAATCCCATTTTTCCCCCAACGCTCACTTTTTCCGCAGGAACGAAGCCACTTGGGATTTCCTGACTCCCTGCAGGCGGAACAGGCGAGAGGCCAAAGCTCGGGGATCCTCCCTGGGGGAAAACATGGGGTTTTGGGATAAAAACATGGGGTTTTGGGGGAAAAATGGGATTTTGTGGGGGGGGAATGGGGTTTTTTGCGGAAAAAAAGGGGATTTAGGGGGAAAAAATGGGGATTTTGGGGGGAAAATGGGATTTTGGGAGGAAAAAATAGGATTTTTTGGGGGGAAATGTGATTTAGAGGGGAAAATGGGATTTTGGGGGAAATGGGGTTTGGGGAAAAATGGGATTTAGAGGGGAAAAATGGGGTTTTGTGGGAAAAATGGGGATTTTTGGGGAAAAATGGGATTTTGGGGAAAAAGTGGGATTTGGGAGAAAAATGGGGATTTTGGGAAAAATGGGATTTTTGGGGGAAAATGGGGATTTGGGGGAAAAAAAGGGATTTTTTGGGTGGAAAAATAGGGATTTAGAGGGGAAAAAATGGGGATTTTTAAGGAAAAATGGGATTTTGGGGAAAAATGGGATTTTGGGAAAACGGGGATTTTGGGGAGGGAAAATAATGGGGATTTGGGGTGAGAAAATGGGGATATTTTGGGGAAAATGGGATTTTGGGGAAAAAAGGAGATTTTGGGGGGAAATTGGGGATTTGGGTAGAAAATGGGGATTTTTGGGGCAGAAAAAATGGGATTCCTTTGGAGGGGAAATGGGGATTTGGGGAAAAATGAGGATTTGGGGGGAAAATGGGGAGTTTTGGGGGAAATGGGGATTTTTTTGGAATAAAAGGCGATTTGGGGCAGAAAAAATGGGAATTGGGGAGGGAAGTGATGATTTGGGGTGGGGAAATGGGATTTTGGAGGGGAACGTGGGGATTTGGGGGAGAAAATTGAGGATTTGGGGTGGAAAAGGAGGATTTGTGTGGGAAGATTAGATTTTGGGGGAGAATTAGGATTTTGGGAGGGGAAATGGGGATTTGGGGGAAATCAGATTTTTGGGGAAAAATGAGATTTGGGGTAATAGTGGAGGTTTTGGGGGAAATGGATTTGGGGTGGGAAAGGAGGATTTGGGGAAAATAATGATTTGGGGAAATTGGGGTTTTGGGGGAAATTGGGATTTTTCAGGGGGGAAATGAGGATTTGGGGTGGGAAAATTGGATTTGGGGAGGTGAGAAGGAGGATTTGGGGAGGATGATGGGTTTTTGGGGTTCAGGGATTTGGGGTTCAGGGGGATTTGGGGTTGGGGGTCTCACCCAGGGGGACCCGCGGGGCTCAGCGCCGATTCGGGGGGCTGCAGCTCCTCAGGGCTGCTCTGGGGGGTTGGGGGTCCTGGGGGATTTTGGGGGCCAGGGGGTTTTGGGGAGCTCCTGAAGGAATTCTGGGGAGGTTCTGAGGGGTTTGGGGGACTTTGGGGGTTTTGGGGTCATCCTGGGGATTTGGGGCTCAGGGGGTTTGGGGGATCAGGGTTTGGACTCTGGGTGGTTTGGGGGATCCTGAGGGGATTTTAGGGATCCTGAGGGATTTGGGGAGGTCCTGAGGGGTTTTTGGGGGCTCAGGGGTTTCGGGGACCTGGAGGAATTTGGGGGCCTCAGGCAGTTTTTGGGGGCTCAGGGGGATTTTGGGGTCCTGGGGGTTTTGGGGGATCAGAGCAGTTTGGGGGCATCAGGGGGCTCGGGGGCTTGGGGATCCTGAGGGATTTTAGGGATCCTGGGGATCTGGTGGGGCTCAGGGGGTTTTGGGGGTTCCTGGGGAATTTTGGGGGTGTCCTGAGGGGTTTTTGGGGGCTGAGGGGGATTTGGGGGTGTCCTGGGGGTTTTTGGGGGCTGAGGGGGGCGGAGGAGGTTTGTGCATCACTGGGGAGCTGGGGGCAACGCTGGGGATTTGGGGGTTTTTGGGGTTTTGGGGATTTGGGGGCTCAGGGGGCTCAGGGCTGGTTTTGGGGTGTCCTGAGGGGGTTTCAGGAGGCTCTGGGGGGCGTTCAGGGGGGTCTGGCGCCCCCATTTTGGGGGCAAACCCGGGGGGCTCATTGGGCTCGGGGGGGGCTGACAGCCCCCGATTTTGGGGGGCATTTCCGGGGGGGCTGATAGCCCCCCTGTTTGGGGTAAATCCGGGGGCTTTAGGGAGGGGCTGGACCCCCCTTTTTGGGGCAAATCAGGGGGGTCTTGAGGGTTTTTTTCCCCTCCTTTGTGGGGCAATTCCTGGGCGTCTTTGGGGGTTTTTTCCCCACATTTTTGGGGTAAATCTGGAGGATCATGAGGAGTTCTGTTCCCCCATTTCTGGGGTAACTCTCGGGGGTCTTGAGGGGTTTTCTCCCCTCCTTTTTGGGGTAAATCTGGGGGGGTTTGGGGCTCCTCTTTTCGGGGTAATTCTTTGGGGTCTTGAGGGGTTTTGTCCCCCCATTTTTGGGGGAACTCTGGGGGGCTTTGGGGCTCTTTTTGGGGCAAATCCGGGGGGTCTTGCGGGCTTTTTCCCCCTTCTTTTTGGGGTAATTTTTGGGGGTCTTGAGGGGCTTTGTCACCCTCTTTTTGGGGTAATTCTCGGAGGTCTTGAGGGGTTTTCTCCCCACATTTTTTGGGTAAATCAGGGGGGTCTTGAGGGGTTTCGTCCCCCCATTTTTGGGGAAAATCTGGGGGGCTTTGTGCCTCCTCCTTTTGGGGCAAATCTGGGGGGTCTTGAGGGCTTTTTTCCCCTTCTTTTTGGGGTAATTTTTGGGAGTCTTGAAGGGTTCTGTCTCCTCCTTTTTGGGGTAAATCTGGGGGGTCTTGAGGGGTTTTGTCACCCTCTTTTTGGGGTAATTCTTTGGGGTCTTGAGGGGTCCTGTACCCCCATTTTTGGGGCAAATCCGGGGGGGCTTGGGGCTCTTTTTGGGGCAGTTCTTTGGGGTCTTGGGGGGTTTTGTTCCCCGATTTTTGGGGTAATTCTGGGGGATCTTGAGGGGCTTTTTCCCCTTCTTTTTGGGGCAAATCTGGGGGGGGTTGGGGTTCTTTTTGGGGTAATTCTTGGGGGTCGTGAGGGGTTTTCTCCCCTCCTTTTTGGGGTAACTCCTGGGGGTCCCAGGGGCTCTCGGGGGTCTCATTCCCCCCCCGGGGGGGCTTTGGAGGGGTCGGGGGGTCCTGCTGCCCCCATTTGGGGTCAATCCGGGGCTCCCCAAATCCCAAATCCGGGGGGTCCCAGAGCTCCGGGGGTCCTGAGGAGGAGAAGACATTTTGGGGAGTTGGGGTCCCAAAATGAACCCCAAAATGTACCTTAAATGGACCCCAAAATTAACCCCAAATGAATTAAAAATTAATGCCAAAATGACCCCAAATTAACCCAAAATGACCCCAAAATGAACCCCAAAATGAACCCAAAATAACCCTAAAGTGAACCTTAAATGGACCCCAAAATGAACCCAAAATGACCCCAAATGAACCCCAAAATGACCCCAAAATTACCCAAAATGACCCCAACATTAACCCTAAATGGACCCCAAAATTAACCCAAAAATGACCCCAAATGAACCTCAAAATTACCCCAAAATTAACCCCAAATGACCCCAAAAATGACCCCCAAAGGTGGGGATCACCACACTCACCCCAATCCTCAGCGATGTCCCCAATGTCCTGGGGAGGTCCTGGTGTGTCACCTCCGATGTCCTGGGGGGCTCCTGGCTGGGGACACTGGGGGGTGACACTGTGGGGGGCAGGAGGGTCACTCCTGATGTCACCCCTGATGTCCTGGGGGGCTGCTGGAGGCTCATCCCCAGTGTCCCCCGCCATGTCCTTGATGTCCCCAGGGGCTCCCAGTGGGGGACACTGGGGGGTGACACTGTGGGGTGAAGGAGGGTCACCCCTGCTGTCCCCCTCGATGTCCCCCCCGGTGTCCCCCCAGGTGCGGTGGGGACGATACAGCGGCACCCCCGGGGGCAGCTGGAACAGAGGGTTGGTGTGGAAATGAGGTTCCTCTTCCTCCTCATCCAGATCCTCCAGATCCTCCTCATCCTCTTCCTCCTCTCGGGAGGAGCAGCTGTGGTCATCATCATCGTGGTCATCATTGCCGTGGTCATCCTCATCACGGTCATCCTCATCATGGTCATCATCACTGTCGTGGTCATTGTCACCGTCACCATGGTGGTGGTCATGGTCATTGTTGTGGTCGCCATGGTGGTGGTCATGGTCATCGTCATGGTCACCCTCCTTGTCCTCCTGGCTGGTTTTGGGGTCTCGGGGCTCAGCAGGGCTGGTCCCACCCGTGGCCATGCGGTTGGACAAGGTGGTGTCACCCATGGTCATGGTCTGGGGTGAGATCCCTGAATCCATGGGCAGGTGGTCAGGAGAGATGGACACATGTGTGGTCATGGGGTTGGACAAGGTGGTGTCACCCATGGCCACCGTCTGGGGTGGGATGGCCAAATCCACGGAAATGGTCTCTGGAGAGATGGACACATCTGGGGTCATGGGTCTGGGGGAGATGGTCCCACCCATGGCCATGGCCTGGACTGAGATCCCCGAATCCATGGGCAGGTGGGCTGGAGAGATGGTCCCATCCCTGGGTTTGGACAAGGTGGTCCCACCCATGGCCGTGGTCTGGGGTGAGATCCCTGAATCCATGGGAAGGTGGTCCAGAGAGAGAGTCCCACTGATGGCAAGGATGTGGGATGAGATGGTCAAATCCATGGGAATGTTCTCTGGACAGATGGTCCCATCAGTGGCCATGGAGTTGGGAGAGATTGTCCAACCCTTTGTCCCGGTCTGGAACGAGTTGGTCTCATCCATGGCCATGGACTTGGGTGAGATGGTCTCATCCATGGGCATGGGTGTGAGTGAGATCCTTGAATCCATGGGAACGTTCTCTGGAGAGATGGTCCCATCCATGGTCCCATCCATGGTCCCATCCGTGGTCATGGATTTGGGTGAGGTTGTCCCCTCCAAAGGCACAGACTCAGACAAACAGGTCCCATCCATGGTCACAGTCCAGGATGAGATGTCCAAAGTGGGTGGGTTGGACCCATCCATGGACACGTGGAGGATGTCCTCAAACGTGGATTTGTGCCTTTGGTGCTCCTGGAAAATGTTCTCATCCATGGGTGTGGACTTGGGTGGGATCTTCTCATCCATGGGATTGAGTGAGATGTTCTCACCCACAGAATTTGGTGGGATGTTGTTATCCATGGGATTGGGTGAGATGTCCTTATCCATGGGCATGGACTGGGGTGAGATGGAACCATCTGTAGACACCTGAAAGATGTTCTCATCCCTGGCCATGGACATGGGTGGGATGTCCTTATCCATAGCCATGGATTTGGGTGAGATGAAACCATCTGTGGACACCTGGAAAATGTTCTCATCCATGGGTATGGAATTGGGTGAGATGTCCCCAACCACGGACACCTGGAGGATGTCCTCAAATATGGATCCATGGCCTTGTTCCTCCTGGAAGATGCTCCCATCCAGGGATGTGGACTTGAGTGGGATGTTCTCACCCATGGGCATGGACTTGGGTGGGATGGAACCACCTGTGGACACCTGGGAAATGCTCCTGTAGGTGGATCCATGGAATTGGTGTTCCTGGAAGATGCTCCCAGCCATGGTCATGGGTTTGGGTGAGGTGGAACCATCTGTAGACACCTGGAAAATGTCCTTATCCATGGCCATGGACCTGGGTGGGATGGTCCCACCCATGGACATGTGGAAGATGCTCTCAAACGTGGATCCATGGCCTTGTTCCTCCTGGAAGATGCTCCCAGCCATGGATGTGGACCCAGGTGGGACATTCCCACCCATGGATGAATGGACAATGCTCCTATGGGTGCATCCACAGCTTTGGTGCTCCTGGAAGATGCTCCCAGACACAGGTGGGATGTTCTTATCCATGGAATTGGGTGGGATGGATCCATCCATGGCCACGGAATGGGGTGGGATGTCCTTATCCATGGACACCTGGAAGATGTCCTCAAACGTGGATCCACAGCTTTGGTGCTCCTGGAAGGTGCTCCCACCCACAGTCATGGACACGGGTGGGATGGATCCACTCATGGACACGGATTTGGGTGTGGTGGAACCATCCATGGCCATGGACTTGTCTGAGATGAAACCATCTGTGGACACCTGGAAAATGTTCTCAGCCATGGCTATGGACCTGGGTGGGATGTCCTTGTCCATGGCTGTGGAACTGGGTGAGATGGAACCATCCACAGACACCTGGGAAATGTTCTCGTCCATGGCTATGGAATTGGGTGGGATGTCCTTATCCATGGACATGTGGAAGATGTCCTCAAACATGGATCTGTGCCTTTGGTGCTCCTGGAAGATGCTCCCAGCCATGGCCATGGAATTTGGTGGGATGTCCTTGTCCATGGCCATGGAATTCAGTGAGGTGGAACCATCCACAGACACCTGGGAAATGTTCTCGTCCACGGCCATGGACTTGGGTGGGATGTTCTCATCCATGGACACCTGGAGGATGTCCTCAAACATGGATCCATGTCCTGGTTCTTCCTGGAAGATGCTCCCACCCACAATCATGGACACGGGTGGGATGTCCTTGTCCATGGCCGTGGAACTGGGTGTGATGGACTGACCCATGGACAGCTGGAAGATGCTCTCGTAGGTGGATCCATGGCTTGGTTCCTCCTGGAAGATGCTCCCACCCACGGTCACGGACACGGGTGGGATGTTCTTATCCATGGAACTGGGTGGGATGGGACCATCCCTGGACACGTGGAGGATGTCCTCAAACATGGATCCATGGCCTTGTTCCTCCTGGAAGATGCTCCCGTCCATGGCTGTGGACTTGGGAGGGATGGATCCATTCATGGACACGGAACTGGGTGGGATAGAGCCATCCACGGAGCCCTGGGAGATGTCCTCAAACACAGATCCAGGTCCTGGTTCCTCCTGGGAGACGTTCCCAGCCCCACCCAGGGGCTCCGGAACCCCGAGCTGGGGGTGGGGGTGGCCTGGGCTGTGCTGGGGGTCCCTGGTGTCCTGGGAGTGCTGGTCAGGGTGGTCACCAATGTCCAGCTGCCCCTCGAGGGCTCCCTGGAGCTCCTGGACGCAGAGCTGGGCGCGGAGCAGGCTGGCCCAGAACACATCGGGGGCTGGGGTGGGGGTCAGGGTGGGGGGCTGGGCAGGGGGCTGGGAGGTGGTCAAGGTCGGGGTCAGGGCAGGGGCTGGGGTGGGGGTTGGGGTGGGGCTCAGCACAGGGGTCAGTGCAGGGGTCAAGGCACTGGTCAGTGCAGGGGTCAAGGCAGGGGTCACTGCCAGGGTCACTGCAGGGGTCAAGGCACTGGTCAGCGCAGGGGTCAGTGCAGGGGTCAGGGCACTGGTCAGTGCAGGTGTTAGGGCAGTGGTCAGTGCAGGGGTCACTGCAGGGGTCTGGGCAGGGGTCAGCGCAGGGGTCACTGCAGGGGTCAGGGCACTGGTCAGCGCAGGGGTCAGTGTGGGGGTTAGTGCGGGGGGCTGGGCAGTGGTCAAGGCAGGGGTCAAGGCAGGGGTCAGCGCGGGGGTCAGTGTGGATGTCAGGGCAGGGGTCAAGGCACTGGTCAAGGCACTGGTCAGCGCACTGGTCAGCGCGGGGGTCTCAGCCCCTCCCCCCGAGAAGGCGATGGCGTCCTGCGCCACCAGCAGCCCGGGCTGGGGGAGGGGCTGGGGGAGGGGCTGGGCCCCGGGGGTCCCGGGCGGCTCCATGGTCAGTCCCCGCGGTCAGTCCCCGCGGTCAGTCCCCGCGGTCAGTCCCCGCGGTCAGTCCCGGGGGGCACGCCGGGGGTCTCGGGCCGCTCCATGGTCAGTCCCTGCGGTCAGTCCCCGCGGCTCCAGGGGGCAGTGCCGGCAGCTGGGCTGGGGCCGGAGGAGTGTCCATGGCGGGGGAGAGCCTGGGGAGAGGGGGAGAGGGTGGGTGGGGAGCGGGGAGGGGAGAGGGAGGGAGGGAAGGAGGGAGGGGAGAGGGAGGGAGAGAGGGATGGAGGGAGGGAGGGAGCAGGAAGGGAGGGAAGGGAGAGGGAGGAAGGGAGAAAAGGCGAGAGAGAGGGAGAGAGGGAGGGATGGAGGAGGAAGGCGGAAGGGAGAGAGGGAGAGAAGGAAGTTGAGAGGACGGAGGGAAGGAGAGATGGAGAAGGAAGGGGGGAGGAAAAGGGGGAAGGAGGGAGGAGGAAGGAATGGAGGACAGGAGGGAAAGAGGGATGGAGGTGGAAGGGAGGAAAAGAGAGAGGAGGGAAGGAAGGAAGGAAGGAGGGAAGAGGAGGAGGAGGAGGGAGTGAAGGATGGAGGAAGAAGGGAGAAGGAGAGAGGGAGGGAGGAAGTTCAGAGGAAGAAGGGAGGAGATGGAGGAGAGAAGGAAGGGGGAGGAAAGGGGGGAGAGAGAGGAGGGGAGGAAAAGGGAAGGAAGGGAGGGAGGGAGGGAGAAGGAAAGAAGGAAGGAGGAAAAAGTGTGGGAGGGAGGGGAGGGAGAGAGGAGGGGAGGCAGGAAAGGTGGGAGGGAGGATGGGAAGAGGGAGGGAAGGGCTGGGGAAGCGCTGGGCAGGCGGGGGAGGCGCGGGGGTGCGGCGGGAGAGAGGGAAGGAGGAAGTGCCCGAGAGGGGGAGGGGGAGAGGGGGAAGGAGGATGGGAAAGGAGGAGGAGGGGAGGGGGAGGAAGGAGACCGCGGGGAGAGCCCGGGCTGGGGTCGGGCTGGGCTCTGGGGTCTCCCCGCTCCCCCCGCACCTGCTCGGTCCCTCCGAGGCCACCAGCGCGTCACTGTCCCCGCGCCACCCGCGCCGCTTCCGCCCGGGGGGGGCAGGAAACGGGGGGGGGGCACCCCAAGCATCCCCCGGAACCCCAAAAATCGGGCTCCAAACCCGCCCGAAATCTGCCCAAAATCTGCCCAAAATCGGCCGATAAACCCCAGCGGGTCAGGGGTCCCGATGTGGGATTGAGCACCCCAAACACCCTCCGGAACCCCAAAAACTGCTATCCAAACCCGCCCTAAATCCACCCTAAATCCACCCTAAATCAGCCCCTAAATCCACCCTAAATCAGCCCCAAATCGGCGGAGAAGTCCCAGCGGGGTCGGGGGTCCCGATAGAGGAGGGATCCCCCCGGAACCCCAAAAATTGGGCTCCAAATCCTCCCAAAATCCGCGGAGAAGCCCCAGTGGGGTCGGGGGTCCCGGACCCTCCCAGCATCCCATTTTTGGGGTGGGGGGCACCCCAGGGTCCCCAAATTGAGGAGGGATTTTGCCCCCAGCTGGGGGTGCTGATTGTATTGGGATGACCCCAAAATCGGGACCCCCCGCCCCACAGGGACCCCGCGCTGGGTTATGGGGTTTGGGGGGTCGCAATGGGGGCGGGAGACCCCAAATGTGGGGAGGGGGGATCGCACAGCGTGAGACCCCAAAGATCGGGGAAACCCAAAGTTTGGGGGGGTCAGGAGGGCGGGGGGACCCCAAGGGTTACAGGGGACCCCAAAAAGGGCAGGGGGGGCTTAAACGGGGAGCGGGGACCCCAAAACGGGGGGGTGGGGATTTGGGGGGCTCCAGGGGGGATCCCGAGAATCCGGGAGGTCCTCAAAGGTTATGGGGAACCCCAAGAGTTATGGGGGATCCCAAAGGGCGAGAGGACCCCAAAGGTTATGGGGGGTGGGGAAGAGATTTAGGGGATCTCCAGGGGGACCCTCAGAGTCCGGGGGGACCCCAAAGCTCTTGGGGCACCCCAAAAGTTATGGGGGAACCCCAAAGGTTATGGGGAACCCCAAGAGTTCCAGGGAACCCCGAAAGTTCTGGGGGGCAAAGGTTCTGGGGTGCCCCGCTGGCGGCGGGGGCGTGGCCGGGGGATTTTGGGGAGCTCCTCCCGGGCTGGGGGAGCGCGGGGGGATTTTGGGGACCCCCTGGGGACACTCTGGGGACAGCTGAGCCCCCCCGGGCCGCGGGGACCCCCCGGAGCGCCCCTCCCCCCCCGCCCCTTCCCGTCCCTTACCGGCACTGCCGCCAGGGGCGTGGCCTCGGCTGACCGCGCCCATCGAGGGGCGGAGCCAAGGGCTCATTGGTATGCAGACACGCCCCTGTGAGGCCACGCCCCCTGGGGTGAGACCACGCCCCCAGGGGGCCGCATCTCTGAGTGATTACGTCATAGCGCAAAGCCACGCCCCTGGGTGAGACCACGCCCCCAGAGAGACCACGCCCCCTGCCCGCGCTGTGCATTGGGGAACGAGCTGGGGAGGGGCTGAGCCCCAAATTAGGGTGCTGATCCCCTGAAATGAGGGTCCCGAGCCCCTCAAATTCAGGATCCTGAGCCCCCAAAGTGTCCTGAGCCCCCAAAATGAGGGTGCTGAGCCCCTAAGGGTCCTGAGCCCCCCAAATTTAGGATCCTAAGCCCCAAAGGGTCCTGAGCCCCAACATGAGGGTTCTGAGGCCCCAAAATCAGAATGCTGATCCCCAAATGAGGGTCCTGAGCTCCCCAAATTGAGGGTCCTGAACCCCAAATGAGGATCCTGATCCCCCAAATGAGGGTTCTGATCCCCCAAATTAGAGTTCTGAGCCCCAAATGAGGGTCCTGATCCCCCCCAATTGAGCGTCCTGAGCCCCCAAAGTTTCCTGAGCCCCAAAATGAGGGTGCTGAGCCCCCAAAATCGGAGTGCTGATCCCCCAAATGAGGGTCCTGAGCCCCAAAATAAGGTCAAAATGAACCCAAATGAACCCCCAAAATGAACGCCTAAAGGAGGTTCCCGAGCCTCGGTGACGCTGCCCTGGCTGTCCCGTGTCCCCTCCCTGTCCCCTCTGTCCCTTAGCGATGTCCACGCGATTCTCCCCACGACTCGTGTCCCCCCAGAGCACAGATTTGGGGACAGCGCTCCGGCGGCAGGGTGACATTCATTTTGTCAGGAGGGAACACGGATGGGAAGCTCCCTCAGCATTTTTGGGATTCACCAGGAGCAGGAAAATCCCATTCCCGGCCGGAGAGTCCATGGAGGTGAGGGGGAAGAGCTCGGGGCGGCGGAAAATGGGAATTTGGGGTTTTTAGGGTTTGTGCTTCCCGCCCGGGCTGGTGGGAAATGGGATTTGGGGTTTTTAGGGTCTGTGCTTCCCGCCCGGGCTGGTGGGAAATGGGGATTTGGGGTTTTTAGGGTCTGTGCTTCCCGCCCGGGCTGGGCTCTGCGCTGGGATGTTGGTTCCCGGAGTGCTGCAGGAGCTGGCGAGGGTCTGCGACCTTCACGGTGAGAGAGCCCTGCGGGGACACGGGGTTGTGGGGTCACCGGGAAAGGGACACTTGTGGGGTCACCGGGAAACGGGGAGTTGTGGGGTCATGGACAGGGATAAAGGGGCATTTGTGGGGTCACTCTTAGGCGGGAAAGGGTCACTTGTGGGGTCGTTCACAGGGACAAAGGGTCACTTGTGGGGTCACTGGGAAAGGGTCACTTGTGGGGTCACTCACAGGGATAAAGGGCACTTGTGGGGTCATTCAGAGGGGTAAAGGGTCACTTGTGGGGTCATTCACAGGGATAAATGGGCATTTATGGGCTCACTCAGAGGGACACAGGGTCACTCGTGGGGTCATTCACACGGACACAGTGTCACTCGTGGGTCACTCTCAAGGACACAGGGTCATTGTCAGGCACACAGGGTCACTGTCAGGAACACAGGGTCACTGGTGGGTCACTGTCAGGCACACAGGGTCACTGTCAGGCACACAGGGTCACTCTGAGGCACACAGGGTCACTGTCGCTCACCGGGAAGAAGGAGTGCACGAGGAAGAGCAGCATGAGCGCCGCCAGCGCCAGGCCGAGCCAGAGCAGGTAGCGCCAGCGGATCCCGTGGCGAACCATCTTCAGCGGGTTCTGCAGCCACAGGAACGAGGACTTGGGGCGCCTGCGGGGACAGAGCTCAGCCACCCCTGTCACCTCCCTGCTCCCCTGGGGACAGAGCTCAGCCACCCCTGTCACCTCCCTGCTCCCCTGGGGACATGGAGCTCAGCCAACCTGTGTCCCCCTCCCGTGTCCCCTCCCCTGTGCCTCCCGTGTCCCTCCCGGGCTCACCGGGGCGGCGGCAGCGTTGGGTCTCTGTTGGGTTCCTCCCGACCTTTCCCCACCGGTCTCTCCTCAGCCTCCTGCGCTGGCAGCAGCTCCAGGCTCAGCTCCACCTTCCCCTGCGGGCCCGGGGACAGCTGGGGTGTGGCACCTGTCCCTGCCACCCGTGACCTGTCCCTGTCACCTGTGATCTGTGTTCACTGCCACCCGTGACCTGTCCCTGCCACCTGTGATCTGTGCTTGCCTCCCCCAGCCGTGTGATCCCCATGTCCCCGGCGGATGGCTGAGGTATAAGATCTGTCCCTGCCACCACCAGCCCCATGATCTCCATGTCCCCAGGGGGCAGCTGAGGTGTAGGATCTGTCGCTGCCACCCATGACATGTCCACTGCCAGCCCCAGCCCCTCATCCCGATGTCCCCAGCAGGTGACTGATGTTTAGGATCTGTCCCTGCCACCTGTGATGTGCCTCTGCCGCCAGTGGTGTGTCCACTGCCACTCATGATGTGTCCCTGCCATCCGTGATCTGTCACTGCCATCCCCAGCTCTGTGATCCCCATGTCCCCAAGGAGTGGCTGAGGTATAAGACCTGTCCCTGCCACCGCCAGCCCCTGTCCCCATGTCCCCAAGGAGTGACTGAGGTGTAGGATCTGTCGCTGTCACCGCCGTGTCCCCCGCGCACCGAGAGGCGCTGGCCGCTGTCCTCCTGCATGGCGCAGGGCCACCAGCCGTGCGCTCTCCTCCTGCGGAACAGGTCGAGCGGGGCGCGGTGTCGCCGCGGGGCTCTGCGCCACGGCCAGGGGAAGCGCGACAGCTCCGGCGGGGACAGTCTGCAGAGCCGCGGGCTCGGGGCGGGCCGGGCCAGCTGCGTCAGCTCCAGCTCCAGGGTCCCTGCGGGACAGGCGAGCTCTGTCACCGGTGGGTGCTCCTGGTCACCAGGGGGTGCTCCTTGTCACCACTGGGTGCTCATTGTCCCCACTGGGTGATCCCTGTTGCCAGTGGTGCTCCCTTGTCACCACTGGGTGCTCTCCATCAGCACTGGGTTCTCCCTGTCCCCACTGGGTGCTCCTTGTCACCAGTGGTGTTCCCTTGTCCCCCATGGGTGCTCCCTGCCCCACTGGCTGCTCCCTGTCCCCACTCCCTGTCCCCAGTGGGTGCTCCTCATCTCCAGTGAATGCTCTTTGTCACCAGTGGCTCCTCCCTGTCCCCACTCTCAGTCCCCACCAGCTGCTCCCTGTCCCCCGGGGCTGTCCCCTGTCCCCGGGGCTGTCCCCCACCCGCCAGGGGACACAAACTCTCACCCAGCAGATCGTCCGCCTTGAACTTGTCATTGTCCCACACCTGGAGGATGAGTTTCGGTGGCACCTTCAGCTCCGTCTCATCCAAACTCCACACGTGCGCCTGGCGAGGGGACAGCGAGGGGTCGTGCCGGTCCCCAGGGTGTCCCCGCGCTGTCCCCGCCCGGGCTGTCCCCTGACCTTGTGGCGGACGGTGCAGAGCTTCTCTGCCGCCAGGAACTCGAAGGGGAACACGAAGCGCCAGTTGAAGGAGCCATTGCCGTCCCGGGAGCGATAGTGGATGTCCGTGTGCTGCCGCTGCTCGGCCAGCCCGTCCAGCCACCTGCGGGGACACTGCTGTCACCCTGGGGACACTGCTGTCACCGTGTGCCACCGTGGGGACACTGCTGCCACTGCTCGGGCAGCCTGTCCAGCCACCTGTAGGGACACTGGTGTCACCGTGTGCCACCGTGGGGACACTGCTGACACCGTGGGGACACTGCTGCCGCTGCTCGGCCAGCCCGTCCAGCCACCTGCCAATGGGGACAGGGCTGTCACCGTGGGGACACTGCTGTTACTGTGGGGACACTGCTGTCACCGTGTGCCACCATGGGGACACTGCTGTCACCCCTCTGCCCACCCAGCCACCTGCGGGACACTGCTGGCACCACCGTGCCACCATGAGGGGACGCTGCTGTCACCCTGTGCCCACAGGGATGGGGACACCCTGGGGTGACAAGGAGCCAGGGGTGACCAGGAAAGCTGCTGGGGGGTGACAGGGACCCCGCAGTGCTGGGGACAGCCAAGGGGACACACAGGGGTGGCCCGGGCTCACCCTGACACGTAGATGTCACTCATGCGCTGTCCCAGCAGGTTGACATCCGCCAGGTCTGTGTCCTTCACCCTCCACACCACGCAGCGCAGCTCGTACCTCGGGAGGGGACAGCAGTGTCACCAGCCGGCCCGGGGGGGCGCTGTCCCCTCAGGGATGGCTTTGTCCCCTCTGGAATGGCTCTGTCCCCTCCCGAGATGGCTCTGTCCCCTCAGGGATAGCTCTGTCCCCTCCCGGCATGGTTCTGTCCCCTCAGGGGTGCCTCTGTCCCCTATCCCCTGTCCCCTCCGGGCTGGCCCTGTCCCTGTCCCTGTCCCTGTCCCTGTCCCTGTCCCTGTCCCCGTCCCCTCCCTGTCACTCACCCCTCGGCCTTGCGGGGGTCGATGTTCACGGGGGGTCCGGGGGGACCAAGGCTGGTGGGGAAAATGTCCACCCACATCTGCACCTTGCCCTGGGGACACACGGACCGGCTGGCACTGACCCCTCGGTGTCGCCTCGGTGTCCCCTCGGTGTCCCCTCCGTGTCCCCGCAGCCCCGGGGCTCCTCCTCAGCTCCCCCCACACCCAGCAGCCCCTCCTGCCCTGGGGTCCTCGTCACTGTGGGGTCCCTTTGTCCCCCCAGGGTCTGTCCTTGTCACCCCAAGGTCCTTGTCACCCATCTCCAGGGTCCTTGTCACCCATCCGCAGGTTCTCTGTCACCCCAATGTTCCCATCATCCGCTCATGGAGTGTTTGTCACCCCAAGGTCCTCATATCCGGGGTCCTTGTCACCCCAGGGTCCCCACAGTCCCCCAGGCACACCCTATACCCCACAGTCCCTGTCCCCCCGGGGTCCCTCTCAGGCCACATCCCCCGTCCCCCCAGGGTCCTTGTCACCCATCTCCAGGTTCTCTGTCCCCCCAGGCTCCCTGTCACCCCAGGGTCCCCGTGGTCCTCTGTACCCCACAGTCCCTGTCACCCCGGAGTTCCTCTCTGGCCACATCCCTGTCCCCCCAAGGTCCTTGTCACCCATCCCCGTGGTCCCTGTCCCCGCGGTGTCCCCGCGGTGTGGCACCTGCTCGAGGCCGGGCTGGGCGCTGCTCTGCAGGCTGCGGCTCTCCAGGTGCTCGGGGACAAAGCCGCAGCGGTTCAGCACGTGCAGCGCCAGCCGCTCCCGGGGCGGCCCGGCCTGGCGGAACGCGGGAGGGCCACTCTCTGCGACAGCCACTGTCACCGCCCCGCCGCGCCAGAGCCCACAGAGACCCCCGAGACCCCCCCGAACCGTCCCACCCCCACCGAGAAACTCCCATACCCCCCACACTTCCCCCAGACCTCCCAGAACCATCCCAGATCCCACCCGGAAACCCCCAAACCCCCCACACTTCCCCCAACCCCACCCTGACCCCACCCAGAGCCTCCCGCGCCCCCCAAGACATCCCCCAGACCCCACCGAGACCCCCAACACCCCACGCGCCCCCAGACCCACCCAAACCCACCCAGATCCCACCCAGAAACCTCCATGGCCCCCAGACTTGCCCCAGACCCCCCAGATCTCCTCCAGAACTCCCCTAGCTCCCCATCCAGAATCCCCAAAATCCCTTACTTCCCCTCCAGACCCCCCGACCACCCTCAGCCCCCAGCCCTCCTCAGTGCCCCCACCCTCCAGACCCCGAACCTCCCCAAACCCCCTCGATCCCCCCAGAGCCCCTGCAACCCCCCAGACCCCAAACCCCCCAGACCCCCAAACCCTCCAGACTCCCAAACCCTCCAGACCCCCAGATCACCCCTAAACTCCCGAACCCCCAGAGCCCCTTCAAACCCTCCAGACCCTTCCAAACCCCCTCCAGATCTCCCCAGACCTCCGCAGAACCCCAAACCCCTCCAGACCCCCCAAACCCCCAGACCCCACCAAACCCCTCCAGATTCCCTAAAACCCACCCAGATCCCTCCCAAATCCCCCAAACCTCCCCAAACTCCCCAGAGCCCCCAACCCTCCTCCAGATCCCCCAGAGCCCCCAAACCCCCTCCAGACCCCCAAACCTCCTCCCAGAACCCTCAGACCCCTCCAGACCCCCAAACCTCCTTCAGATCCCCCAGAGCCCTCCACACCTCCGCAGAACCCCAAACCCTCTCCCGGCCCCTCCAAACCCCCTCCAGACACCCCAGACCCCTCCAGAACCCCCAGATCACCCCAAAACCCCTCCAGATCCCCCTACTTCCCTCCAGAGCCCCCTAGACCCCCAAAATCCCTCTAGACCTCTCCCAGACCCCCTCCAGACCCCCAGAGCCCTTCAAACCCTCCAGACCCTTCCCGACCCCCAGATCTCCCCAGACCCCTCCAGACCCCCGAAACTCCCTGCAGACCCCCCAAAACCCCACAACCTCCCACAGACCCCTCCCAGATCCCTCTAGACGCCCTCCAAACTCCCCCAGAACCCCCAAACCCCCTCCAGACCACTGCAAACCTCCTCCCAGAACCCTCAGACTCCTCTAGACCCCTCCAGACCCCCTCCAGACCCTCCGGACCCCCTCCATCCCCCCCCCAGCCCCCCGGCGCGGTGCCTGTGGCTGACCGAAGGTGCGCAGCAGGAAGCTCTGCCCGCCGAGGCTGAGCGCGGTGCCGTGCCGGCTGTAGCGGGGCGCGGGCAGCCCTCGGCAGCCGCACAGCACCTCCAGGACACGGCTGGGGCACAGCTGGTCCCTCCAGCACGCCGGGCCACCGCTGGGGACACGGCGGGACAGGCTGGGGGTCACCTCTGCGCGGTGTCACCTCCCTGTGCCCTCGCCGTGCCAGCCCCGGGGCTGGGGGTCACCCCTGTGCAGTGTCCCCTCCCTGTGCCCCTCACCATGACCATCCCGGTGTCCCCTCTGTGTGCCCTCACCGTGCTCGGTGTCCCCTCCCTGTGCCAATCACCATGCCCACCTCCGTGTCCCCTCCTTGCCATGCTGCGTGTCCCCTCCCAGTCCCCTCCCCATGCCCACCCCAGTGTCCCACACAGTCACCCCCTGTGCCCACCCCAGAGCCAGCCCTGTGCCCCCAGCGCTCTGTGCCCACCATCCCCATCCTGCCCCTCCCGGTGTCCCCTGTCCCTCTGTGCCCACCCTGCCCTAGCCCCCTGGGCCTGTCCTTCCTCCCGTCCTGTACCCCAGCCCTGTCCCCATCCATCCCCTCACCCTCTCCTTGTTCCCATCCCATCCCATCCCATCCCATCCCATCCCATATTATCCCATATCCCATATCCCATATCCCACATCCCATATCCCACATCCCATCCCATCCCATCCCATCCCATCAATCCCATCAATCCCATCCCACCCCTCGTCCCAGCCCCGTGTCCCCCCATGTCCCCAACGTCTCCCATGTTCCCCCTGTGTGCTCTGTGTCCCTCCTGTGTTCCCCTTGTGTCCCCCGTGCCACCCCCAGACCCCGTATCCCCCATGTCCACCATATCCCCATGTCCCCATGTCCCCGTGTCCCCATGTCCCCGTGTCCCCGTGTCCCCATGTCCCCATGTCCCCATGTCCCCGTGTCCCCATGTCCCCGTGTCCCCGTGTCCCCGTGTCCCCGTGTCCTCATGTCCCCGTGTCCCCCATGTCCCCGTGTCCCCATGTCCCCGTGTCCCCGTGTCCCCATGTCCCCATGTCCCCGTGTCCCCGTGTCCCCGTGTCCCCGTGTCCCCATGTCCCCGTGTCCCCATGTCCCCGTGTCCCCATGTCCCCGTGTCCCCATGTCCCCATGTCCCCGTGTCCCCCATGTCCCCCTGTCCCCGTGTCCCCATGTCCCCGTGTCCCCGCCCACGCACGTGCGGTAGAGGCGGGGCAGCCCGCAGTGGGCGCGGAAGGAGGACAGCAGCCTGTTCTCCAGGTCGATGGTGGTGCTGCCGATCTCCTGGTCCGGTGGCACCTTGTCGTGGTCCATGATTGTCACCCGCAGGTCCTTCTCCAGCGGGATGGTGGCCGTCAGCTCAAACATCCTGGGGGTGACAATGGCACCCGCTGGCGTGGCGAGGGGACACCCGTGGGGACAGCTGGGGGCACGGGGACAGCTGGGGGCACGGGGATCTAGCGGCACAGGATCTGGTGGCACAGGGACACAGCAGCACAGGGCATGGGACAGCTGGGGGCACAGGGAATGGGACATCTGATGGCACCTGGCCGCACCAGCCTGGGAAATGGGAGATCTGGTGGCACAGGGACACACCAGGACAGGGAATGGCACAGCTGGTGGCACAGAGACACGCCAGCACTAGGAATGGGACAGGTGGTGGCACAGGGATCTGGTGGCACAGGGACACATCAGGACAGGGAATGAGGACCTGGTGACACCGGGCCAGGCTGGCACAGGGACATGGGGAATGAGCCCCTCAGCCCCCTGCCCTCCTCAGTGCCAGGCGGCCCCAGCCCAGTGCGACCACAGGGGTGACATAAACCACCCACCCGGGGTGACACTGCCAGAGCCCACCCACCCAGGGTGACAGTGGCAGGGCCACCGCCGGCCCTACCTGCCGAACACGGGCTCCAGGGTGTTGGGGACATACTGGTCGCGATGTCCCAGCGTCCTCTTGCCCAGCGACACTCGCACGTAGGGATCGCTCTGCGGCGGGGAGGGGACACCAGGGTGGCACCGCGCACGGGGCTCCCTGCCCGGCACCCTGGTGTCCCCGCTGTCCCTACCAGCCCGGTGACGTCGCGGGGGGACAAGTCGAGCGCTCGCACGATGTAGACCCGCACCAGGCACGGCTGGGGCTCGCTGGGCGGCAGCCGCTGGAAGCAGCGCGGCGCGGGGGACACTGCCAGCTCCTCGGGGGACACTGCCAGCTCCTCGGGGGACACCGCCGGCTCCTCGGGCAGCGGGTAGATGCTGAAAAGCCCCTGAGAGACGCCCGGCAGTGTCCCCCGGGTGTCCTTCATGTCCCCAGGGTCCCCCGGGTGTCCTCCGTGTCCCCAGGGTCCCCCGGGGGGTGGTCACCCACCTTGAAGTCAGCCACGGGCTCGGGGTCCTGCCCGGGCGGGGGGCGCCCCGGTTTGTAGAGGGGGAAGGTCTGGCAGAAGTCCTGCAGCCCCTCGAACTCGGGCACTGCCTCCAGCTCGCAGCTGTAGATCTGCGGGGCCAGGCTGGGATTGATCCTTGCTCCCAGCTGGCCCAGCATTGATCCCTGCTCCCAGCCCCAGCAGGGTGCTTCTCCCCAGCGCAGCCTTGTCACCTTCTTCATCCCTGTCCCCATCCCATCCCATCCCATCTCATCCCATCCCATCCCATCCCATCCCATCCCATCCCATCCCATCCCATCCCATCCCATCCCATCCCATCCCATCTTCATCCCCATCCCCGATTCATCCCTGTTCCCATCCCATCTTCATATTCATCCTCATCCCATCCCCATCCCAGCTTCATCCCCATCCTTCTCCTTACCTTCATTCTTCAGTCCTGTCCTTGTCCTCACCCCCTCCCTTCACCCTCCCTGTCCCTGTCCCCAGCCATCGCTGTCCCCATCCCGACCCGATCTCAGGCTCTAGCTCACCTTGCTCCCTATCCCTGTCCCCAGCCATCCGTCGCTGTCCCCAGCCATCGCTGTCCCCGCCCCGCCCCAGCCCCAGGCTGTGTCTCACGGTCAGTCTGTCCCTGTTGGCTCCCCGTGACCATCGGGGATCCTTGTCCTCCATGGACGCGTAGAATTTGCTCCACCAATCCCTCTCCTCCTCCTCCTCCTCCTCTTCCTCCTCCTGCTGGGGAGCAGGAGCAGGTGGGGACAGGTGGCACCGGTGGCCCTGGTGGCCCCTGGTGGCCCCTGGTGGCCCCTGGTAGCCCCTGGTAGCCCCGTCCCTGTGCCCACCTTGTCCGCAGCCCTGGTGCTCCTGAAGAAGTCAAGCAGGGCCTGCAGGGAGCAAAGAGGAAACTGAGGCACAGGGCCGGGATGCCACCATCCAGCAGTGCGAGGGCTGGTGACAGGTGACATGGGGACTCACCTGAGCCATCCTGGCCGGGGCTGTGGTGACAAAACGGGAACACCAACGTTTCCAGAGGCTGGCGGTGACGGGCAGGGAAAGGAGCTCCTCTGGGGGAGAGAGGGGAGGGCAGGGGTGAGGCAGGGGACAGCGGGGATGGGCAGGGGACACCGGGGATGGGCAGGGGACACTGGGGATGGGCAGGGGACATCGGGGATGGGCAGGGGACATCGGGGATGGGCAGGGGACATTGGGGAGGGGGCAGGGGACATCGGGGATGGGGCAGGGATGGGTCAGGGGACACCGGGGATGGGGCAGGGGACACCGGGGATAGGTCAAGGGACGCCTGGGACAGGACAAGGGACACCGGGAATGGGGCAGGGGCCACCGGAGATGGGGCAGAGGACACGGGGGATAGGACAAGGGACTCCTGGGATGAGGCAGGGACGCGGCCGGCAGTACCCGGCATGGCCACGACGACGAAGGAGTCCTTGCCGCGGCTCCCGGCGCCCAGCAGCTGCTCGCGGCGCGGCGGGGGACAGCGGAACGGCCGCAGCTCCCTGACGCTGGCCTGGCCCAGCAGCACTCTGCGCTCCCGCTCCGCTCTGTCCCACAGCCGCAGGCGGATCGGCGGCACCAGCCGCTCCTCCTCGGGCAGCGCCTGGCGACACGGCCGGGTCACCGCGCTGGTCACCGCGCTGGCAGCGCCCGCGGGCCGGGGTGTCCCCTGTCCCCTCCCCTCACCAGGGTCAGCACGAAGGCGTTGCTGGGGAAGTTGGGGTTGGCGGCGATGTTCCCCAGCGGGGGAGTGCAGAGGCTCTGCTCGCCCCACTGCAGCTCCAGGCGCGGCTCCCGCACGGCCCCGCGCAGCCCCCGCAGCCCCCAGGCCAGCACCTGCGACAGCCGCCTCCTGTCACCCGCGGGTGGCTTCATGGCCGCTGGGAGGCTGAAGACACCTGTCCCTGTCCCCATCGCTGTCCCCATTCCCGACCCCTGTGCTGTCCTTGCCTTCGCCCTCTGTGCCTGTTCTCATCTTGGGCCTGTTCTTGTCCCTGTCCCTCCTCCGTCCTCTGTCCTTGTCCTCATCCTCATCCCCAGGACCTCCAGCACTGTCCACAGCCTGTCCCACTCCCAGTCCCCACCTCTGACCTGGTGCCCATCTCACCCTTAGCCCTGTCCCTATCCCTTTAGCCCTGTCCCTATCCCTTTAGCCCTGTCCCTGTCCCTTTAGCCCTGTCCCTATCCCTTTAGCCCTGTCCCTGTCCCATCTCTGTCCCCATTCCATCCCCAGGACCTTCAGCACTGTCCCGTTCCCCTCCCACTCTCCATCTCCAACCTCGTCCTCATCCCCTTTATCCCTGTCCCTATCCCTGTCCCCATCCCATCACATCTCCAGGACCTTCAGCACTGTCCCTGTCCCATTCCAAGTCTCCATCTCGTCCCCATCCCCCTTGTCCCTGTCCCCACCCCTGTCCCGCCCCACCCCATATCCATCCTGCCTTCATCCCTGTCCCAATCCCTGTGCCCAGCCAGCCCTGTCCCCATCCCATTCCCAGCCAGCCCTGTCCCCATCCCACTCCCTGCCTCCTCCTTGTCCCCACCCCTGTCCCACCCCGTTCCCCGCGCTGTCCCCAGCCGTGTCCCCTCCTGTCACCCCGCGGCTCCCACCTCCAGCGCCACCCTCTGCAGGCGTGGCCGCAGCTCCGGGGGGATGCCGAACCCGTCCTTCCTCAGCGGCGGGGGGCTGAGCAGAGCCAGGGACCCCTCCTGCCGGGGGTGGGACAATGACAGCGGGTCCTCACCCCCGGCTGCCCCGCGTGTCACCCTCGGTGCCACCGCCTCACCTCGGGCTCGTGCAGGAGCTCGAAGGCCGCCAGCAGCTCCCCGGCCGGACCCCGCGGCCCCCGCAGGGGGTGAGGCTGCAGCCGGGGCAGCTCCCGGAGCGCCGCGTCCAGCCACACCGCCGGCAGGCACACGGCGCGTCCCAGGAGAACACCGGAGCCCTGCGAGACAGCCTGAGCGCGGGGTGTCCCTGCCCGGGGTGTCCCTGTCCTTCCAGCCCTGCCCGGGGTGTCCCTGCCCGCGGTGTCCCTGTCCTTCCCTGACCTGGGGTGTCCCTGTCCTTCCATCCCTGTCCGCAGTGTCCCTGCCCGGGGTGTCCCTGTCCTTCCAGCCCTGCCCGCGGTGTCCCCGTTCGTCCATCCCTGATCCGTGGCTGTCCCGATCCTTCCATCCCTGACCCCATTCTTCATCCCTGACCCTGTGTCCTTCCATCCCTGATCCCCCGTCCTTCGGTCCCTGACCCCAATCCTTCCATCCCTCCTGTCAACCCTCCATCCATGTCCCATCCCTCCCCCCATCCCTCCCTCCCTCCCTCCCTCCCTCCCTCCCTCGCCGCTCCATCCCTCTCCCCCGTTCCCCTGTCCCGCTGTGTCCCCCACCTGTCCCGCTGTGTCCCCCACCTGTCCCCGCTGGTCGAACACCTCCACCACCACGGCGGGAGGATCCTCCTGCACCCCGCGGGGATCCCCGAAGAGCAGCACCCGCGGGAACAGCAGCGTCTGCTCCCACTGCGGGTCCAGAGCGCCCCGCACCGCCCGCGTGCACTGGCTCAGGGACACGAACCACACGTGCGCGGTGGCATCTGGTGACAGTGACACCGTCAGCGCCCCGGGCGGCCACCGGGGTGGGGGGCGAGGGCTGGGGGGTCCCACCTATGGACGTTCTGGCGCTGCTGGGTGACAGACCCAGCGCCTGGAAGATGTAGCAGCGGAGCTGGAAGTGGCTGGGCCCTGGGGACAGGCAGGGGTCAGCGGGGTGGCACCATGGCCCTATGGCACCATGGCCCCCACAGCCCCTCGGCCCCTCCCGGCCCCCCCGAACCCCCCCGGGCCCCCCGGGCTCACGTTGGAAGCTGCAGAGGATGAAGGGGGCTGGCTGCTGAAGGGGGGTCCGGGAGGAGCCCCCCAGCGCCTGCGGGGCCACAGCTGGACTGTCCTGCTGGGCTGGGTCCTCTGTGTCCTGGGGCGGGATGGGATGGGGTGGGTGAGGGGACCCTGCTGTCCCCTGGCACTGTGGCCTCCTGTCCTGTGCCTGCTGTCCCATCATGGCCCAGCTCCACAGGGCTCCATCCATCCCCCCGTCCATCCCTCCCTCCCTCCCTCCCTCCCTTCCTCCATTCCTCCCCACTCCATCATCCATCCATCCATCTATCCATCCTCCATCCCTCCACCCTTCCCTCTTTCCCCCATCCCTCCTCCCTCCCTCTCCACACCTCCCTTCCCCCAGGTCCCTCCCGGTGTCCCCAGCCTCATTCCCACCGGGAATCCCTGGAGCAGGAAGAGCGGTGACACGGCCGTGGGCTCGGCGGGGACCAGGCTGCGGTGCCAGCGCCGCCGGCGACACCAGGGCCCCGCGGGGACCTTGGGCTGGCAGGAGCAGCCCCAGAAGCACTCGGGCTGCCAGGCCTCGTCCTCCCACAGCTCCTCGGGCTCTGGCTGTGGGACATGGGGACAGCGTGACGTGGGGACAGCGGGACGTGGGGACAGCAGCCTGGTCACCCCTGGCCCTGTCACCCGCATTGCCATCACCCCCATCCCCATCACCCCCTTCCTTGTCACCATCATCATCCCCATCACCTCAATCCACCACCCTCATCCCTGTCACCCCCACGCTGCCACCCCGTCCTGTCACTCCATCCTTGTCACCTCCATCCCTGTCACCCCATCCTTGTCACCTCCATCCCTGTCATCCCCTGTCCTTTCCACCTCCACCCCATCACCCCCATTCCTGTCACCCCCATCACTGTCAACCCCATTCCTGTCACCTCCACTCCCCTCATCCTCCATCCCCACTGCCCCATCCCTGTCACCTCCAGCCCTGTCACCCCCATTCTGCCCCCTGGCCCTGCCACTTCCATCCCCACCACCCCGCTCCCCACCGTCCCGTCCCTGTCCCCATCTCTGTCACCAGGGGGCTGGCGGTGTCCATGTCCTGCTCCCGTGTCCCGCTGTCGGTGTCCCTGTGCCGGACCCGGATCCAGCGCCGGCGCCGCAGGGTGTGGCAGTGCTGTCCCTTGTCGTGCCACACTGCCGGGGGGCTGCCGTCCTCTGTGCCCACCCCGTACTCCCACCCTGCGGCACACGGGTCACCTTCTTCCCTGTCACCTGTCCCTGTCACCTCATCCCTGTCCCCCCATCCCTGTCACCTCCATCCGTGTCACCTCCATCCCTGTCACCGCACCCCGCTGTGCCCATCACCCCCACTCACCGTCCTCATCCACGGCCCCTGCCATGTCCACGTGCCACTCACTGGTCACACGCCAGCCCTGGGGACACGCCACCTCCTCCTTCGGTGGCACCGCCACTCCCTTCTGCCAAAGCAGGCGAGAGCTGAGCCCGACACTCCGCTGTCACCCCGGTGTCCCCAGGCTGTCCCCCACTCACGGCGTCCGTGCTGGCAGTGCCTGAGGCGCTCCAGCTCCCGCTGCAGTCACGGCGCTGGTTCTCGTAGAGCTCCTCCAGCACCGCGCGCACCGCCGCGTCCCCGAGCGCCATGGCCCTGGGGACACAGTGACACCGCCGGGTCACCTCGGTACCACAGCGGCATGGCCCTGGGGACACAGTGACACCGCCGGGTCACCTCGGTACCACAGCGGCATGGCCCTGGGGACACAGTGACACCGCCGGGTCACCTCGGTACCACAGCGGCATGGCCCTGGGGACACAGTGACACCGCCGGGTCACCTCGGTACCACAGCGGCATGGCCCTGGGGACACACGGGGACACCACGGGGTCACATCGGCACCCACAGCGGCATGGCTCTGGGGACACTGCTGGGTCACCTCTGTCCCCACAGCGGCAGCACCCTGGGGACACATAGGCACACCGCTGGGTCACCTCAGCCCCACATGGGCATCACCCCGGGGACACCGCCGGGTCACCTCTGTCCCCAGAGCAGCAGAGCTCTGGGGACACCGCCGGGTCCCCTCCGTCCCCCCAGCGGCAGGCGGGTGGCTGTCCCGTGCCACTCACCGCCGCGGCCGCTCCACGCTCCAGGCTCCGTCCCAACGCCACCCGCGGGGCGGCAGGGTGCTGGCCGGGGGTGGCACTGCCCTGCCGCAGCCGTCCGAGAACGCGGGGCGCCCCAGGAGCTTCCGGGGAGCCCAGAGCCCCAGCAGCCGCGTCTGCTTCTCGTACTGCGCGGGGGACACAGCGCGGGGTCAGGGGACACTGCGGGGCGTGCTGTCCCCTCCTGGTGCTGTCCCCTCCCCGGGTGTTGTCCTCTGCCAGGGGTGCTGTCCCCTGCCCGGCTGTCGCCTCCCGCTACTGTGTTCTCCCGAGGTGGTGTTCTCTCCCGGGTGGTGTCTCCTCCCCGCTGCTGTCCCCTCCCCGGCTGTCCCCTCCCCGGTGCTGTCCCCTCCCGGGTGTTGTCCCCTCCTGGCTGTTATCGCCTCCCAGATGCTGTCCCCTGCCCGCTGTCCCCTCCTCGCTGTCCCCTCCCCGCTGTCCCCTCCCCGCTGTCCCCACCGTCTCGCAGTAGAAGCGCAGTGTCCCCTCGAGCAGCCGCTCCAGGTCGCCGCTGTCGCACACCCGTCCCAGCCACAGCCGCACGCGCACCTGGGCACGGACATCCCCGCAGCCCTGCGGCACACAGTGTCACCGGCGGGGGACACGCGGGGACACCCAGGGGACACGGGGGGGGGGGTGTGGAGGGGACAGAGAGGGGACATGGAGGGGACACGGAGGGGACAATGTGGGTGACACGGAGAGGGAATGGAGGGGACACGGAGGGGACACAGAGCATGTGGAGGGAATACAGAAGCGACATGGAGCAGGGATGGAGGTGGCGACATGGGGGGACACGGAGGGACACCGGGGGGGGTCATGGAGGGTCACACGGAAGGGACACGGCACAGTGACAGAGGGGACACAGCGGGGGTGTGGAGGGACACAGAGAGGCTGTGGGGGACACGGGGTGACACCGAGGGGCACGGGGTGACACAGGGAGGCACGGGGGGACACGGGGTGACACAGGGGGGCACGGGGGGACACGGGGGCCACACGGAGGTCGCACCAGGAAGAGCGTCTGGATCCTGCCGCAGAGGTGGCCGCAGGCGCGCTGGCCGCGCGGGGAGTGCAGGATGTCGCCGGCAGGGACACGGACAGAGGCCACCCCGCGCTGGCCCCGCAGCAGCCACAGCTGCACGTCCGGGACACCCAGCTGGGGCTGCGGGGACACGGGTGACAGCGGGTGGGACAGAACGCCACATCCCCTGAGCCAGCCCGGGGCCGTGGGGAACTGCGGCATTCCCAGGACTTATTCCAGCATTTTTAATATTATTATTATTGTTATAGTTGGTCGTTATTATTATTATTATTATTATTATTATTATTATTATTATTGCTATTGTTGTTATTATTGTTGGTTATTGTTATTGTTACTGTTGTTTTGTTTTTATTATTGTTACTGTTGCTATTATTATTGATGTTTTCCATCTACTGCATACTAGTATTATTAAAAGTGTTATATACTTATTTTTCTAATATTATTATAATAACATGATAATGTTTATTTTAATAATTATTACACGGTTATTATAATAATATCGTGATCTATACAATTAGATAACGTATGTTATATCACATTATATATCATGTTATGAATTACATTTTATATGCTACATACTGTAAAATAAAATACATTATATATAATATGTCACACACTATATATATATTGTATGAACACTATATACATTTGATATATACGTTGTATTAACGTATTTTATTAAATATTATATATATTATATGAACATTATATACATTTGATATACATATTACATATAACATATTTTATTAAATATTTTACATATTGTACTGTATATTTTATACATTATGCATTCTTCGTATTACGTTTGTATTGTATGGATATTGTATTTTATTTATTATCATTGCTGTTTTGCTGTTATTATTATTGCTATTACTATTATTATTATCATTATTTCTACATATTCCATTCTATTCTATACCATCTTATTCCATCCCACATCCATCACATTTCCTGAATCCACCCACACATCCTAATTATCTCCACGGCCTCATTTGCATAGCACAGAACTCTTTTGAGGGTCTTTGGGAGGCATTTGGGAAATTCCCATTCCCCAGATTTCCCTTTCTTGGCTCCGGATCTTCCCATGGACTAACACAGGACAGATAAGGATTAAAAAAGGGCTAATAAATATATGGATTAATAAAAATATGGATTATTAAAAATATGGATTATTAAAAATATGGATTAATAAAACTATGGACCCAAATTTCCCTTTTTGGCTTTGGATCTTCCCATGGACTAATAAAGAACAAATAAGGACTAAAAGGACTAATAAGGACTAAAAGGAGTAATAAAAATATGGATAAATAAAAATACTGACTAATCAGCAGAAACAGGGAGAAATGAACAACCAACAGAGCTACAAACCAATTAACAGAATTACACAAATTAGAACCAATGGCTGTGAATTTCTTTGCTAAAAACGCACAAAGAAGTTCAAATTTTCTGGAATTTCGTGATCCCCACCCAAACCCTGGCCAGGAATGATCTCCCGACCCTCCGACCCTAAAACTGCTATCTGGGGGGCTCATGGATCCCAAATTCGGGGTTCATGGATCCCAAATTTGGGGTTCAGTGTCACCCCATGCTCCCACCTCGATGGCCAGCGCGGCCAGGCGGCGCAGCCAGCCCAGTGCCACTGTCCCCAGCGTGTCCCAGCGGAGCGGCGGTGGCTGCGGCTGTCCCCGGGCTGTGTGACAGGGCTGTCCCCGGGCTGTGTGACAGAGCTGTCCCTGCGCAGTGTCACAGAGCTGCCGCAGGAGCTGCAGCCGGGAGCTGCGGAGCTGCTGGTCCAGCGCTGTCGGCGTGGGCTGAGTGTCCAGCCAGGCCAGCGCCTCCCTGGGACACCAAAAATACACGGAGTTACCCCAAAATCACCTCGGGACACCCCAGAATGAACCCAGGCCAGCGCCTCCCTGGGACACCCCAAAACCACACTGCGTTACCCCAAAAACACCCCTGGGCTCCCCTAAACTGCACTGGGTTACCCCAAAATGAACCTGGGCCAGCACCTCCCTGGGATACCAAAAATGTCCTGGGTTACCCCAAAATCACCCCTGGGACACCCCAAAATGAACCCGGGCCAGGGCCTCCCTGGGACCCCAGAATGAACAGGGTTACCCCAAAACCACACAGGGTTACCCCAAAACCACACAGGTTTATGCCAAAATCACCCCAGCCAGGGCCACCCTGAAATATCCCATAAATGCATGGGGTTACCTCAAAACCACACAGGGTTACCCCAAAATGAACAGCTTCCTCCCCAGCCAGGGCCTCCCTGAGCACCCCAAACCCACACACTCTCACGCCAAATGTCCCATTGTCCCCAAAAGTGTCCCAAATTCCCCACCTCATTCCTCTGAGCCCTGATTGCCAATAGGGTCCCATTTCCCCCCAATTCCCCATTTCCCTGCCCCAAATCCCATTTTGGGGTTTTGGGACCCCCAGGATCGCCCCTCACTCGCAGTCCTGTGCCAGCTCCCGCAGCAGCCTCGTCCCGATGGCCCTGGCTGTGCCCCCATGGCAGCGCTGCAGTTCTGCCACATTCCTCTCCTGGGATGGGAGCAGACCATTCCCACCGGGATTTGGGGTCACATCTATCCATCCATCCCATGGATCCATCCCATTATCCCATCCCATGGATCCATCCCATTATCCCATCCCATCCCATCCATCCCATACCCCATATCCCACATTATCCCGTACCCCATACCCCATACCCCATACCCCATATCCCATATCCCACATCCCATATCCCATCCCCCATATCCCATATTATCCCATATCCCATATCCCATATCCCATATCCCATATCCCATATCCCATATTATCCCATACTCCATACCCCATATCCCATATTATCCCATATCCCATATCCCATATCCCATATCCCATATTACCCCATACCCCATCAATCCCATATCCCACACCCCATATCCCATCCCAGCTCTCACCAGGCGCCGGCACAGAGCTCGCAGCAGGTTCAGGCTGTCCCAGCGGTGCCCAGCGTCCTCCCAGAGTGAGGTGACAGCCACCACCGGCTTGTCCCCAAACCACGGCAGGTGGTGGTACAGGTTCCCTACAATTGGGGAAAATGGGAAATTGGGAGGGAGAGGGGACAGAACTGACTGGGCTGTGCTGGGGAGGGGCAGGGGTGGCCTCCTGGGAGGTGACATGGGACAGCCAAGGATCCCAAAGTGTCCCATGGTGACATCATCCAGGTGAAACTCCCAGGATCATCCCAGATTCCCAAAGTATCCCATGGTGACATCATGCAGATGTCCCCAGTCCTCATTCCCATCCCAGTCCCCTCCCATCCCACACCAATCCCAGCCCAGGGATCAAACCCTCTGTGCTGGAATTACCAATTCCCACTGTTTCCTTTTTTAGGGATCACACCCCATTGGTGACAATCAGCCCCGGTCACCCCAGGTGTCCCCAGCTCACCGTTGGTGACAATCAGCCCCTGTGACCCCAGGTGTCCCCAGCTCACTGTTGGTGACAATGTCCCCATGTCCCCGTTGTCCCCAGCTCACCGTTGGTGACAATGACCCCAGTGTCCCCATGTGTCCCCAGGTGTCCCCAGCTCACCGTTGGTGACAATGACCCCGGTGTCCCCCATGTCCCCAGTGTCCCCAGCTCACTGTTGGTGTGTTGGGTGTGTCGTTGGTGACAATGACCCCGCTGTCCCCCAGTGTCCCCAGCTCACCGTGGGTCACGGGCAGTGCCAGGGCAGTGCTGGCCGCAGCGCTGCCCACGCCCAGCTCCAGCCGCAGCGCCTCGGTGCCGCCGGGCAGCATGGTGGCCGAGTGGAACACCCCGCAGAGCCCCAGCCGGCAGCGGGGCAGGTGGCTCTGCGGGACAGCAGAGCCCCAAAGCGCTCAGCGGGGCCCTCGGGGCAGGGTGGCACTGCCCGTGTCCCCAGGGCCCCACCTGCGTCCCCTCCATGTCCACGGCGGCGATGGCCTCGCGCTGGCGCCGGCTCGGGGAGCCCCGGCGGGTGCAGAGCTCCAGCAGCAGGCGACCCCCGAAAACCAGCCCCGAGTCCTGGAGCAGGGTGGGCGTGGGAACAGTGACACCCCAATGTGCCATCGGCACCCCAATGTGCCATCTGCATCCCAAACATCCCATCGGCACCCCAATTGTCCCATCTGCACCCCGAATGTGCCATCTGCACCCCTAATGTGCCATTTGCACCCCAAACGTCCCATTGTCACCCCAAATGTCCCATTGTCCTCGAAAATGTCCCAAATCCCCTTTGCTATCCCCCAAACCCTGACTGGCAGCCCCAAGGATCCCATTTCCGCCTCCAAACACCCTATTATCTCCTCGATTGTCCTGTTTTCACCTCAAACGTCCCACAGCCCTCAAAAATTCTTCCTTTGCTCCACAATCCCTCATTTCCCCCCCAAATCCCCCATTCCCCCCAAATACCCCATTTTCCCCCAAATACCCTATTTTTGCCCGAATATCCCATTTCTCCCCCAAATGCCCCATTTTCTCCCCCAGATCCCCCATTTCCCCCCAAATCCCCCATTCCCCACACCCCATTTCCCACCCAAATCCCCCATTCCCCAAATCCCCCATTTCCCATATCCCATTCCCCAAATACCCCATTCTCCCAAATCCCCCATTCTCCCCAAATCCCCATTTCCACCCATTCCCACACCCTTAAATCCCCCATTTGCCCCAAATCCCCATTTTTCCCCAAATCCTCCGTTCCCCACATCTTCATTTCCACTCAAATCCCCCATTCCCCAAATCCCTCATTCCCCAAATCCCCCATTCCCCGATCCCCAAATCCCCATTTCCCCAAATAGCCCTTTTCTCCCCAAAACCCCATTCCCAAATCCATTCCCTTTTTGTTTTGTTTTTTATTGCCCAAATCCCCCATTTCCCCCAAACCCCATTCACCCCACACCCCATTCCCCACCCCACTCCGTACCCGGGGGCAGCCGGCCCTGGGCCCGTAGCAGGGCAGCCAGCAGGGCCCGAAGCAGGGCAGCGATCCCGGGGCTCCCCCTGGGGACACAGACAGGCTCAGTGGGGCTGGGGGACCCCGGGTGACACCACTGTGCGACCCCCGGGTGACACCACTGACCCTCCAGCTCGGTGTCACCCCAACACAGCTGCGACAGCCGCAGGGTGGCTCTGGCCACCACATGGCTCCGGCACGACCTGCGGGGACACCGGGTGGAGACAGCGTCAGGGGACACGGTCGGGGGGGACCCCAAAACCCGAGGGGTGCCCCCTAAACTCGAGAGATGTCTGCCAAACCCAAGGGATGTCCCCAAAACCCAGGGCTGTCCCCAAGCCCAGGGCTGTCCCCAAGCCCAGGGTGTCCCCCAACCCAAGGGATACCCCAAAACCCAGGGGGCTGTCCCCAAACCCAGGGAGTCCCCAAATCCAAGCAGTGTCCCCAAACCCAGGGCTGTCCCCAAACCCAGGGCTGTCCCCAAACCCAGGGATGTCCCAAACCCAAGCAGTGTCCCCAAACGCAGGGCTGTCACCCACTCACCCGCGGAGGATTTCCAGCCGGATCTCGTCACAGATGGGGGGCAGCTGTGGGGACAGAACGGGGTGTGGCAATGGGGTGTCCCTGGGTTTGGGGTGCCCCGTTTGGGGCAGGGTGTGGGGTGTGTGGGGTTCGGGACTCTCCTCACCCGCAGCGGGAAGAACAAAACCTCGTTCCACTCGGGGCTGGCGGCGAAGGGAACCGCCCGGGTGCAGAGCTGCGCTGGCAGAGCTGTGAGCCCCGGAAGGGTCCGGCAGCCCCGCAGCCCCAGAACACCCCATTCCCTGCTCAGAACCCCCATTCCCTGCCCGGGACCCCAGAACACCCCATTCCCTGTCTGTCCTCCCATTCCCTGCCTGGCATCCCCCATTCCCTGTCCCCCATTCCCTTTCTGTCCCCCATCCCAAATTCCCTGTCCCCCCATTCCCTGCCACCCCATCCCTGCCCTGTCCCCCCATTCCCTTGCTGTCCCCCATTCCCATTGCCCCATTCCCTGTCCCCCATTCCCTGTCCCCCATCCCAAATTCCTGTCTCTCCATTCCCTGTCCCCCATTCCCTGTCCTGTCCCCCATTCCCCATTCCCTGTCCCCAATTCCCATTCCCCCATCCCCATTCCCTGTCCCCAGTTCCTATTCCCAATTCCCAATTCCCAATTCCCCGTTCCCCATCCCCGCCCGCCGCTCACCGTCCTGCCGCCGAACGCAACCCTCACCGCCACCGTCTCGGAGCCCTTGGAGCCGCTCAGGCACCGCCGCCTTGGCTCCGCTGCAGGCAGGGACATTTCGGGTGTCCCCAAATCCACCTCCACCCCAATTCCCAGTATTCCCACCCCAATTCTCGGTGACCCACCCCAAATTCCCACTGTCCCACTCCAAATTGCCACTGTCCCATCCCAAACTCCCGCTGTCCCACCCCAATTTCCAGTGTCTCCCCCAGTTCCCGCCATTCCCACCCCAATCTCCGCTGTCCCGCTGTCCCACTCAAATTCCAGGCGTTCCCACCCCAGTTCCCGCTGTCCCCCCGCCGAGTTCCCACTGTTCCCTCCACAAGTTCCCAGCGTCCTACCCCAATTCCCACTGTCCCCCCGGTCCCGCTGTCCCCGTTCCCGGTGTCGCACGGAGCGGCAGGTCCCCAATTCCCGCTGTCCCCCGTCCCCGCTGTCCCCACCCCAATTCCCGCTGTCCTCCCGCTGTCCCCCCAGTTCCCGCTGTCCCCCCCAGTCCCCGCTGTCCCCGTCCCCGCTGTCGCACCGAGCGGCAGGCTGTCGCCGCGGAACACGCGGACCAGCAGGGTGGTGGCACAGCGCGGGGGGCGCAGCAGGTTGGCAGCGACATCCTCATCGCCCGGCGGCTTCTCCTGCTCCTGGGGACAGCGGCGACACCGCGAGGGCTTTGGGGTGTGGGGAGTCTGGGGCTCACCTGGGCCCTTTTGGGGACTCACCTGGGCCATTTTGGGGTGCAGTTTGGAGCTCACTTGGGAAATTTTGGGGCGCAGTTTGGGGTCTCCTCCGGACCATTTTGGGATGCAGTTTGGGGCTCACCTGGGCCGTTTTGGGGTGCAGTTTGGGGTGCAGTTGGGGTCTCCTCTGGGCTGTCTTGGGGTGCATTTTGGGGTGCAGTTTGGGGTCTCCCCTGGGCCGTATTGGGGTCTCACCTGGGCTGTTTTGGGGTACAGTTTGGGGTCTCACCCGGGCCGTTTTGGGGTGCAGTTTGGGGTCTCACCTGGGCCGTTTGGGGTGCAGTTTGGGGTCTCACCTGGGCCATTTGGGGTCTCACCTGGGCAGTTTGGGGTGCAGTTTGGGGTCTCACCCGGGCTGTTTTGGGGTGCAGTTTGGGGTCTCACCCGGGCTGTTTTGGGGTGCAGTTTGGGGTCTCACCTGGGCTCTCTCCCCCGCGCGGCGCACGGCCAGGCTGAGCTGCAGGAAGCCCTGGGAGCTGCTGCTGCCGTACCGGGGATGCCGCAGGCTCACCCACCTCCAGCTCAGGCTGCGCCCTGGGGACAGCAGGGTCACCTCGGGGTCACCTCGGGGTCACCTCGGGGTCATCCCGGCCAAAACACCCCCAAAATGCAGAGTCCCCCCAAAATCAACATTTTCACACCAGCCAGTGCATGCCTGGAACACCCCCAAAATGTGTCACCTCAAAATGCAGCACCCCAGCGTCACCCCAGTGCCACCCCAGTGTCCCCCCGATGTCACTCCAATGTCACCACAGTGTCACCCCAGTGTCCCCCAGTGCCACCCCAAGCCCATCATTACCTGGTGCAGAGTAGACAGTGCCAACGTCGAGCTGTGGGAACGGCAAAGGGGTGAGAGTGCTGTGACAGCCCAGTCCTGCACCCCAGTCCCAAAACCCCATTCCTGCACCCCATTCCCAAAATCCCATGGCTGACACTCCATTCCCAAAATCCCATGGCTGACACTCCATTCCCAAAACCCCATTCCCCCATTCCCAAAATCCCATTGCAGACTGCCTGTTCAGATCCCCTGCTCCCAACACCCCATTCCCAAAATCCCATTGCTCACAGCCTGTCCCACATCCCCTGTTCCCAACACCCCATTCCTGACATGCTGTTCCCAAAGCCTGATTCCTGATGTTCTGTTCCAGACCTACCTTTCCTGACCATCCCAAACACTCCACTCCCAACACACCATTCCCAAAACCCAATTCCTGATGCCCCATTACAGACATCCCCATTCCCAACACCCCGTTCCTGACACACCATTCTCAAAACTCAACTCCTGATGCCACATTCCACATCTCCCATTCCCAACACCCCACTCCTGACACCCCATTCCCAAAATTCATTTCCTGATGTCCTATTCCAGTCTCCCCCTTCCCAACACCCCGTTCCTGACACACCACTCCCAAACCCCAATTCCCGATGCCCTATTCCAGATCCTGCATTCCCAACATCCCAATTCCCGATCCCCCATTCCCAACACCCCATTCCCATTATGCCATTCTCAAAATCCATTCCAGTCCCCCCATTCCCAAACCCCAAAACCCAATCCCCCATTCCTGATCCCCCATTGCTCACCTCGAAGACGCCGATGACAGGTTTGGTGCAGATGTTTGGTGAACGGAGCACCTGTGACGGGGAAGGGGACATGGCTGTCCCTGTGCCATCCCTGTCCCTGTCCCTGTCCCTGTCCCCGTCCTTGTCCCTGTCCCTGTCCCTGTCCCTGTCCCTGTCCCTGTCCCTGTCCCCGTCCCTGTCCCTGTCCCCATCCCCGTCCTTGTCCCTATCCCTGTCCCTGTCTCTGTCCCTGTCCCCATCCCTGTCCCCAACCCTGTCCCTGTCCTTTCCCTGTCCTTGTCCTTGTCCCTGTCCCCATCCCCATCCCCATCCCCATCCCCATCCCCATCCCCATCCCCATCCCCATCCCCATCCCCATCCCTGTCCCCAGTGCCACTGCTCCCTCCCACCTGGATCCGGATGGGCTGTGCCACCAGCTGCTCCTGCGTCTGGTGGAAATTTTGGCAAAACACCTAAAAACCGGGAAAACAAGAGTAAGGGCGCGCTGAGGGCCACCGGCTGTCCCCGTGTCCCCTGCGGTGTCACCTCATTGAAGTAGGGGTTGTTCCCGCTGCGGCTCTGGGTGCGGAACTGTCCCTTGCCGATGAGCACCTTGACCACGGGCCGGATGTCCCTGCCGCGCAGCTGGCGGCCCTTGATGACCCTGAGCCGGACCTGCGGGGGGCAGTGCCGTGGTGGCCGCAGGGGATGTCACCCGCGGGTGTCACCGTGCCAGTCGGTGCCATACCTGGAAATCCTCTTTCCTCCCCGCGGGGGCCATGCTGGGGCACTGGGGTGGCTCCAGTGCCACCTGTCCCTGCGTGGTGACAGCGATGTCCCCAGGCACGCCATGGGGGTCGTGGTAGCAGCAGAAGGTGACAGTGCACTGCAAAGGGATGGGGACACGGGGATGGTGACAATGCGATGGTGACACAGGGACAGTGACACGGGCAGTGACACAGGCGCAGTGACACAGGCGCAGTGACACGGGCAGTGACACAGGCGCAGTGACACAGGGACAGTGACACGGGCAGTGACACAAGCACAGTGACACAAGCACAGTGACACGGGGATGGTGACACTGGAACAGTGACACAGGCACAGTGACACGGGGATGGTGACACTGGAACAGTGACACAGGCACAGTGACACAGGCACAGTGACAAGGCACAGTGACACAGGGATGGTGACACAGGCACAGTGACACAGGCAGTGACATAGGCACAGTGACAAGGCACAGTGACAAGGCACAGTGACACGGGACAGTGCCGGTGTCACCGGGCAGTGGGACAGGCTCTCACCCCCGTGGGCAGCTCCCGGCGGTCCAGCAGCGCCATGTCCCTGCAGGCCAGCGGCACGCCGGGCTCGGCCACCAGCGGGGCCAGTGACACCGTGGTGGCACCCAGGTCGCTGTGCGATGGGGACACGGTGAGGGTGGCCGTGGCGAGGGTGACCCAGGGTGCCAGCGGGGTGGCACTCACCCCGGGGGCACAGGGCTGTCCCAGCGCCGCAGCCGCAGGCTCAGCGTGTCGGTGACACCCAGGGGACAAGTGTCCAGCGGCCACACCAGCTCCTGGGGGGTGACAGCGCTCAGGGGTGGCCCGGCTGTCCCTGTGCCACCGCGGGGCGCCCCGGGGCCACCTCACCTCGTTCCATCTGAGGCTGCGCTCCTCGGGCACCACCTGCGTCCTCCTGGGGACACCTGCGTGGGGACAACGGGGTGCTGGCACCTCGGGGTGGGGACACCGGGGTGACAGGGCAAGCCTGGCACTGGCGCCAAGCACAGTGACACCCAGCGCTGTCCCCAGGTGCGGCTGGCACCGTCCTGTCACATCCCGGCCACCCCACCATGGCCAGTGCCGCCTTGGCAGGTGGCCTGGGGACACGGGGACAGCCACCGCGGTGTCCCCAGCCGCACCCCGCGTACCTCGGAAACCCGCGGACAGCAGGACACCGCGACCGAAGCCGGTGGCCCCGGGAATGTGGGCGGCGACCACGTGGCACCGCAGCATGGCCACGGAGCTGGCACCGGGGACAGAGCTGTCACCAGGGCTGCCACCAACGGGCCACCCCTGTCACCGGTGACGGCTGGGAAACTGTCACCAAGGGGGTGCCACCAATGTGCCACCCCGAGGTGCTGTCACCGAAGCAATGGCCGAACCAAAGCAGTGCCACCAGTGGGCCACCCTGAGATTGTGACCCCAAGGTGCTGTCACCGGTCACAGCTGCAGGTTTGTCACCAACGGGGTGCCACCAACGTGCCACCACTGTCACCAAGGGGCTGCCGCCAACGTGCCACCGCCGAGGTGCTGTCACCAAGGTTGTGCCATCAATGTGCCACCCCCAGGGGCTGTCACCGAAGCAATGGCAGCACGTTTGTCACCAAGGGGCTGCCAGCAGTGCGCCAGCCCCAGTGCCATCAGCGCTCCGGTGACACCGCGGCCGCACAGCCGTTGGCTCCCCGTGTGCCCAATGCCAACGGCGGGCGGCAGGGGCTGTCGGGCGGGTGAGTGGCACGCGCTGACTGTCCCCGTGTCCCCCTCGGGACGCGCGAGACGCCGCGGGAGCGCGCAGCGCCCTGTGCCGCGCCAGGAGGCGGGCTGGGTGACCCCCGGGTGTCCCTCCCCGCGCGGGACATCCCCGATCCCCGCTGGTCCTTCTCCATGCGGGACATCCCCAGCGCGCTCCCGCTGACATGCCGCCGTGCCGCGGGAGCGCGCCTGGCGCATGCGCACTGCGGTGGGAAGGCGGTAGCGCGCTCAGCGCACGCGCACTGACGGGAGAAGGGCAGGAGCGCGCCTGGCGCACGCGCACTAGTGAGAGCGAGGCATGAGCGCGCTGGGCGCACGCGCACTGCACCTGGGAGGAGGGAGCGCGCTGGGCGCAGGCGCGCTGAGGGGAGAAGGGCAGGAGCGCGTCTGGCGCACGCGCACTGAGGGGGAGAAGGCGGCCGCGCGCTCGGCGCAGGCGCGCTGAGGGGGCGGGGCAGGGGGCGGGGCTCCCGCCATGTCGCAGCGCGCCGCGGAGCGCGACAGGGAGCGCGACAGGGAGCGGGAGCTGCAGTGGTCCGCCCGCAGGATGGGCACCTCGCTGCTGCTGCAGCTGTCGGCGCACGAGCGCGAGCTCGACCTGGTGTGCCTCGACCACAGCTACGCCAAGCCCTGGAGCGCCCATCCCGATGCCAGCGCCGCCCGCCCCGCCCGACTGCTCTTCCTCACCCCGCGGAGACACCTCGGCAGCGCCCCGTGAGAGCCTGAGGGGCGGGCAGGGGAGAGCGGGGGGCTCGGAGGGGGCCTGAGGGGCGGGGAGGGGGAAAGGAGGGATCCTGTGGGCTGAGGGGGCTGTGAGGGGAAAGGAGGAGTTCTGTGGGGCTGTCAGGGGAAAGGAGGGGATACTGTGGGGCTGAGGGGGCTGTGAGGGGGAAGGAGGAGATGCTGTGGGTGTGAGGGGCTGTGAGGGGAAAGGAGAGGATGCTGTGTGGTTCTGGAGGCTGTGAGGGGAAAGCAGGGCTCCTGTGGGGCTGGGGGCAGCTGTGTGGGGTCTGAGGGGCTGTGAAGGAGGAGTTGGCAGTTCTGTGAGGCTGAAGGGTCCGGGGGGGTTGTGAGGGGGAGCCTGGGTGGCCATGAGGGGCAGGAGGGGTCCTGAGGGGCTGGTGGGGAGGCTGTGAGGGGGCTGGGGGTGTCCTGAGGGGCTGTGAGGGGGGAACGGGGGGTCCTATGGGGCTGAGGGGGCTGAAGCAGCTGGGGGGCTGTCCTGGGGGAGAGTGGGATCCTGGGGGGCTGGTGTGGGGTTTGGGGGCTGAGGGGCTGCTGGGGGACTGCTGGGGGGCTGTGGGGTGGGTGAGGGTCCCTGAGGTGCCTGGGGAAGGGGACACTGTGGTGGCTATGATGGGGGCTGAGAGGTCTGGGTATGGCTGAGGTCGTGGGGCAGTCCTGTGGGATGGGGGAAGTTTTGGGGCCCTGGGGAAGGAGCAGGGCAGGCTCTGAGGGGTCTGTGAGGGGCTGTTGGAGGGGGCAGAGCGTGGCCTGGGGACACCAGGGCAGGTTTTGGGGTCCGTGGGGAGCCGGATGGGCTGGGGGAAGGTGAGGGGCTGAGTTGAGGGGGTCTCAGCTGTGGGGTGGGCTCTGGGCTGGTGTCACCACTGCAGTGCTGGGGTGGGACAGGGCCAGGGACAGGCCTGGGGTCACAGGGGAGGGTGGGATGAGGGATGGGGTAACACTCAGGACCACAGCTGAGGGTCTTGATTTGGGTTCCAGGGGTCATGTTTTGGGGGTTCTGGGGCACTTGGTTTGGGATGTCCAGGAGTCTTGGTTTAGGGTGTCCAGGGGGCTCCAGGGGCCATGGTTTGTAAGCTCCAGGAGTCTTGGTTTGGTGGTCCAGGATGGTTGGTTTGGGGCTTCAGGATAGGTTTGGTTTGGGGTGTCCAGGGCTCTCGGTTTGGGCGTCCAGGTGGATTGGTTTTGGGGTCCAGGGTAAGGTTTGGTTTTGGGGTCCAGAGGTCTTGGTTTTGGGATCCCGGGGGCTCAGTTTGGGGGTCCGGAATAGGTTTGGTTTTGGGGTCCAGAGGTCTCAGTCTGGGGGCTCCAGGGGCTGCCATTCCATGGCCCAGGAGTACCAAGGTCCCTGGGTCAGTCCCACCCTCTGCACCCTGGCAGTGCTGTCCAACCACTCCTGGAGCCGTGGAGCTGTGCCCATTCCCTGGGCAGTGCCCAGCACCCTCTGGGGGAAGAGCCTTTCCCAAAATCCACCCTGAACCCCCCTGGCACAGCTCAGTGGGGCGGGATCACCCAAACCCCCGGGGTGCCCCATCCCTGCCCTGACCCCGTGCCCGTGGCGGTGGCAGGGAGGCCGATGTCCCCATCGACGTGGAGACGGTGACACCCACGCCGCTGCCGCTGTACGACAACCAGAAGGCTCGGAGCGTGATGAACGAGTGCGAGCGGCACGTGATGTTCGCCCGGACTGACGCCGACGCGCCGCCGCCGCCTGACGACTGGGAGGAGCACGTCAACAGGTGGGCACGGAGTGCCAGGGGGTGCCAGGGAACGGGTATCGGGGCTGGGAGTGCCAGGGAACAAAAATGCAGATTAGGAATGCCAGGGAGTGGGAATCGGGGCTGGGAATGCCAGGCAACGAGAATCAGGGCTGGGAATGCTGGGGAATGGAAATACGGATTAGGAATGCCAGGGAGTGGGAATCTGGGCTGGGAATGGCAGAGAATGGGAGTGCCAGGGAGTGGGAATCGGGGCTGGGAATGCTAGGGAATGGAAATACAGATTAGGAATGCCAGGGAGTGGGAATCTGGGCTGGGAGTGCCAGGGAGTGGGAATCCGGGCTGGGAATGGCAATTGGGGCTGGGAATGTCAGGGAATGGGAATCTGGCCTGGGAGGAGCATGTCAACAGGTGGGCTGGGAATGCCTGGGAAGGGCAATCTGGGATGGTAATTCCAGAGAGAGGAAGCCTGGGCCTGGAGGAGCACATCCACAGGTGGGCTGGGAATTCTAGAGAAAGGGAATTCGGGTTGGGAATGCCAGGGAACAGAAATCTGGGCTGGGAGTTCTACGGGGAGGAGCATGTCAGCAGGTGGGCTGGGAACACCAGGGAATAGGAATCCAGGTGCCCAGCAGCCATGGCTCGGCATCCATGGGGATGTTCCTGAGCTGAGCTGTGTCCGAGGAGTGTTGGTTCTCATTCCCAACTCCTCGTCAGGCTGCTGTGGAAGCTGCTGGGCGTGATGAGGGGCTGGCACAGCTGGGGAGCCTCTCCCACACAGAATCCCAGAATCTCTGAGGCTGGAAAAGATCTCTAGGATCATCCAGTCCAGCCTGTGACTGATGCTCACCTCAGAGCACTGAGTGCCACCTCCAGGTGTTCCTTGGACACCTCCAGGGCTGGGGGCTCCACCATTCCCAGACAGTTCCTGCCTGACTGCCCTTTCCAAGGGAAAATTCCTGCTGATGTCCGTCCCAGAAAACTGCCTGTTCTGTTCATGGGAGGTTGGGGCAGTGAGTCCTAGAGTCATACAATAGATCCATGGACTTGTTTAGATTGGAAAACCCCTCTGAGGTTATTAAGTGCAACCATGCCCCCAGCACTGCCAAGGCCACCACTGACCGTGTCCCCAAGTGCCACATCAACACTGCTGCTAAATCACCCCAGGGGTGGGAACTCCACCACTGCCCTGCGCAGCTGTGCCAGGACTGGGCAGCCCTTTGGGTGCAGAAATTTTCCCAATATCCACCCTGAAGCTGCTCTGACACAGCCTGATGCTGTTCCGTCTCCTCCTGTCTCTGTTCCCTGGGATCAGATCCCAAATCCCCCTGAGGATCAGATCCCAAATCCCCCTGGCTGTCCCCTCCTGTCAGGAGTTGTGCAGAGCCAGAAGGTTCCCTCTGATCCCCCTTTTCTCCAGGCTGAGCCCTTTCCCAGCTCCCTCAGCCTCTCCTGGAGCTCCAGACCTTTCCCCAGCTCCGTTCCCATCTCTGGACACACTGCAGCCCCTCAGTGTCCACTGTTCTGAGGGGTCAGCACTGACCCAGGACTGGAGGTGCCTCAGCTCAGGGGGAGATCCATGCACTCACTGGGTTACACGTGGATTTTTAGTTCAGCCATATTCCAGTGCCAAAGAAAATGAGGATGTGCATGGACTCCAGCCTGTGGAACCCTCCAGCCCAAGGTCCTGCTGAAGGCAGGAATGGTTTGGGTGTTTTCTGGGTGACCCCTGTGTGTGTGTCCCCACAGGACAGGCTGGACCATGGCCCAGAACAAGCTGTTCAACAAGATCCACAAAGCGCTGCAGTCGGACAGGCTGGCTCGCCTGGCCAACGAGGGGGTAAGAGGGGCTGGGATCCATCCTTCCCAAAAAACCCCAGACAGTCAGGATGGAAAGTTTGGCCTTTGGGCCATGTAGCCTTGAGAAACAGGCAGCTCTGGGTTTCTCTGAGCTGTGATTTTTGTGGAGTCACAGACTGTCCTGAGCAGGAAGGGACCCACAGGATCACTGATCCAACCCCTGGCCCTGCACAGACACCCCAAAATCCCACCCTGTGTACCCTGGGAGCAGTGTCCAAACACTCCTGGAACTCTGGCAGATTGGGGAATGTCACATTCCCTGGGGAGCCTGGGCAGTGCCCAGCACCCTCTGCAGGAAGAACCTTTCCCAAAATCCACCCTAACCCCCCCTGGCCCAATTCCAGGGGTCCTTGGCTCCTGTCCTTGTCACACAAAGCAGGGATCAGCGCTTCCCCTTGGAAGTTCTGGATTGCTTTGAGGGCTCCTCTCAGCCTCCTCCTCCTGAGAATTTGTCCTCAGAGGGCTTTGGGCAGCCCGTGCCACGCTTCCCTGTGGATGGGACTGCCCTGCCACGCCTGATCTTCCTTTGACCATTGCTGTGGGGATTCCTGCTTCCCAGGCTTGCAACGAGCCCGTGCTGAGGAGGATCGCGGTGGACAAGTGTGCCCGCAGGGTGCGCCAGGCGCTGGCCAGCGTCAACTGGGACACCAAACTCATCCAGTGGCTGCACACCACGCTGGTGGAGACGCTCAGCCTGCCCGTGCTGGCTGCCTACTTGGATGCCCTGCAGACCCTGAAAGGAAAGGTAGGTGATAAAGGCAGTGGGAGGCTTGGCTGTCCCAGGGGATGTTCCCCCTTCACACAGCTGGCAGAGGGAAGAGGCTGGGATTGTTATCCCATATTCTGTGTGTGTTGCCTCAGTCCTGCCTGGCTCTGGTTGCAGATCCCCACGCTGATTGACAGGATGCTGCTGTCCTCCACGGCCAAGACCGGAGCAGCCGGGGCTGAGGCTCTGTCCCTGCTGCTCAAGAGGCCCTGGGACCCTGCAGTGGGAGTCCTGTCCCATAATAAACCAGTGAGTGCCTTGGGGGCTTGTGGGGAATGAGAGCTCAGCTTTGGTTTTCCCCTCCTGTGCCCTGTCCTGTCCCTGGGCTCTTCTGCCCTGCTTTGGACTTGTTCCATGAATGGGAGAGACCCACAGGATCACTGATCCATTCCCTGACCCTGCACTGACACCCCAAAATCCCACCCTGTGCATCCCTGGGAACACTGTCCAAACACTCCTGGAGCTCTGGGGCTGTGCCCATTCCCTGGGGAGCCTGGGCAGTGCCCAGCACCCTCTGGGGGAAGAACCTTTCCCAGAATCCACCCTAAACCCCCCTGGCAGGGCCCCAGTTGTTCCCTGGGTCCTGTCCCTGTTCCCCTGAGCTGAGGGTCTGTCCCTCAAAAAGAAGGGACATTCCTTCTGCTGAGCACATTCCCTGGGCTATCCCGAGGGAGCTTTGGCTTGGGAAAACAATCCATGACCAAGCTGTGCAGGATCCCTCCCCGGTTCCTGTGTGTCAGGGAGGTCCTTCCCAGGAAGCTGCTGTCCCTGACACGGCTTGGGTTGAACTTTGCAGAGCAAGCTGCCCGGCTCCCCCCTGATCCTGATCGCGTCCTCCGGCCCCGCCAACTCCATGTTCCCCACGTCCCGACGGCACCGCTTCTGGCAGTCCCAGCTCTCCTGCCTCGGAAAGGTCTGCGGGGTTGTCACTGCGGGGTCATCTCTGGGGTTGTCACTGCGGGGTTGTCACTGCAGAGTCAGCTCTGCAGGGTTGGCTCTGGGGTTGGCTCTGCGGGGTTGGCTCTAGGGTTGTGTATGTGGGGTTGCCTCTGCAGGGTCAGCTCTGGGCTTGACTCTGGGGCTGGCTGTGCAGTTGGCTCTGAGGGATTGGTTCTGAAGGAGGAACCCACAGCAGAGCAGGGCTGAGGCTGCTAGGCTTTGTTTCTAGAGGTCTTTGTTGCTCTGGAATCTTGGGCTCTGCTGGAAGCCAAGGTGGGCACCTGCCACCTGCAGGCCCTTCCCAGGGGATGGAGTTGCCCAAATCTGATGGGTTTGGGGTCATTTGATCCTGTGATTAAGGACTGATGTGGGCTCTGGTGGGAAGGGGTTGCAGGAGGGGTCCCAGAGGTCACCTCAGCACTCAGCCTGTGTGTGGAGCTGCCCACATCCCATGGATGAGGTTGGGACAGGGCAGGAGCAGGGCTGGTTCCATTGGGATTCTGTGGGGAATTCTTCATTCCCACTGGTGTTAGGAGAGAATCCCATGAGAGAGGAGAGAAAGCACAAGTTCCTGCCTGAGCTGGGCTGCAGCCCATGCTGGTCGTTGTCCCCAGCCACGAGTTGGTGATTCCTGATGTTCCCTTTCCCTGGCAGGTGATTCCCATCGCCACCTCCCTGCTGAACAACGGCAGCGGTGTGGGGGTGCTGCAGTGCCTGGAGCACATGATCGGCGCCGTCAGGGGCAAGGTGGCCGAGGTGAGGACACCAGCGGCTCCTTGGGGATCCCTGACAGCCTTCCTGTGCCTGGAGGGGCTGTGCCACCCCGGGGCACTGTCCTGGCTCTGTCCCCATTGTGCCACCCCAGGGCACCGTCCTGGCTCTGTCCCCATTGTGCCACCCCGGGGCACCGTCCTGGCTCTGTCCCCATTGTGCCACCCCGGGGCACCGTCCTGGCTCTGTCCCCATTGTGCCACCCCAGGGCATCATCCTGGCTCTGTCCCCATTGTCCATCTGTGGTTCTTTTTGTCTCCCACAGATTCACAACCACTTCTCGCACAAGCAGATCATCCTGATCGGGTGGAACACGGGTGCCTTGGTGGCCTGTCACGTGAGTGCCCAGATGCTCTGTGTCCTCAGGGAAGCACAGGGAGGATGTGGATCTGTTAGAGCAGTCCAGAGGAGGCCACAGAGATGCTCCCAGGGCTGGAACCCTTCTGGAGCCAGGCTGGGAGAGCTGGGAATGTTCACCTAGAGAGGAGAAGGATCCAGGGAGAGCTCAGAGCCCTTCCTGTGCCTAAAGGGGCTCCAGGAGAGCTGGAGAGGGAGTGGGGACAAGGGCTGGAGGGACAGGACACAGGGAATGGGGACACTGCCAGAGGGCAGGGTTAGGTGGGATTTGGGAAGGAATTCCTGGCTGGAAGGGTGGGGAGGGGCAGGAATGGAATTCCCAGAGAAGCTGTGGCTGCCCCTGGATCCCTGGAAGTATCCAAGGAAAGGTTGGACACTGGGGCTTGGAGCAGCCTGGGACAGTGGAAGGTGTTCCTGCCCTGGCAGAGGTGGCACTGGATGGGCTCCAAGGTCCTTCCCAGCCCAAACCATTCCAGGGTTCTGTGATTCTCCCAGAGCCCTTGGCAGCCTCAGTGCAGAGCTGGATTTGAATTGATTTTAAGAATCTGCCAGGATTTTCCTTGTCCCTCTGCTCTTTCCAAGGCCTGCATTTGACCTCTCTGGTCATGGGCCCTTTGCAATTTGAATCATTTAATATTTTTTAATCACTTGTTTAGTCAGCGAGGTGTTGCTATTGAGGTGTTTCTGTGCCTGGCAGAGGCCTGGCAAAGCAGCCTTCATTCCCAGGACGTGCTGGGCTCTGGCAATGCTGACTGCTGCTCTCCCTGCCCAGGTTTCAGTGATGGAATATGTCACTGCTGTCGTGTGCCTTGGCTTCCCACTGCTCACCGTGGATGGCCCCAGAGGGGTAAGGACCACATGGAGCTGTTTGGAGCACTCTGCTTGACTCTAAATCTCCCTGGGTTGTTTCATGGAGTCATTCTTGGAAGTCCAGTCATAACTGGCTGGTTTTTGGGGGGGATGTGTGTGTGATTTTTGTTTGGAGGAGGTGTTGCTTTAGAGGAGGGACTGCTGCATTCCTGGTGGGATTCTTGGTGCAGGAGCTGCTGTGAGGAGGGTTGGTTTGTCTCTGCTGTCAGGTGTTTGTGTCAGGTGTTTTCTGTCGTGCCTGTGTCCCTCCTTGTCCATGGCCTGGCTCCCTCCTTGTCCATGTCATTGACATGAAACCTGGATTTCTCCATTTTGAGCCTATCCTGGGATCTCAGCTCCCTCCTCAGCCTCATCCCGGGCTGTCAGCTCCTTCCAGGCTCCAACCCCCGTTGTTCCTGCAGGATGTGGATGATCCCCTCCTGGAGATGAAGACTCCTGTGCTCTTTGTCATCGGACAGAATTCCCTGCAGTGCAACATCGAAGCCATGGAGGATTTCCGGGAGAAGATCCGGGCAGATAACAGCATGGTGGTGGTGGGAGGAGCAGATGACAACCTCAGGTACAGCTCTGCCAGGGAGATTCTCTCTTCTTGGGAATTCTGGGCAACATCTGAGTATGCTGGGTGCATCAAACCTCAGATTTGGGAGTGGAGCGAGGTGGGAACTGCATAAAAATACTCCAAACTCATGTGGTTTTGGGAATAACTGCAGGAAGAACCTGAGCAAGGCGTGTATGGGAATGGGCCTGATTTAGGGCTGGGCCTGATTTAGGGCTGGGCCTAGCAGGACAGATGAGGTTATGGAGCATCAAACTGGGCAGAAATCCCTAGTAGTGAAAATAAGTAGAGGAGAGGAAAGAAAGAAACGTAAAATTCTGACACTGGATGTGAAGACAGAGCTCTGGAATGTTGAGTTGGCTTTGCAAAATGCTTTGGGGAGTTCCAAAAAGGATCTTTTTCCTCATCAGAGTTGGTTTTTTGGCACTTCTGAGGGATCAGCCTCATCTTCCCAGGGGCTGGTGCTCTTGGGTTGTGAGCTGGCTCTTACTCTGCCCCTACTCGGTGTGTAACTGGGCAGGGCAGTGATCTTGCATTGCTCTCAGGTGGAGAATGACGGGAGTGTGCACGTGGAAAAGAGTTGATTTCCACCTGTTTTGGTTCTTTTTTCCCTAGGATAAGCAAGGCCAAAAAGAAGGCAGAAGGCCTGACCCAGAGTATGGTGGACAGGTGCATCCAGGTGAGCACAGGAATCTTCCCTTTGCACCTCAAGAGAGGAAGGAATCTGTGCTGGAATGTCTCAGTGCTCACAGGCTGGATTGGAAGGAATCTTCTCCTGAGGGAGGTTTGGAAGGGAGGAGAGATGGGAGATTCCTGGAGGTGCACCTCAAACAAGGAGCAGTTTCCTGAGTGTCCCAACACACTTGCCTGGGGACACAGCAGCATCTCAGGAGAAACCATTGTGGTTTTTTCCCACATGTCCTAAATCAGTGCCTTGTGAGCTTCACCGAGAAATCAAGTTCTGTCTGTGAGATTTTAGGGATTCCCTGTGGAATATCAAACCCACAGAGCCTTATCCATATATCCCTTTGGGAATCCTTAATTTCTTTGCTTCCAGCTGTGGAGACCCATTGTTCAGAGAGCTGCACAGCACTTAATCCCACTCTTTCTCCCGAAATTCCCAGGATGAGATTGCAGACTTCCTGACAGGAGTGCTGACCCGAGCCGAGAGCCACTCGGGCTCCGAGCCCCGCGACCTGGACGCTGAGAAGAAGAGGAAGCCTCGGGATTCCAGCAGGAGGGATCTGTCCTTCGAGCTGCCCGAGAGGAGCAGCAGACCCGCCTCACCCGCAGCCAAAGTGCCAGCCTCGCCCTCGGGCTCCGAGGTGGGAGCTCCTCCCTTCCCTTCCCGGGGGAATTCCAGCTGGGCTTGTGTGAAGAGAGGCTTTTGTGCCGCTGGAATCTGTGGGGAGAGTGAGGAGAGAGGAGACTGAGGGGGAAATGGCATCAGGGTGTGCCAGGGGAGGTTTGCACGGGATATTAAGAAAAATGACTTTTTTTTTTTGATATTAGGATAAATGATTAAGGTTGTGAGGCGTTGGAACAGGCTGCTCAGGCCAGGGGTGGCATCACCACCCTGGGAGTGTTCAGAAAACATGGATGTGGCACTTGGGGACATGGGTTAGGGGTGACCATGGTGTTGACAATGGGACTTGATGGTCTTTTCCAGCTTTAAAAATCCCAGGTTTCTGGTGGTGAGGGAAGTGCACCTTCAGCCACAGGGCTGCTCCACCAGAGAGTGCCCGGTGCTCAGGGAAACACGGGGTTAAGGTGTCCCTCTGTCCCAGCAGGACCTGTCCAGCGTGTCCAGCAGCCCCACGTCCAGCCCCAAGACCAAGGTGGCGGCGCTGTCCCTGCCCAAGGCCAGCCAGGGCCCCACGCAGCTGCTCAAGAGGCAGGTGCCCAGGACGGACGCTGTCCTGAGCCACAAGCAGGCACAAGGTAATCCCTCAGCCTTCCCACCCTGCAGCAGCCACAGCTTTGGTCTTTCTCTGTCTCGACCTGTAAAAGTTTTCATCTTGTCAGTCTTGTGTTGAATTCCAAGCTACCTGTGGCAGCTTTCTCTGCAGCTCAGCCCTCTGTCACGGCCTGTGGAGGGATGGAGTTTGGGTTGGGAATGTGTTTCTGCAGCTTGTGGGGACTTCCTTCCTGCTGTTGGGAGTGGGAAGGGTTTTCTCTCTGGCTCTGATCATTTTGGGAGAGACCCTGGTCTGGTGTCTCCTTCAAGGCTGCTTGGTGAGACTGAAGGTGCTCAGGAGATGCTTGAGGCTGTTGGGTTGAGGTGGAAACTGCGGGATTTGGAGAATTAGAGAACCATCTTGCAGCACATGGCCTGTGGAACTCTGGATAAGAAACCATCTTGAGCTATGGGATTTGTGTCCTGTTAGAGGTTGACGGAACAACTTCAGTCTGGTGGTGAATGCTGGGAGTGCAGGGAGTGGTTTTGTGGCTGAGGATCCCTTCTGGCAAACACAGCAGCACCTGGGGGAGAGTTCTCCATCCTCCCTGCTCTCCTTGCTTTGCTCAGGACACACCTGGCCAGGCTGGGTGGTGTCACCTGTGACCTTCACTGTCCATCCTGAGGGACAGAGCTGGCCAGGCTGGGTGGTGTCACCAGTGACCCTCCCCATCCATCCTGAGGGACAGAGCTGGCCAGGCTAGGTGGTGTCACCTGCAGCAGTGACCCTGGCCAGGCTGGATGATGTCACCTGTGACCCTCCCCATCCATCCTGACTCAGGGACAGACTCCAGGGGGAAGCTGGATCGTGGATCTCGGTTAGTTCCTCAGACCATGGACTAAAGGATTGCATTCCTGTGTTGCTGTAGCTGAGAGAGGCAGTTCCCAGCTGGCCCAGGACAGGCACGAGGAGGCTCTGTGGTGGAGCTGTGTGGAGCTGCCTGGTTTTTTTGGGAATGCTGCGGTGATTCCTGGCTGGAGCTGCTCAGAGAAGTGCTGGCTCAGTCTCCAGCTGCTCTCAGCCTCTTGGTGCAGCTCAGCTGAGCTCAGCACTGCTCTCAGAGCTTTCCTGGTGGCTGGAGAGGGCTCTCTGTTGGGCTGTGCTTTCCCAGAGCTGAGCTGTGCCCTGGCAGTGCTGCAGGAGATGAGCTTCCCGTGTCTCTTACTCCCGATGCTGATCAGCCCTGTCCGGAGCTCTGGCTGCTCCCAGCTCTCCATGGAGCTCCCGGTGGTGTCCCTGGCGCCCCTGTCCCCTGCAGAGCCGGGCTGTGATACTGTAATTCTCTCTGATTCATTTCAGCTCAGTTTGCTGCTTTTCTGAAACAAAACATGCTGGTGAGGAAAGCTCTTCCTCCTGGCACCTCCTCATGTCTCTTTGGTGAGTATCTCCTCACTTCTCGCTGTCTCTCTCCCTGTCTCCCTCCTTCTCTCTGTCTCTGCTGCCTTCTTCCATCATCTTCCTCTCCTCTGGCCTTGGTTTGGGGATGTGGCCTGATGTGTCCCCTTGTCCCCTGCTTCTTGCCTTCTCTCTGCTGCGTTTGGAACTAAACCTGAGCTTTGCTCCCAGAGAGCTCAGCCTTTTCCCGAGCCCTTCCCTGTTCCCAGGGGATAAATTCTGGAGTCTGGTTTGCTCTGCTGGACTAAGGCTTGGTGGACATGAGTTTAACCCTTCCCTCCCCGGTGATGGGGACAGCAGTGTGACAGAGCAGGGCTGTCAGTGGAGCATCCCAGACATGTGGGACAGGAATGAGGGACAGCCAGGGGACTCCAAGGGACACAGGGAGACACCTGGGGCATCACTGCTTGGCCTCAGGGAGTTAGGGAAGAGCACAGAGGTCAGGGAGAAGGATGGCTGTGGGATCAGGGACAGGGTCATGGCTTTGGGATCATGGATCAGGGACAGGGAGATGGCTTTGCGATCAGGGACAGGGGGATGGCTTTGGGATCATGGATCAGGGACAGGGGGATGGCTTTGGGATCATGGATCAGGGACAGGGGGATGGCTTTGGGATCATAGATCAGGGACAGGGAGATGGCTTTGCGATCAGGGACAGGGGGAGACAGGGGGATGGCTTTGGGAAGGGGGTGATGGGTCAGGGACAGAGAGATGGCTGTGAGAAGGGGTGATGGGTCAGAGACAGAGGGATGGCTTTGGGATCAGGGACAGAGGGACACTGTCTGGCCCAGGGGACACTGAGCACACACAGAGGTGACTGAGTGTGTGCTGTGCTCTGAGGGTTGGGGATGGAGAGTGAGGTCCAGGCTGTCCCAATGATGTGTTTTGCCATCATGAACGAGTTTCTGTGTGAATCTAGGCTCAGGAGAGGGAGGACAATGCAGATCCAAGGCTTTGGGAGGCTGCAGTGGTGTCACCTGAGCTGTCACTGTCATTTCTCTGGGGTGGCCCCAGGGCCCAGAGTGCCCCTGACCACCCAGAATGTTCTGCTTTAACTCTGCACCAGCTCCTGAGCCAGGCACTGCCCCAGGCTGTGCTTTGAAGGTTCCCTTCCCTCTCGAGCCTGGTTTGGATGTTCCTTGATCCGAGCCTCTCCGTGAGCTTCCCCTGAGGCACGAGGGTGGGAGCAGACCTGCAGCCCTGCAGGGCAATCTCCAGTGGATGTTTCCCTGCTGGCTGTGCAGAGCCCAGCCCAGGCCTGGCCTGCCTGTGCACAGCACCCAGAGCTAATTAACAGCTCACTACCGTGCTGGCTTGGTGTGAGACAGGAAGCTACTTTGCTGATTTGGGAATGGGATGCTCCTTGGGAACACACAGCCAGCGCTTCCCGGCACGGGCAGGGACAGGAGGGGACACAGAGGGACATTGGGTCGCTGCTTGCCGGGGCTTGGAGGGACACCTGGTGCCTGTGCATGTGCCACTCGCTGTCCTGCTTGGCTGGTGGCCCTGGGTGGGGCTGTCCTGGATGGTTTGGTGCATGCTGGGAGCTGGGGGAACAGCAGGAATGCTGCACGAGGGGCATGAGGGGACAGGCTCGAGGTGACAGAGCAGGACAGTGAGCTTGGCACTTGGCCTGGGGACCAGAGCAGCCCCAAAACGCTTGGAGTCACCTGAAATGTGGGGATTTGGCTGCAGCCTTGTCCTGCCCCTCAGCTCCAGGTGTGTGGGTGACACACAGTGTGAATATGAACATATCCACGTCTCTGTTGAGTTTATATCATGTATCTGTACCCAGATGTTTATTGATGATAGGGGATGTGCATCTTGGCCTCTGGGCTGCTGAATACACAGCTGGGATGCCCAGGGCCCTCTGGAAGGAGGGAATTCTCAGCATTTCAGGCTGGGGGATTGTGCAGCAGTGGTGGCAGAGTGTGGATGTGGCAGCTCATGGCAGTGTCATGGCAGTGTCCCTGGGCTGCCCTTGTGGGTCCTCTGTGCTTTTCCTGATGGCCCTGGCCTTGGGGCAGGATGGAGTGGATGTGACAGCTCAGGGATGTGGCAGCACAGTGACACCCTGGTGTGGAGATGAGCTCTCAGCTTGGGCTTCTTCTGCCCCAGTCCCTGGCAATGTGGGGTTTTGGGGGCTTGGCTTTGCTGCAGCCCTTGTTCTGCTTGGCTTGGTGCCTCTCAGAAGCCTCCCAGCCCCAGCAGAGCTGCTGGGAGATGCTCTGAGCTCTGATCTCTGTGCCTTGTCCACACCTTGTCCCCTCTCCTGGCCATCAGGGCTGTCGGAGGGGCCTGACGCCAGGATGTGAGCTGAAAACCATCCCTGTGGAGCTGTGGCACCACTGCCTGCAGCCCTTTCTCTTCTCTGCAGAGGCAGAGCTTCCTGGGAGCAGCTGGAGCCACGCTGGGCTCTGGGGGCAGGCAGCGCAGCAGAGGAGCAGCGTGGGTTGCTGTGCATGGGCAGGCTGGCATGAAGGGAGCAGCGCAGTGTGCATGGGCATGTTCCTGTGGCACAGGCTGGCCGCGGGGCTCAGACAGCTCCTTCTGTGTCCCCCAGTGCCCGTGGCCTCCGAGCACTCGGACAGGGCTGACAAAGGTGATGTGCGCGTGCAGCTGAAGAGGCAGCAGAGCCCCAGCCCGACCCCGAGCGCCAAAGCCTCCAAACGAGCCAAAATCAAGGTGACCATTGTCTCCCACGGAGATGCTGCGGCCGTGGGGAGCGGAGCCGCCCTCGGCGCGCCGGCAGAAAGTGAGTCGTGATGCCCAGCTAGCCGCTGGGGCACCCCGAGCCAGGGCCTGGCTGCGCCCAGGAGGGGAGGGAGGGAGCTGTGGCTCGGTTAGCCTGGCTTTTGGAGGAGGCAGCTGCAAGGAAAAGGCACGGGCTCTGGGGGAGTGTGGCTCGGCGGGAGCCTGTTTTCCATGGCGCTTGGAATTCTGTGCTCTGGCAAAACACTCAGCCACAGCCTGGAGCTGGGAGGTGCATCCCACACCTCCCTCTGGTCCCACACCTCGCTCTGAGGCCTGGAACTCCTGCTGGAAGTGGGATGCTGGTTCTGCTGGAAGTGGGATGTTGGCCATGCTGGTCCCGCTGGATGTGGGATGCTGACCCTGCTGGAAGCAGGATGCTGGCCCCACCAAAAGCAGGATACTGGCCCCCCTGGAAGCAGGATGCTGGCCCTGCCAGGAGCTGGATGCTGGTCCTGCTGGACCCCGTGCTCCATGCAGGGTGGGAGCATCTCCAGTTCCACTCTACCTGCCTGGAAGCTGCTTCTGCATGAGGATCACAGCGATGTTCCTCCCTCTGGAAGAGTTCTGTGTGCTCAAAATCCCCGATGTGGGGGGCTGCTGATGCACTGGAGGCTGGCACAGCACAGCACACCTTGGATGCCAATCCCAACCAATCCTGGCTCCCATCCTGCCTCTGCATCCTGGAAAAGCTGCTGTGTCCAAGAAGAGGTGATGTGCTCCATCTTCTTCCCCTGAGCTCTGCAGGAAAGGCCAAGAGCTCTGGCTGCTGTCCCCAAGGATACTGCCTTGTCTGGAGCATCTTCCTCGTGCCAGAGCCCAGCTCCATGAACACTCCCTGCTCGTGGAGTCAGAGCTCAGCGGCTCCGTTCTGCTGGGAAATCCGAGGTTTTCAAAGCTGAGAAATAACTGCTCCTTTCCAAGCGCCTCTCTGCCAGATTAACAGCTGTTCTGAGCTGTGAAAAGACAAACCCACATCCTTCTGGAAGATTTCACTTGATCTTCTGGCAGCTTTGAAAACCTCTGGTTTCCAGAAGCTATTTTTTTAAAAAATTTTTTTTTAATTTTCCAAACTTTACTTCTTTTCACAGAAAGGAAATGAATTGCAGAAGTAAACATGAACCCAAACGAGAATTCCCTCTTTCCTGGGTGTGAGCAGGAGGAATGCACAAGACAGGAATGCAGTTGTATCCCAAAATGCTGCAATAAACAAATACCGTGACTCGTCGCATCCCTGTGTATTTTGTAAAGTGTCTTTGATTAAAGAATCCTTACAAAATCAACCAGATCCCAGAAACCCGTTGAGGAGGGGATTAGTGGAGAGAGATTTGCATTTGGTGCCGAGGGCCTGAGATTCCTTGAGGGTTTTGGAAGGTGATTTTCACTTCACTTTTGGCTGCCGTAATTCCACGCGCGTTTTAACTGGATTTTCATCCTCCCCTGATTCCTGGAGAAGAAGCTCTGGGAGCTGGATGAGCCCCTGGCTGTGCCTGTGGGTACTTGGAGAGAGGGGGATCCCTGAGAGATCCCACAGGATTCCTGGGGCAGGAAATTGAGGATTCTCCCTCTTGTTTTGCAGTTGTCTCCGGGAAGCCGCTGCCCGCCGGCCAGTCCGTGTCCAGTGCGAAGGAGCTGTCGGGGCTGCTCTCCACCCCCAAGTGAGTGGGAATTTGGGGTTTGGGGTTTTTTGGGGGTTTTCTGACAGGCAAACACCTCCACAGGGTCATCCCTGCGTGTGGAGCTTTCTGGTGTCTTGCTTCCCACTGGAGTTTCGTGTCATGGGGGAGACTGGGGCTGCTGGGAGCTCTGTGCCAGCAGGGAATGGCAGGACTGGGAGCAGTGGAAGGTGGTGTGGCTGTGGGTTATGTTTGCTGTTTTCCCAAACTCAAGCTTGCTTATCCCTGGCTTTGGAGTTTTTGGTGGAAATTCCATGTTTCATCCTTCCCTTCCTTCCCTCTGCAAGCCGAAGGTTTTCACTCCAAAGGCAGGGAAGGAATTCTCAAAGCAGCTCACCGAGGGGATGAACTGTCTATAGGGATGTGTTTTGGGGAATAAATCTCATGTGGGCACCTTTTTAACTTCCTGATCCAAACCAGGCTTTGGGGAACTGGGCTCTGCCTGACCTCATTCCCAGAGCAGCTGGGGCTGCCCCTGGAAGTGGTGGATAGGGCTTGGAGCACCCTGGGACAGGGGGAGGTGTCCTGGGTGGGCTTTAAGGCACTGCGAACCCAAACCATTCCAGGATTCTGTGATTTAGGAAAGCATGAAGAGCTGTTTTTAAATAGGAATGAGGTTTTAAACAGGGAAGATGCCCCTGCAGGGTCGATGGCTTTGTAGCAGGGTGACCAGGGAGGTTACACAGGTAATGAGCCCTCTTCTGGTTGAGAAATCCATAGATTTTGCCCTCTTCCAGTTTGGAAATCCACATGGATTTTACCCTTGGTGATTCTTGTCTTGGCTGCTGCCCTGAACACAAGGAAACTTCTCTTGGAATTGATGATCTCAAAGGCCTTTTCCAGCCTGACCAATCCTGTGGTTCTCTTGCTCTGTGTTCTGTAGCTCTGCTCCCTCCTCCCGGAGCTCTGCCTGCTCAGGGCAGTGCCAGCTCCCTGCCAAGGCTGTTCCTCCCTGCCCTGGGCAGTTCTGTCCCTCACTGGGCTCTCTCCCTTCCCCTCCAGGCTGAATTGAGCACTTTCATCCTCACTGGGCTCTCTCCCTTCCCCTCCAGGCTGAATTGAGCACTTTCATCCTCACTGGGCTCTCTCCCTTCCCCTCCAGGCTGAATTCAGCACTCTCATCCCTCACTGGGCTCTCTCCCTTCCCCTCCAGGCTCAGCTCAGCAGCAGAGGTCTCTCCCAGCCCTGCTCCAGCCGGCATCCCCAGCAGCTCTGCCCCCAGCGCCTTCCACGCCCTGCAGAGCAGGCTGGTGGCCAGTGGCACCCACAGCCTGCAGGCCCAGCCAGCCACTGCCCTCACAGGTACTCCTTTGGGATGGGAAAAGCTCTGCTAGGTTCTCAGCATTTGGTGGAGCCTCTTCCTTGTGTGCCCTGCTCGCTGTGGGTCTGGCTGGGATGGGGTTTGTCGGGTTGTGCTGTTGGTGACTTGGAAATTGTGTCACTTGAACGGAATGATGCCTTGAGACACCAAACCCAACCTCTTCTGGCTCACAGGGAACCCCTTTGGAGCTGCAGCTGTGAAATGAAGCTGTGCAGGGGGGTTTAGGGTGGATTTTGGGAAAGGTTCTTCCCCCAGAGGGTGCTGGGGAAATGGGAACAGACCCAGAGCTCCAGGAGTGTTTGGACAGCACTGCCAGGGATGGACAGGGTGGGATTTTGGGGTGTCAGTGCAGGGCCAGGGGTTGGATCAGTGATCCTGTGGGTCCTTCCAGCTCAGGATATTCCATGATCCCATAAACGTGCTGTGGGACAATTCCCAGCCACCTCAGCATGCTGCTCCTTGACAAACAGCTTCACAGCCCCGGGACACACCTGGAATTCCGTGCTGCTGGATCCTCCCAGGCTGACTTTGTTCTCCCCTGGGTGTTTCAGGAGCAGCCTCTGCCAGCAGCCTGCTCCAGGGGCTGAGCTTCAGCCTGCAGGACATCGGCACCAAGGCCTCCAGCCTCCCTGCCAGCGTGGCTGCTGCCAGCTCACCTGCACAGGTGAGCAGACAGGGGGGACAGGGGGAACCTGGCCAGGCCTTGTGGGGCAGGAGAGATGAGGGGTGTCACCTCGAGTGACACGGGTCCTGAGGGGCTCTGTGGGGTGGTGTTTGTGAGTTACAGAACAGATCCAGGGGGATCCATGCTCATTCTGCATCATGTTCTGGGGAAACCCACACCTTGGGGAAAACCCACACGTGTCACTGTGAGGGGACATCAGGGATGTCAGTTTTGTCCCAGGCACAGGTTCAGGCTGAAATGAGTTGTGCAGGCTGGGAAGGACAAACGCTCTGGGAGACAGAAACCTGCTGGGGTGGCCAAATCTGCTGGGTGGGCTAAATCCTCTGTGGGGGCCAAACCCACTGGGAGGTCCAAATCGGTGAGGGCCAAACCGGCTGGGAGGGACAAGTCTGCTGTGGGGGACAAACCCCCTGGGAAGGACAAACCCAGTGTGATTCAATCCTGCCTGTGGCCAGGGAGGAAGCCTGGAAGCCCCAGAGGCCTCTGGCCTGCGAGGGACAGTGGCCATCCTCTCCTGCCTGTCCCTCGCGGTGTGGCTGTCCCTCGCGGTGTGGCTGTCCCTCGCGGTGTGGCTGTCCCTCGCGGTGTGGCTGTCCCTCGCGGTGTGGCTGTCCCTCGCGGTGTGGCTGTCCCTCGCGGTGTGGCTGTCCCTCGCGGTGTGGCTGTCCCTCGCGGTGTGGCTGTCCCTCGCGGCGTGGCTGTCCCTCGCGGCGTGGCTGTCCCTCGCGGCGTGGCTGTCCCTCGCGGCGTGGCTGTCCCTCGCGGCGTCGCTGTCCCTCGCGGTGTCGCTGTCCCGCGGCTCAGGGCTCTGTGTGTCCCCCAGGGCTCGGCTGGCAAGGCCCCCGCGGCGCTGCAGAGCCTGGCAGCCATGGGCACGGAGCCCGGGGCCATCGTGCGCACCATCCCGGTGGCCACCTCGCTGGCCCTGGGCGCCTCGGGGACGGGCAAGCCCACGGCCATCCACCAGCTGCTGGCCAACGGCGGGCTGGCCAAGCTGGCCAGCAGCCTGCCCGGGCTGGCCCAGATCTCCAACCAGGCTGCAGGTGAGGGAGGGAGGGCAGGGAGGTGCTGTCCTGCCAGGACCCCTCTGGGACCCTTGAGACCACCCAAAATCCTTCTTTGCCCTACCAAAACCCCCCTTTTTGTGCCCCCCAAACCCTCTTTGTGCCACCCAAACCCTTCTATAACACTCTGGGACCACTGAGATCCCCCAAAATCCTTCTTTCCCCCCACCAAAACCCTCCTTTTTGTGCCCCCCAAGCCCTTTTTTAACCCCCCAGGACCCCCTCAAACCCCTCTTTGCTCCCTCAGAACTTCCCCAGTCACCCCCAGACCTCCCCCAAATCCCCTCTTTACCCCCTCCAAACCCGTTAGGACACCCCCAAACCCCCTCAAACCCCTTTTTCCTGCCCAGGGCCTCCCAGTCACCCCCAGGACCCTTCTACCCCTCAAACCCCTCTTTGCCCCCTCAGAACCTCTCTAGGACCCCTCAAGCCCCTCTTTGCCCCCTCAGAAGCCCTCAGGACCCCTCTAGGACCCCCAGCCCCTCTCTAAGCCCCACACAGGGACCCCCAAAGCCCCAGCTGCTCCTGCCCTGTTTCTGGTGGTTCCCAAGCATCCCCCTCTGGTGGGAGCTGCAGCCCGGTTTGGGGGTGACCCCCATGGTGTCTCAGAGCCACCTTGCTGTGTGTCCCACAGGCCTGAAGGCTCCCACGACCATCACGGTGACACTGCGGGGACAGCCGGGCCGCGTGGGGACCCTGAGCCCAGCGGCCATGGGGACAGCCCAGCCCCAGCTGGAGGAGCAGGCACAGGGCCCACAGGTAAGGGGACACCTTGGCTGGGCTGTGGCTGTGGCTGCTCACCTGGCTGCTCTCCTGAGCTGCTCCTGGCCCTCCTGGGTGTCTATGCTGTTAAACTCACAATTTTTACAATGGTATGGCAAAGATGCTTTATTGCAAAAATTCAGGGTTTTTGAATTGTTTGTTATGAGTTTATACACTTGTGCTCTGTGGTGGTTAAGCACATTTGCTGTGCCTCACAATAGGCATCAGGTGTGACCAACTACAGCCCCATGGTGTGAGCACTGATTGGTTCTAATAATTGTTTTACAATTCTGTAACTTGGTTTTCACCTCTAGTTTAGCTGAATCATTCCCAGAGTGCTTTTCTGGTTAGCCAAAGTAACAGGAGTGAGCAAGGATCTTACCAAGGCACCCACAGGGGATCAGCTCAGTTTGCAAGGCTTTGTGCTCTGCAGCAGGGAAGGAGATCTGGGTGCTGTCTAGGCTGTGAGGGCTCTGCTGGGGAAGGGGACAGGACTCAGGGTGTTGTCACTGTTGTGTCCCTTCAGGTCTGATTGTCCTCCATATCATGGAAGGGGTTGGGTTGGGGGAGACCTTCAATCCCATCCAGTTCCATCAGGGACACCTTCCCCACCCCAGGCTGCTCCAAACCCCACCCAGCCTGGCCAGGGGCAGCCACAGCTCCTCTGGGAATTCTATCCCATCCCTCCCCACCCTCCCAGCCAGGAATTCCTTCCCAAATCCCATCCAAACCTTCCCACACTGCTCCTGCACTGAGGGAATCTCCAGCTTGCCTTGGAAAGCTGACATCCACGTGGGAATTGTCGCTGAATCCCAAATTTCCTTGGCAGCCACGGATCATGGTGGGAGGAGGGAAGCTGTTGTGGCATCTCTCTGCTGCTCTCCTCAGGAGAACAGGTTGGCCTGGAGCTGTGTTCCTCCTGGGAATGCTGCTCCTGCCTCTCAGCTCCCCTGATGTGAGGCCAGGCCCTGTGGACATGGGGAATTCTGCAGTTTTCCCCCAATTCCTGCCCTGTTTCCTGGTGCAGCTCCCCAGCTGCTGCTCCCTGCCCTGCTGAGGACCTGTGCTCCAGGGCTGGAGCTGCTGGTGCAGATTCCTCTTGGGGTCACTGACAGGAGGGAAAACTCTTCCTCTTTGGGCTCTCAGCACATTCCTGTGCTGTCCCAGGGATCCTGGAAGGCCTGGTGTGGCTGCCAGGTCAGAGAGGAGATTTTTGTTCTAGACACAGTGGGGTTTTGGGCACTGCCACATGGACCTCTCATCCCCAAATCCTGGAGGAAAAGAGGTCCTTAGGGTCCATCCTGCAGCAGAGGCAGTTTTTGGGCAGATCCATGGATGTGAGTGAGGGTGGGAAGTTGGCTCTGCCCCTGCCCAGGCTGGTGGCTGTGCTGTGCCTGCAGCAGGGCTGGCCCGAGCTCTGGTGGCTTCCCTGTGCTCCCAGCAGCACTCATGGCTTCCTCAGGATGTCCTGGGCTTGGGAATGGAGGAGAAATCAGGGAGCTGGAGGAGACACTGCAGGGAAAGAGCTGCTGGTTCCCTGAGGGTATTCCCAGGGGTGTGGCTGAGGGAGAGGGTTTGAGAGCTGGGTTGGCAGGGAGAAGGGGGAGCAGCATCCATTGGGGATCAGATCAGCACCCACAGGGATCAGATCAGCACCCATTAGGGATCAACACCCACAGGGAATGAGATCAGCACCCACAGGCACTCAGCTCCCGTTCCCAGCAGGGATTTCAGGCTGCCCTGAGATTGCCAGGATCACTCCAGCTTTGCAGAATTTGTGTCTTTTTCCCCTTGCACGGGATTTTCCCACTTGTGCCCACATGGCCCTGGCCAGCTGAGCTCTGCAGGAGAGGCAGAGCCATCTTCTCTTTGCATCCTCACAGCATCCCTGGCTGGTTGGGGTTGGCAGAGACCTTAAAGCTGTCCCATTCTGAGGCAGTGTCCCTTCCACTGGAGCTACCTGGGGCTCTGCAGCGCTGCTGGGCTCAGCTCCAGCTGTGGGCAGCATCCTGGAGGGTGTGGAGGTGCTGGAATTTATTGAGGGAAGCATTATCCTGCTGGAGCAGCCTTTGGATGGCAGTGGGGTGACAGCAGCAGCCATAAATCCTTCATTTGTCCTGAGCTGCCTCAGAGCTGACAGCGCCTCCATCATTGCTAGGAGTTCTCATGCAGAATCTTGGCTAAATCTCAGGATTTGGGAACATCCACATCCTTCCTCCTTGACTTTGCTGAATTTCTTTGAGTCCCTGAGCTTAGAGCTCAGTGCAGAGCCTGGAACCCAGAGCTGGTGGCCCTCAGGTCCCACCTGGGCACTGGGACAGTCACTGCTGCAGGTCTGAAATTCACTGTTGGAGGCAACTCTGGTGCTCTTCAATCACCCCTCAGAGCTGCTGCACTGTGCTATGTGTCCCTGTCACCTGTGAGACCCTCTCAGCAGCCAGGACAAGGGTGGCATTTGGCACGGATGGCTCCAGGGCTGCAGGAACAGGTTCATTTTTCCAGCTGGTGGCACTTGGAGCTGGATGTTGGATTCTGGCTTCTCCCTACAACGCTGAGCCTGTGTGTTCAGGGCAGGGCTGTAACCGTGTGAGAGCTGCTGCACCAGCAAACTGAGAGCTGCCTTTGACAGGAAACGGGCAGCTGTGTGCTTGTGTGGCTGATTGTAGCTCTGACATCAGCCCTGGGCACGGCTCTGTCACCCAGCAGGGCTTCCTGGAACACAGCGAGTTCCCAAAAGCCTGTGGGGGATTCCTGAGGGTTCTGCTCTGGTGTTCCCAGCAGCAGCCAGGGCTGGGTTCCCTCTGGAATTCCAGCTGAGGGCGTTGTTTTGGGGGGTGGGTTTTGGGTTGTGGGTGTTGGTGTTTTGGTGTGGGTGTTGGGGGTGGTTTTGGTTGTGGCCCAGGCCGGGATTGAGATCTGGGGCTGCACTTTGGGGTGGGCATCTCCTTCCTTCCCCTGTGGGAATGAAACAGGAGGTGGAAAACTGAGAGGAGTTTCCCTGGGGAGCTCGGTGTGAGACTCTGTGAGAGCAGGGTGAGGAGATCAATGAGCACTGGTGTGTCTGTGACGTGAAAAACACAAAGTAAACCTGAACTTCTCTTTGCAAGAAACTGCTCCATGGAGGCTTGGACCTTGTGGGGTGTCCCCTGCAGTGAGGGGACATCCTGCCCGTGGCTCCGGGGGTGGGCAGTGATCATGGGTCACACCTCTGTCCTGGGGAGGGTCACAGCACCAGGCCTGGGGCTGGGGCTGAGCTGGGGGTGAGGAGGGCAGGAGGAGAGCTCTGACTGCAGCCCTGGGGGACAGGAACACCTTTCCCTTCCCGAGGGACACTCCAGGAGCAGGAATTTCAGTCCCACTGTGGGCACCCCAGCTGTCCCTGAGCCATGGGGTTCCTGTCCTTGCTGGAAAAGGTCACAGAACCCTGGATGGGTTGGGCTGGAAGGGCCCTTGAAGCCCATCCAGTCCCACCACGGGCAGGGACACCTTCCCCTGTCCCAGGGTGCTCTGAGCCACATCACTGTCCCTGGGACACTTCAGGGAGCCTGGAGGGCTGCCCAGAGCAGGGAGCAGCTGCTGGGGTGGGCAGGACCCTCATGGGGGGACCTGGGGGGAGAGAGGCAATCCTGGGGATCTGGGAATCAGAGCTGGGATGGGAGCTGGGAATTGGATCCCAACTTCTTGGGAGGGGCTGGTGCTGCTTTGGGCTGTCGTGGGTTCCACTGGGGTTTGTTTTGGGGTCTCTGTGCTCAGGTGGGCACTGCATCCCCAGGCCACTGACCCTGGCTGTCCCTTCTCTGCAGTGACCCCAGGGACACCCTGTGGTGTGGGAGCTCACCAGGGCTTCAGCCTTCCTCATCCTCCTCCTCCTCCTGCCAGACCGTTCCTGTGCCAGCCTGGTGCCCCAAGGTGGGGCCTGTCCTGCAGAGCCCCTCCAGGACACTGCTGCTGACCTCGGGCAGGGCCAGGGAGCCCTGGGACACTGCGGGGACAAGGGGGGGCTGTCCCTGGGGGTGGGACAGGAGCAGCCCCGTGGGCAGAGTGGGGTGGGAAAGGGGGGATGTTTTACTGGGTTTGTTGTTGTTTAATAAAAACTTCCTTTTTTTAGAATTCTTGTTCTTTTGCACTGAGTTTGTTGCCGTGGCTGCTCTGGAGGCAGCTCTGGGTGGCTTGGCTGAGGGTGGATTTCTGGAGCTGGGAAAGGTTCTGAGCTCTGACAGCCTTCAGCTGGAGCTCAGAGCACTCCTGGCTGTCCCTCTGTGGCTCTCAGCTGATCCCAATGCTCTGCACGTTCCCAGCCCAGCCTGGGCTCTGCTGCACCCCAGGCCCTGGGGTTTGGGTGCCCCAGAGCAGCCTTGGCTGGCTGGAATGCTTTGGGGAGCACAGTTCCCAGCAGGAGCAGGAATGGGGCTGGGATCTCCACTCCTTTCCTCATCCTCTCCTGGACTGTCCCTCTGCCTGTCACCTCTCAATTTTGAGGATGCTGAGCTGCACCAGCATCCCAAGTCCTGAACCCTTTGCTTTGTTCCCTTTTCCCTGGAGTTCTGTGGTAAAACCGTTGGATGTTCCTTTTCCAGCAATGCTGGTTCAGCCACAATTCCCTGCAGGGAAGGCTGGGCTGTGGGGTGACCTCAGACCCAGGGCTGAGCTCGGGTTTGATGGGATTCCACCAACCCCAGCACCTTCTGCTGGAGCTGGAGCTGGACACAGCCAGGCTGAGCTCAGGATGTGCTGCAGGCACCTCAGCTTCTCCAGGCCTGGAGTCAGAGTGTCCCTGCTGTGGTGGGGCTGGGACATCCTCGGGGCTGTGGCATCTCTGGTGGCCTCGCTGGCCAGGTGGCATGGGAGCTCCTGGGGGACACCTGGAGCCCCACAGCTGTGTCCTTGCTCTCGGACAGGGTCCATGGGGTCAGGGAAGCTCCTGGGGTGCAGCCAATCCCATGGAGAATCCAGGAGCACTTGGAGTCCATGGTTCTCTTCCCAACACCACGGAGTGACCGCTGCTGCCTGGGGCCACTTATTCCCAATTTCTGTCCCCAAACTGGGCCTTTCCATGGATCCAGCGCTGTGCTCCTTCCGTGCATTCACTGCTCCTGCTCCTCCTGCAGTGTCACCATCCCTGGGGACAAGGAAGTGCCACCAGCCCCCTGCCCTTCCCGCAGGCCCTGCAGATGGGCAGAGCTGTCACGAGTGATGGAGCTGCCACAGAGCCTTGGGATCATCTGCAACGGCTCAGCTGGAGCTTCTGGAATCAAAACCCACCTGGATCTGCTGCTCCCCACTCGGACACACAGCTGCCCCATGAACAGCTGCAATTCCCCCAAAACTGACGTGGCAATAAAGCACCTCCTTCCCCACAGGATCAGGGCAGCCCCGAGCTCTCACCCCTGGGGCTCCACGAGTAGGGAGAGGATCCCCCAAACCCTGCCCTGACCCCAGAAGTCACAGACACCCCAAACCCCGCCAGGCCAGGACCATCCCGGCTGGTTCATTCCTGGTGCAGAGCGGGCAGAGCCTTTCCAGCCTCCTGAAACCTCGGATGGAGGTGACAATCCAACCCCAGATTTGGGTGGGAGGGCAGGGAGTCCCTGAGCACCCCAAACAGCGGGATGGGAACAGCCCAGCCCTGGCACAGCCTCTGCAGCACAACAGAAACCTCCAGCACTGGGTTTGCTCCCTTTTTTATAGATGTGTGTGTGGATATATAGAAAATACAGAGACCCGTGTGGCGCCGGCCTTGAAGCCGCTGCCGGAACGACGGTCGGATACAAACAGCTCTGAGATCAGCAGTAAAAACGGCCCAGTCCGGATTGTCCCCTCGCAGTGTCACCGCAGCCTCGCCCCGCTGCCCTGGGCTGTGCCCGCGGGATGAGCGCTAGGGCTTGGCGTGGTGCGGGAAGGCGTGCGGGGAGCTGTACGAGTGCTGCCTGTGCCACGGAGCCGCGGGGTAAAGCCGCGAATCCCCGTAGGCGGCGGCGAATCGCCCGGTGCCCGTGGCCAGCGGCCGGCGCAGCTCCGAGGGCTCCGAGGCCACCACCAGAGGGCTGGGGAAAGCCGGGATCACGAAGGGGCTGACGGACAGCCCCGCGGCCAGCGGCACGCCCTGCGTTTTGAGGTGCTCCAGGGGACTCCCGAAGCTGCCAGGGAAGTGCAGCGCAGCTCCCTTGAAAGCGTCCGGCGGCAGCGGAGCGGGGAAGCCCCGAGTGGCCACCACGGCCTTGGGTTTGGCCAGCCCCTGGTGGCCTCCCGGCGAGCGGGTCCCTCTGTCCCTGCCCTCCCTGGCCAAGGGGGACACGGCGCGTGACTTGGCAATGGGGCCGAAGGGCTCTTCGTCCTCATCCTCCTCGTCCTCCTCTTCCTCCTCGTCGTGGCCGTGCCGGGCCCGGGGCGCGGCGGGGCCGAAGGTAGCCCCGGGGGGCACCCAGCAGGCCTGGACAGCCGCGCCCCGAGCCTCCCAGGGCAGCCCCGCTCTGCCCCGCAGCTCCTGCGGCTGCTCGGGCTCCTCGGGCCGCGCCGGGAAGGCGGAGGGAGGCTCCAGAAAATCCTTCAGGCCGGAGAAGTACCCCCAGAGCGGGGGGCAGCCGCCGGGCTGCGGCTCGCTGCGGTACGCGTGGAAGTAGCCGGTGAAGACGGCGGGCGCCGGAGCTCCGTCCTCCCGCGGGCAGCCCTGGCTGTCCCTGCCCGGGGGCGATGCGCTGCGGGCCGGCCCCGCCTCGTTCCCCACGCTCGGAGCTCGCTCCTGAGCTCCCGGCGGCTCCGGGCTCCTCTGCTCAGCCGGCCGAGCGCCGGGCAGCGGCCGGGGGGACTCGGCGGCAGTGTCGCTCGGCGGCCGGCGGCTCTCGGGGCAGTGGCGCTTGTGGCAGTGCAGCGACTCGGCCTTGCTCACCTGCGCCAGCAGCTTCTTCTTGGCCAGCGGCGACATGATGGGATGGTTCCCTTTGGAGTAGAAGCTGGAGAACAGGCGCTTGTAGGTCTCGCCGTGGGTCCTGCAGGGGCTGGGACATCCCCCCGAGGGGCTGGGCGCCGGGATGGCCTGGCTGGCAGGGCTGGAGCGTCCGTCCGTGGCCCGGCCCCGCTCCGGGGCATCCTCCGCGGCCACCTCCGGCTTCCCCCTGTCCGGAGCCGCCTGCGAGCAGAGGGTCGGGGTGTGGGTGCTGCAGCCGGATGGACCCCGCTCCCTGCCCCTCCATCCCTCCCCGCTCTGACGGATCCCGGCTCGCCATCCCTCCATCCCTCCCCGCTCTCCCCGCACACGGCGCTGCTCCCAACCCCTCCGGAGGCGCGGCGCACCTGCTCGCGGCTCTTCTCCTTCCTGGCCCTCTTGCTCCTGTCCTCCTTGCACACCTTGTACTGCTTGCGGGGTTTGCTGGGCGGCAGCGGCTTGTCCTCCTCGCCCTTGAGGTGTCGCACGTAGGGAAGGACGAGCCTGCGGGGCGAGCGCGGTCAGAGCGGCCGGGAGGGAAACTGAGGCACGCGGAGGGACAGAGGGACAGAGGGACAGAGGGACAGAGGGACAGAGGGACAGAGCCCCGCCCTGCCCTGCCCTGCCCACCTCTCGTAGTGGCGCCGAGTGCAGGTGGCCGCGCTGGTGCTGCCGGGGCTGCCGCCCAGCTCATCGTACACGTTCTTCCAGAGCCGGCGGCCTGTCACCTGCGGGAGGGACGGGTGAGCCCAGGGGACACCGCGGGGAGATGCCGGGGACAGCCTGGAACTCAGGGGACACCGCGGGGACATCCCGGGGGCAGCCTGGAACTCAGGGGACACCCAGGGGACACCCAGGGGACACCCCGGGGACACCCCGGCCCCCCCGCACACCACTCACCAGCTCATAGGCTCCCAGCTTTTCCACGGCTTTGTAGATTTTCCAGAGGTTAACTGGGAACAGAGAGGTGACACCGAGGGTCAGGGGGACACGGAGCCTCTCAGGGCCACCACGCCCTGTCCCGTGTCCCCAGGGGACATACTCTGCTTGAAGCCCAGGTGGGGAATCCTCTCGATGGGCGTGTGTCTCTCCTTCATGAACTTGTAGAGGCTGACGAGGAAAGCCTCCTCCTCCTCCTTCTCCTTCTCCTTCTCGTCCTTCTCGTCCTTGTCACCTTCTCCCGCCTGCTCCCGCTCGGAGCCACCCTGCGCTCCCGGCGCGTCCTGCGGGACACGGGGCTGAGTTTGGGGAAACTGAGGCAGAGCAGTCTCTCTCCGCCGCGATCCGCGCGGCGCTGCAGGAGCTCCGGAATCGCTCCGGGCCGGCAGCCAAGTTGGTCAGAGCGCTGGATCCGGGCGGGAGCACGAGGAACGGCTTCCAGGAAAACAGCCGGGCAGCAATTCATCCTCCCCCCGCCGCCGCCTTTCCCGGCTAAAAATGTTCCTCGTTTGTTTGTTCTACATTTTCCGGAGTTATAAAACTTGTTGCTATTTTTGGGCAAAGAAGCTGCTCGGCTCCCAAGTCTGTCCTTTTATTTTTTTTTAGGGTTTTTTTTTGGTGATTCTTTCTATTCATTTTACGGCTTGTGACAGACACCGGATTTTAACGGCTGAACGAGTTCAAAGCTTTCTTTTTGCTTTTTTTTTTTGGGTGGAATAAAAAGCTGCCGGAGGGAGGGAAAGGCTCCAGCGCCACAAAATCCAAACCCCGTTTCCTCACGAGGATAAAAAAATACTTATAAAAATTATTCTATTTATACGGGACTGCTCATTTCTCCCCCCAAAAATATCATTTTAGGCTCATTCCCACCCCCCCCCCCCGCCAAAGCTGGGAATTTCTCATTTCTCTGTTTAATCCTGATTTTCTCCGGCGGCAAAAGCGCTGCTCGCCCTCCTCCCTCCTTCCCCCAAATTTTGGGGCGCTCAGCACCCCCAGACCTGCCGGGGAGCACTCACGGCGGGTTCGGCGGTGCTGGGGGGTTCTGGGGCGTCCTGGGGCTGCTCTTGGCTGTTCTCCATGGGGAGAGTCGTTGGCTTTGAGGTTAGCAGGAATCCTGAAAGGAAAAAATCCGGGGGGAGGTGAGACCCCAAATTCTGACTGCGCTCCTAAATTTAAGGGTAAATTGGGGTGATTCGGGTCACGGCGTTGCCCGCTGGCAGCGGAATCGGCAGCGCCGCGGCTGGAGCAGCTCCGTCAGCGCCTCCCCTCTCCCCCCGCATTTAGGGCTCGCTACCCCCCAAATCTCCCCCCCGCCCCACTTTTTTGAGGGAAAACCCCAGAAAAACGGCGAAAAGCGGCGATGCCAACCTGGGGGAAGTGCGGCGCGGGCCGAGGTGAGCTCAGCTGCTCCCCGCGCCCCCCGGGCCCAGCCGAGCCCCCCGCTGTCCCCCGCTGTCCCCCGCTGTCCCCCCGCTGTCCCCCGCTGTCCCCCGCTGTCCCCCCGCTGTCCCCCCGCTGTCCCACCCCGCCCGCGCTCGCCCGCCACGCCCACGCCACGTGACCGCGGGGTGTGTCCGGGGGCGGGGCCTGAGCGTCCCCTCGCTGCCCATTGGCTGCCGCGAACACGCCCCCTCCTCCTATTGGACACCGCCCTGCCTGTCCCCGCCCCCGCGCGGGGCACGCTGGGAGCTGTAGTCCCGAGGTCGCTGCGTGCGCACGGCTGGGGGTGAGCGCACCTGAGCGCAGGTGTGTGCGGGGAGTACCTCCGTGTGCCTGTCCGTGTGTGTGTGTGTGCAGGTACAGGTGTGTGTGTGCAGGTACAGGTGTGTGTGTGCAGGTACAGGTGTCACACACAAACACACTCACACACACAGGTGTGCAGGTACAGGTGTGTGCAGGTACAGGTGTCACACGCACACGGGTGTCACTCACACACACAGGTGTGCAGGTACAGGTGTCACATACACACAAACACACACACACACAGAGGTGTTTGCAGGTACAGGTGTCACACACACTCACACAGAGGTGTCACTCACATACACAGGTGTGCAGCAGGTATAGGTGGCACACACACACACATGACTACGGAAGGTACAGGTGTCACACGCAGAGGTGTTTATCAGGTACCCGTGTCTCACACACACAGCTCCCAGGTGTGTTCAGTACAGGTGTCACACACACACACACTGATGTCACACACAGGTGTCATGCCCCCAGGCGTGTGCAGGTACAGGTGTCACTCACACTCACACACACACACAGAGGTGTCACACACACCGGTTTCACCCCCCCAGGTGTGTGCCGTACGGGTGACAGCGGTGTGTGCAGGCACAGGTGTGCAGCAGGTACAGGTGTCACACACACACACACACACGCGCGTTTATCAGGTACAGGTATCACCCCCCCAGGTGTGTGCAGGTACAGGTGTCACACACACACAGAGGTGTCACCCTCCCAGGTGTGTGCCGCACAGGTGACACCCCCGTCCCGCACCCGTCCCTCCCCGGCCCTGTTCCCGGCACCGCTGACGCGATTTCCTCCCTGGCTGGCGGAGCTCCCCGAGCGCAGGAAACCGCCGGGGCTGGGGGGGCAGCGGCGCTTTTGGGGCCAAACGCGGCCCATTTGGGGCTGAACAACAACCCCAATCCCCCCGCGCCGCTCCGGGGCTCTGGGGCTGGGGGCGGCACCGCGGCTCTAATTACACACTTGATGAGTTAATAACCATCATTAGCGGCGCTCCGGCGGCGCTTCCCGGCGCGGGCTTCAACTCATCCCAAATCCCGAATCCCGAATCCCGCCCCGCTCCCCAACCCCGCAGCGCCTCCGGGGCTCCTTCTCCATCCCGAAATCGCGCCGTTCCGCCAAATTCCGCTCGTTTAGGCCCAAATTCCCGGGGCTGGAGCGTCACGGCCCGGAATAGCGCGGGAGCTGTGCCAAGCCATGACGGCGGCTGAGTAATGGGCTGAAGTCATCCCTTCCCCATCCCGCGCGGCTGGCAGGGGGAAAATCACCCCTGACACCCCCGGGGGGCTGCGGAGGGGCTGCGGAGGGCTGGGGGCGGGAGGGGCGCAGGGACCCCCGCGGGGTGGGGTCGGGTCGGGTCGGGGCGCGCCCCGGTTCGCGGTGGGTTGGGGGGTCCCGGGCGGGTCTCGGGACGGGCACAGCCCGGCGGCGGAGCGGCACCGCGCGGCTCGGGGCGGGCGGCGGAACCCCAAAGCCCGCGGAGCCCCCGGGCCGGCCGGTACTCACCGCGGGCTCACGGGAGGCTCGGGCCGGAGCGGCGCGGGTGTCGCGGAGCAGGACGGAGAGCGAGCCGGGATGAGTCATCCCCACTCAGGGAAGTGGCGTGTGCGAGGCTCGGCCCGCAGCCTTGACTCTTTCCTTCCCGGAACGCGCCGCTTTGGGGGGTTCTCCCCCCCGCGGATGACTGTGCCGGACTTTCCAGCCCCAAATCCCCCTCCCGGAGCCACCCGGCTTGGGGACACTGAGCTCGTGGGGTGGCGGTCCCGCTCCGCTTCCCGCGGGATCATCCCGGGGATCACCCTGCCGTGCTGTCCCTTGTCCCTGCGCTGGGAATCCCGTGGGATCGCAGCCGCTCGCATGAGGGGACAGTTGGGGTTCAGCCCCCCGAGAATCATCCCCTCCCAGCCCGGTGTCGACACGTGAAAGAGTCCCGGAAAGCGAGAAAAAAAAAATCCCCCGGTGACTCATTTTGGGCCAAAAACCCGAGAAAGCAGAAGCGGGGGGAAGTCGGGGGGACGTTCGGGTTAGGGGTGGGAAGGGGGAAGGAGCGGCGGGTGACACTGAACCCCCTCTTTCCAGGAACGTCCCGCCCTTTCCGCGAAAACTGCGGGATTTAGCGGGAACGGGGAAAACAAACAGCAAAAAGCCCCGCGCGGGTTCTCATTCCCGGCTCCGGTTTTCATCGGGGCGGAAAGGGAGGGCCCTGCCTCAGTTTCCCCTTTCAGCCTCCCGGGACGCTGTATCGCCTCTGGGATGGATGGGAATTCAGGAATAAATGGGATTTTAGGAATAAAGCGGATTTCAGGGGCTGCTGAGCACCCCTGGGTGGGATTCAGCCCTCGCTGGGCTCCAGCAGGAGCTCCGGGAAAAGCTTCTCCTCCAGGGGGATTTTAGGGTTTAATCCTGGAGGAAAAGGGGAATTTTTGGGGTTGGAAATGTGGGGGCTGAGAAGGGCCAGGGGGCACAGAGAGGCTCAGCCGGGGGGAAGCCTCGAGTAGCTGCTGATGGGAGGAAAAGGAGGAGATGGAATGGGAGGAAACAGAGAAGGAGAAGGAGAGTGAAGGAAAGGAGAAAATAGAAAAGAGTGAGGAAAAGGAGGTGAAGGAAGAGGAAGAGGAGAAGGAAATGAAGGAAGAGGAATGGGAAAGGAGAAGGAGATGGAAGGAAAGGAAATGGAGAGGAAGGAAAAGGAAACGGAGAGGGAGAAGATGGAAAAGGAGAAGGAAGAAAGAAAAAGGAGGAAAAGGGAAATGAAAGTGAAATTTAAAAGGGGAAGGAGAAGAAGGAGATGGAGGGAAAAGAGGGGAAAGGAGAAGGAGGGCAAGGAAGACGAGAAAAAGCAATGGAGAAGAAGAAGATGAAGGAAACGGAAATTAAAAAGCAGAGGAAATAAAAGGAAAAGGAGAAGGGAGAGGTGAAGCAAAGTGACATGGAAAAGGAGAAGCAGGAGGGCAAACAGCTCGAAAGGGCAAGCGCAGCTCTGGGATGGCAGCGGCAGCGCTCGGATCCCGCTGGGTCAGGGACGGGCAGTGACCTCGGGGCTCTGGGGGGACTTTGGGGTTGGGATTCTCTCCCAGCCCGGCTTTGGTGCCCTCGGGGCTGGAGGGGAAGCGCAGCTCCAGCAGGGTGCTCCGACCGCAGAGCCGTCAAACACCTCCCCGGAGTTAATTATCCCGTAATTAGCCGCCGTAATCAGCGGGAAGTGGAGCTCTCGGAGAGCCCCGGGCGGTGCCACCCTGCCCACGGTGTGCTGCACCCGCAGCGGGCATGGGGATCAGATCGAGGGGCGCTGGGGACTTTGGGTGCCCCCGGAGAGGGGTCTGTCCCCTCCAGCTCCCCCCGGCCCGGCCCTGAGGGTCCTTCCGTGGAGAGCTCATTAGCGGGGCGCTAATGAAGCTTAATGAGCTCACCAGGGGCATCCCAGCGGCCGCGGGACCTCCCGGAGCTCAGCCGAGAGCCTGGCGCTGCCGAGCCCGGGCAGGGACGCTGAAATCCACGGGGATGTGAACCTGGACTCAGAAATCCATGGGGATACGCATCTGGAATGCACAAATCCATGGGGATGAGCGCCTGGGATGTACAAATCCATGGGAATGCACACCTGGACAAGCACCTGTGACATGAAATCCTCTCCGAACAGCCCCTTTGGATTTTCCCAGCCCCTTTGGGGGTCGTAGCCCCTCTGCTCCATCCCGGAGCAGCCCCGCTTTGGTGCCCCCAGCCCTTCCTGCCCTGCCCGGGCGCTTCGGGGTTTCGGGAAGCCCCGAGGGCTCCGGCGGCTGAGGCATTGCCCGGCGGAGGAGCTCCGGCCCCGCTCTCCCGCACGGAGGTGGCCCCAGGGCTTTTCTCCGGGGCTTTTCGGCTCCTCCGAGAGGAAGCAGCCGCCGCGGAGGCTCCGCAGGGATGCGGACCGCTGGGAGGACTGGCGGATACTGGGAGAACTGGGCGACCTGGGCGCCTTCGGCGAGGTCTGTCAGGTGGGGACAGTCCGCGAAGGTCGCCTGTCCCCAGGGCTGGGCGAGCAGGGCTTCCTGCGGGGCCACCTCGCCCCGCGCCGGAGCCCAAAAGCCCCGGAACGACCCCAAGTTCGGGGCTGGGGTGGGAGGGGTCCTGCCTGGGTTGTCTCAGCCCCTCCTCGCCCCCAGCCCGCGGCACGGCCGGGGATCCAGAGGGGTTTGGGGGCTCAGGCTGCAGCCAGGGCGTGGGGATGGGGCGGAGACGGAGCGGGGCGGGAAACCCGAACCCGAATCCGAGCCTCAACCCGAACCTGAGCCCAAACTCAAAACCGAATCCAGCCCCAAACCCGAACTCAACCCCAACCCCAACCCCAACCCCGCTCCCGCCGCTCCCGGCCCCTCGGCCGCCGCCGCCTCCCGGGGCTGGGGACACCCCCGGGCCTGTCCTGCCGGGCTGGTCCTGCCCGAACCCATCCCCTGCCTTCTCCTGGGATTCTCGGGATATGGAGCGCCCCGGGATCGCTCCCGGAGTGTTGGCAGCTCCGGGAGGGTCTTGGGGCTTTGGCCGAGATCCCCCTGCCCGCTGGGTCTCTGTCCATCCGTGGGATTTGGGACGCAGCTGCGATTTGGGGTGCAGCGGGGTGGGACAGGCCAGAGCGCTCGGGATGATCCTGGGGTTTTATCCCAGTGGCTCCAGGCGCTGGGTCTGGATCCTGCATCTTGACTGATCCGAGTGGAAACATTCCTGCTCCATTCCCGATCCAGGCACAGACATTCCGGCTCCATTCCCCGATCTATTCCCACCTCCAGGCTCAGCCAGGAGCTCCCAGCCCCGCCCCGTGTCCTGCCCATGGGGTGTCCCTCTGCACTGGGATATTCCCGGGAATCAGGGCTCCGGGATCGCCCTGGGCTGAGCTGCTCTCGCTGCCCTCCAGGATTCCAAACTCCAGCCACACCAGGACTGTGCTCTGGGATGCACTGGGATGCTCCAGGACCCACCCAGGGTGACAGCGACGTGGTTTAGGACACTCTGGAATGCTCCAGGACCCGCCCAGGGTGACAGGGCCACTCCAGTGTCACCACCCGTCCCCCCAGGCCATGCAGTGGCTGCACCTTCTCTCTTCCCCGGGGTCAGCCGGATGCCGAGGTGTTTTTGGGGAAGAGCAGGTGACAGGTTTTAGGGAAGATGACAGGTTTTTGGGGCAGGTGACAGATTTTTGGGGCAGGTGACAGGTTTTTGGGGCAGGCACTGATCTGCAGTTCCCGCAGCGGGCAGAGCTGGGGCGGATGCGGTACCGGACACTGCCGCCCATCCCGGGAGCTTCCCATCCTCCTGTTCCCATCTCTCCAACCCTTTCCCTCTCTTTCCACCTCTCCGTCCCAGAGCGGCAGATGGAGCAGCGGGAACAGGGGATGGAGCTCGGCCGGGGAGGCAGCGCCGGGCAGCCCGCGGGGAGGGATGTGCTATCCCGGGAATCCCGGCCCTGCTCCATCCCGGGAATCCTATCCCGGGAATCCCATCCCGGCTCCATCCCAGGATTCCCAGCCCGGTTCTATCCCGGGTATCCCAGCCCGGTTCTATCCCGGGGCGTTGGGAAGGGTTGGGATGCAGGACTCGGGACAGGGACAGCGCTGCTCCTTCCCTGCGGTGCTGGAGCAGAAATTCGGGAATTCGCTGCCGGCGCAGCGCCGGGAGGAGCCGCGGCAGCACTGGGATCAGTAGCCTCTCCCAGCTCCGCTCCCGATCCCAGCTCCTGGAATCCCGGGAATGAGGGGCGGGCGGAGAGCTGGGACTGCCGGAGGAGAATGGGGGTGACAGAGCTCCGGGAGCGGCGCCGGGAATGCTGAACCCCGGGAATGCCGAACTCCAGGAATGTCGAGTCCTGGGAATGCTGAGCCCCGGGAATCACAGCCCTGGGAATGCTGAGCCTCTGGAATTCTGAACTTCGGAAATCACAGCCCCGGGAACGCCGACTCCCGGGCATTCCGAGCCCCCCGGCCGGGCAGGACCCCCATCAGATCCCGAGGGGCTCCGGGGTCGCTCCCAGCCCCCCGCCCCGCAGGAGGGGTTGGGATCCCGGAGCTGTCGCAGCCCCAGATCCCCCAAACCCCTCCGGGGTGTTTCCCGCAGGGATCTCGAGGCTGTGGATCCTGCGATTGGTTCTTCCCGCCTGGATCAGCTGAACTCAGCGAATGAGGCCTTTCAGGACATCACCGTTTGTGATTGATTTAAAACTCCCTAAAAATCCCCATCCCGAGCCCAGTCCCGCCCAGCGCAGCCCCCGGCCCGGAGCTGCTCCCCCCTCCCCCTCCCGGCTCTCAGGGCACTAACTAGCCTCGTCAGCGCTAATTGGCCTCATTAGCGCTAATTGCCCTGCCCAGCCTCGCCAGAGGCTCTGACCCCAACCACGGAAACTCCGCTGCAGGGCTCCAGTCCGGCCTGAGCTGTACTGGGAGCACTGGTGTGCCTGTGCCGGCCCCGATCCTGCCCCAATCCCACCCTGCAGCTCTGGATCCAATCCTGCCCCAGTCTCAAACCTATCCTGCCCCAATCCCCCCCTGCAGCTCCGGCTCCAACCCTGCCCCAATCCCAAACCTATCCTGCCCCAATCCCCCCCTGCAGCTCCGGCTCCAACCCTGCCCCAATCCCAAACCTATCCTGCCCCAATCCCCCCCTGCAGCTCCGGCTCCAACCCTGCCCCAATCCCAAACCTATCCTGGCCAAATTCCACCCTGCAGCTCCGGATCCAATCCTGCCCTAATTCCAACCTGCACACCTGCACCCAAACCTGCCCCAATCCCATCCCAATTCTGACCTGCAGCTCCGGATCCAATCCTGTCCTAATCCCAAACCTATCCTACCCCAATCTAATCCTGCCCCAATCCCATACCTATCCTGATCTGGAGACCTGGATCCAATCCTGCCCCAATCCCACCCTGCAGCCCCAGATCCAACCCTGCCCTAATCCCATCCCAATCCCACCCTGCAGCCCCAGATCCGATCCCAGCTCTGCCCCAGCCCCAGAATTCCCGGCTGTTCCTGCAGGGTCATTCCCCCCTGGTGCTCCAGCCCTGCCCTCCCTCATTCCCAGGGTTTTTCGGGAGCTGCCCCAACCCCTCCCTCAAGGGTTATTTGCACCTCTCCTGTTTCCAGAACTCCTTCCAAGGCCCAAAGGCTACCAAGGCCGAAGCCATTTATTATCTAAACAGTAGAAAAAGGGAGAGAATTCCAGGGAATTCCACGAGTAACAGGCAGTCCAAGAACTGGGAATTGCAGACAGGGAAGGACATGTGGAGGAGCCTTTTGGGACACAGACAGAGAGAATTTTGGGACACAGAGGAACCTTTTAGGACATAACGAGAAGAAATTTCGAGATACAAAGAGAGGAACCTTTTAGGACACAGAGGAAGTTTTAGGACACACAGGAGCCTTTCAGGACACAGAGAAAGGAAACTTTGGGATCCAGAGGAGCCTTTTGCTGCAGGCAGGGGTGATTCACAGTGGGATGCAGAACTCCAGAGCTCAATCCTTGGGAAGAGCCGCTGGATCCCGGATGGAAGTGCCAGGAGGGCTGAGCCAATCCCTCTGAGCAGGTCTGGGGTCAGGCAGGACATCCCTGAGTTCCAGGTGTTCCTGAGCTGTGGAGAGCAGTGGGAATTCCCAGCCCCATCCAGGAAATGTCCGGAGTGAGTGCTGCCCGGCTGGAATGCCAGGCTGGGTGATTCCAGGCTGGAATGCAGCTCTGGATCAATCTCCTTGCTTCACCAGGATATCCGACAGGTCCTCCGTGCTCTCCAGCTTCAGGTTCTGGGAATGCAGAGGGAAAGCTGAGCTTGGCACAGCCAGGCTGCTCCCCTTGGAGTTTGTGGGAATAAAACCCCCAGGATGAGGGTTTGGAACAACCCAGCCCCTCCTGTGGGAGTGGAGCTCCTTTCTCAGGGAATTCAGACAGGAGCAGGAATTTCCCCACGGAAAAGGGGTCAGGCCTTGGGAAGGGCTGCCCAGGGAGGTTTGGAGTTCCCATCCCTGGAATGTCCCAGGAATTCCTGGACTGGGGACGAGGTGGGGATCAGGCACAGCTTGGACTCAGTGACCTTGGAGAGCTTTTCCAGCCTCAGGAATTTGGGATTCTGCTCTGTTATCCAGTCTGGAATGCCCACAGTGCTCAGACAGCTCTGAGGGACAAAGCACTGCCAGCCTGAGGACAGGGCAACCCAGACTGGGAATGCTCAGGGTGCTGCTGTTCCCATGCCCACGGCTGGAGCTGAGCCCATTCCGGGGCTGGAATTCCCAGGATTTCAGTGGGAATATCTCCCTGCTCAGGCAGGAGCTGAGCCCATTGGGGATTTCAGTGGGAATTCCCATCTTGGGCAGGAGCTGAGCCCATCCCAAGCCCAGAACTCCCAGGATTTCAGGGAATGTCTCTCTGCTCTCACCTTCTCGTTGGCCAGATGCAGGAGGCACACAAAGGCCAGTGGCACTGACAGGTTGGTGGCCATGACAGGAGGGAGCCTGTGGAAAAGCAGGATCAGGATGGGGATGGGCACAGCCGAGGGAATTCCCAGGGATTTCTGAAGGATTGCTGAGCTGGATGTGGCTGCAGCTTTCCCAGGAACACCTGGAGCAGGGAGGGGTTTTCCTGTCCCATCCTGATCCCAACCTGTGGAGCAGATCTTTGGTGATGTCACTCAGGATCTTCTCTCCCTGCACTGCTGATGTTTCCTCTTCCTGGGCTGCTTCTGCCTGTTGGGGAAAATGCAGGAATTCTGAGCTGAGATTTGCTCTCCAGGATTTGGGAAAATGCAGGCATTCTGAGCCGAGATTTGCTCCCCAGGATTTGGGAAAATGCAGGCATTCTGAGCTGAGATTTGCTCCCCAGGACTCCAAGGAAAACCCCACAAGCCTCAGCCTGTCCTTGCCTACAGAAGGAATTCCTGCTGGCCAAGCTGAGCAGAATTCCCTCTTCCCAAGGTTTCCCACTCACCTCTCCTGCTGTTTCCTTTTCCTGCTGGGAATCTGTCAGCAGCTCCCACATGCTCCTCTTCAGCCTCCTCATGTCCATTTTCTTGGCAGTCTTGGCATACTGGATGGCGATTTTATTGATCTGGGGAGAGAATTGGGATCACTGGAACAATCAGTCATTGTCATTCCCAATTTTCCTCGGGAAAAACTGCGAGTGCTGCCTGGCTGCTAAATTCCCGTTTTTTCCATCAGGGCTTATCTGGGAATGGCACATCCATCCCCAGTCCCAACAGATCCTGCACCAGGGAGTTCATCCTGGGATTTTTAACCCCGGAGGTGCTGAGAGGTTTTTGCTCCAGCCGTGCCCAGGGAGGAGCTCCCAGTGCCAGTGGGGAATTCCCAGTGCCAGCACTCCCAGTCCTGGTGAGGAATTCCCAGTCCCAGCATTCCCAGTCCCAGTGAGCAATTCCCAGTCCCGGTGAGGAAATCCCAGTCTCAGCATTCCCAGTCCCAGTGAGCAATTCCCAGTCCCAGCATTCCCAGTCCTGCTCACCCTCTGGGGCTCAGCAATGAGGTTCAGCTCTCCATAGGTTGTGATGTCTCCACCATTCCCAATCCCATTCCCAATGCCCTTGACGATCCCAGTGCCCTCTGGAGCCTCAGGATGAGCTGTGAGGTTGAACTCCCCAGCCTGGCCCATGAATTCCACAGGATCAGGATCATCATCGCTGTCAGCGACCTGCGCAGGAGGAGAGAGGGAATTCATTCCCCATGGAATGGGGGCTTTTCCAGAGGGAGGGAGCAGAATATCCCAAAGCTGTTCCAGCCCTGGGAGTGTCCAAGGCCAGGATGGAGGGAGGTGTCCCTGGAAAGGCTGGGATGGCATGGGATGGGATAATGGGATGGGATGTCCCTCCCAACCCAAGGCATTCCAAGATTCCATGGTCTGGTTTGGACTGGAGATTGGGAAGAAATTCTTCCCTCCCTGCCCATGGAAAGGGTGGGATAGGATGGCATGGGATTGAAGGTTCCTCCCAACCCAAAGCAGCCTGGCATGCTGGGATCCAGGGAAAAACAGGGACACGAGGGCTCTGCTGCCACAGTGGAGCTCCAGGATTTGTCCCAAGCCCAATGCCCTGGCAGGGAGGGAAGCTCCAGAAGGAATCAGCTCCAGCAGGAACTGGGAAGAGAATTCCCAGTGCAGAGGGATGGATGGATGGATGGATGGATGGATGGATGGATGGATGGATGGATAGAGGGATGGAGGGATGGACTGATTGCTCCTTTGGGCATGGAAAAGGCTGGGATGGAGCTCCTGCAGCTCCTCCCTGGCAATTCCATCCTGGAGTGTCCCAGGCCAGGCTGGGCTTGGAGCAACCTCCATGTCAGCCCTGCAGCTCCCAGTCCTTTTCCCAGGAATTCACTCCAGACAGGGATTTTCCCCCCATTATTCCCAGCTCGTCTCCAACCCAGGGAAGAGGATAAAGAGGATAAAACACTCCCAGTTTTTACCTGCAGGGCAGGGCAGAAGTTGGAGGTGTCGTTGGGGTTGTTGTAGTCGTAATCCTCAATGCCAGCCTCGTTTTCCAAGGATCCCACAGGCTCCGAGCTCTGGCTGAGCTGCAGGCACAGGGCAGGGAAAATCCTCCATTTTCCAAAGGCTCAGCCTTGTTCCTCATCCCCTTTTCCCCTTTGGGATGTGCTCTGCGACATCCCCAGCCCTGAGGGATATCCCAGAACACTCCCAGAGCTGGGAGAGGAGGAGGTTTTGTGCCTGGAATGATTCCCTGGGATTATTCCCAGCAGGTTTTCGGGGAGAGGATAATTGCTCCCTATAAGGGAGGAATTCCCAGCCCAAGGGAGGAATTCCCAGCCCCAGCTCAGCTGGCTCTGAGCTCTGGCTCAGCTGCAGGCACAGGACACAAAAAATCCTCAATTTTCCAAAGGCTCAGCCTTGTTCCTCATCCCCTTTCCCCCTCCAGAATGCTCTGTGACATCCCTGAGGGACATCCCAGAACACTTAGAGAGGAGGAATTTCGTGCCTGGATTGATTCTCTGGGACTATTCCCAGCAGGATTTCGGGCAGAGATGATTGCTGACCTTGACCAGGGGTTTGAGAAACAGCTGCAGGATGTTCTGGGGCTCGTAGTGGAAGTCTGCAGGCAGTGTGGTGCTCCGGACGTTCTGGCTCTCCAGGATGGATTTGGCCAGAGTTATGGATGCCTGGGAAGGGAATGGACAGCTCCAGCCAGCTGCTTTCCATGGAAAAATGACCCTGGAGCTGAGGAGATCCCAGGAATTACAGGGAAAAGGGAGCAGGAGGAGCTGACAGCACCTTGGTCTTACGGAAATGCGGCTCGAAGTCAACCTCCTCCTCAAAGTCCAGCTGGAAAACCTTCCGGGGATTCTTCTTGCGGGATTCCTGATCTGAGACAGGGTTGGCTGGGGGAGAGGGAAAGGAGAAAGAGGAAAAAGGAAAGGGAAGAAGGAGAAAGGAAATGGAGAGGAGAGGAGAGGAGAGGAGAGGAGAGGAGAGGAGAGGAGAGGAGAGGGAAAGGAAAAAGGAAAAAAGAAAAAAAAAAAGGATAAAAAAAGAAAAAAAGAAGAAGGAAAAAAGAAAAAAAGGAAAAAGGGAAGGAGAAAAAAAGAAAAAAAGGGAAAAGGGAAGGAAGAAGGAAAAAGGAAAAGAAAATGGGAGGGAGAAAGGAAAAAGAAAATGAAAGGAGAAAGGAAAAATGAAAGGAAAAAGGAAAAGGAAAAGGAAAAAGGAAAAGGAAAAAGGAGCTGTCAGTGCCTAGGTACAGGGCAAGGACAATCAGCTCATTCCCAAGGGAACATCTGCTCCAGGCACAGGGCACTCACATGGATTTTCCCCCTTTTTTATAGGAAAGCAGCAGGTGCTGGTCTCAGCTCCATGGGTTAAAGAAATCCATGGTTTTTTGTGGGAGCAGAAAGTCTGACTGAGCCTTAGATGGGATTTGGGGAGGAATTCCTCCCTGGGGGGGCGGCGAGGGGCTGGGATGGAATTCCCAGAGAAGCTGTGGCTGCCCCTGGATCCCTGGAAGTGTCCAAGGCCAGGCTGGAGCAGCCTGGGATGGTGGGAGATGTCCCTGGACCCTCTGAGGCCCTTCCCAAGGCAGCAATTCCAGGATTCCCCCCAGCAATTCCAGGTTTCATCCTCCCAGCAATCCCAGGATTCTCTCTCTCTCAGCAATTCCAGGATTGATTCCCACATTTCCTCCAAATGATTCCATCATTGCCTCCCAGCCATTCCCACATTCCCTCTCAGCCATTCCTGGATCAATCCTCCCAGCCATTCCCGGATGAATTCCCACATTCCCTCACTCACAGTGCTGCTGGCGAGGCCGGAATCGCCAGTGCTCAGGCCCTGCCCACATGGAGAGTATCCGGGGGCTGAAGTAGGAATATTCCCCAGGATTCATGGACAGGTGGAGGCTCATGGTCCCGATGTCTCCCTCTCCCAAAGGAGCCCTGGGAAAGGAGAGGGAGCTGCTCAGGGAGAGCATTCCCTTGGGATTCCTGAGGCTGCCAGGAACAGCTGGACTGGCCAGAGTTGAGACATGCCAGGAATACATTCCTGGATGAGCCCAGGAGTGGAGCAGGAAGCAGGGAAAGGCATCACAGATCCATGAAACCCCAGCTGAGGATTCCCAGCAGATTCCCACCTCTTGCTCTGGCCGAGTGTCCCAAAGGAGCCAACGTGATCTGTGAACTCCCCAGTCCTCTCTCCCGCGGCGCTCCGGGGGGAGCCAGGCTGGGACTCGCATTCCGGGATGAACTGCGGCGGGAACTCGGCGCATTCCTCATCGTCGCTGTCGGGCTCGGCGTTGGGATCGAACACCTGCTCGCTCCTGCGGAACTTCTCCAGCAGCGCCGACACCGACTGAGCACAGGGGAGCCATGGGCAGTGGCACTGGGGCTTAAACAATCCCTGCCTGGAATTCCCTAGGAGCTGTGGCTGCCCCTGGATCCCTGGAGTTGGGCCAGGTTGGGTTACCCTGGTCCAAGGAGCATTCCCTGCCCGTGCCAGGTGGGAATTCAATCATCCTTAGGGTCCTTCCCGACCTAAACCAGCCTGGGATTCCATGGGAAAATGCAGGATCCCAGCATTCCTGAGGCACAACATCCCAGCGCCCTGGGTGAGCTCAGAGCATGGCTCAGGAATTCCCATCTGGATCAGGAATCCCTATCTGACTCAGGAATTCTCACCTGGCTCAGGAATTCCTACTCTGGCTCAGGAATTCCCAATGTGGATCAGAAATTCCTAATCTGACTCATGAATTCCCACCTGGCTTGGGAATTCTCTCACTTAACCTTGCTCAGGAATTCCAAATCTGGATCAGAAATTCCTAATCTGACTCAGGAATTCCCAGTCTGGCTCAGGAATCCCAGTCTGGCTCCAGAATTCCCACCAGGATCAGGAATTCCCACTCACCTCATCGTATGACTCCTCATCCCACTTGGAGAACTGGAATCCAGCCAGGGAGGAGCAGATCCGGCGTTTTTCCAGGCATGGGGCCAGCAGGGCTGGGAAAAGGGGAGAGCTTAGATATGGGGTGAATTCCTTGGATAAAGCAGGGATCCCATGGTTCTGGAATCCATGCAGGCAGGGCTCAGTTATCCAGGGAAAAGAATTCCCATGTGGCTCAGGAATTCCCAACCTGGCTCAGGAATCCCTTAATCTGGCTCAGGAATCTCTAACCTGGCTCAGGAATTGCCAACTGGCTCAGGAATTCCCAAACTGGCTCAAGAATTCCCACCTAACCCGGCTCAGGAATTCCCAGCCTCTGAAAAGAGCTGGTTTAGAACAGGAAAAGCAAGGAAAGACCTGGATAAACAGAACAGAAAAGCCTGGAATTCACCTTTTAAATCTGTTACTTGGACAGGATCCGAGCTGGGAAGCGTCAGGGTCTCTGAGGAAGGGAGAGGGATAATCCTGGAATGGAAGAGGAGTTGGCTCTGGAAGCTCTGGGAATGCAGTCCTGTCAGGAAAATCCCAGCTGTGCTGCACTCGTCAAAGGAGGCAGCTGTCCTCTGGAACATGGGATCCACCTGTGGGAATCAGGGAATGGGGAGGGAATCAGGGAATGGGGCGGGAATCAGGGAATGGGGCATGGAGAGGGGCAGGGAGGGCTCTGGCAGAGCCTTGGGAGTGCAGATCCCAAGGGAAAAGGAGCCACAAGTGTCCTTCCCAGCCCTGGGAATGTCTGAGGCCAGGATGGAGAGATCTCGGATAGAGGGAGGTGGGATGGGGTGGGATTTCCCATGGAAAGGGTAGAATGGGATGGGATTTAAGGTCCCTCCCAACCCAAGGCATTCCAGGATTCCATGGGCTGGTGTGGACTGGAAAATAGGGAGGAATTCTTCCCTCCCTGCCATGGAAAATTAGGATGAGATGGGATTTAAGCTCCCTCCCAACCCAAGGCATTCCAGGATTCCATGGGCTGGTGTGGACTGGAAAATAGGGAGGAATTCTTCCCTCCCTGCCATGGAAAATTAGGATGAGATGGGATTTAAGGTCCCTCCCAACCCAAGGCATTCCAGGATTCTGGGATCCAGGGAAAAACAGGGACATAAGGGCTCTGCTGCCACAGTGGAGCACCAGGATTTGTCCCAGTCCCAATGTCCTGGTAGCAAGAGAAGCTCCAGGAGGAATCAGCTCCAGCAGGAGCTGGGAGGGAAATTCCCAGTGCAGAGGGGAGGGATTGATAGAAGCATGGATGGATGGATGGATGGATGGATGGATGAATTCCTCCTTTGGGCATGCAAAAGGCTGAGATGGAGCTCCTGCAGCTCCTCCCTGGCAATTCCACCCTGGAGTGTCCCAGGAGCTGTCCCTGGATGGCCTTTGGGGTCACTTCCAACCCAACCCATCCCAGGATCCTTTTCCAGGCTACTCCCAGCTCAGGAACAGCCAGAATTCCCAGGTGTGGGGCTGTCTGAGCCCAGGGGAATGGAGAAGCAGGAAAACTGGGGATGAGGAAGGATGAGGAAGGATGAGGAGGATGATGAGGAGGATGATGAGGAGGAGGATGATGAGGAGGATGAGGAGGAGGATGAGGAGGATGAGGATAAATCCAGCCCCACCTCACACCTGCGGCTGCCCTCGGCCGCGTTGATGTTCCCGAGGTTCCTCTCGATGCTCTGGAATGTTGGTTTCTTCCTGGGCTGTGCCTTCCTGGCCTCGGCGGCTGGGCTGGCCTCTGCCAGGGAAAAGGACAATTTACACCCCAAAAGTGGCTAAAATCCCCTAAAGGAGGGATGGATGGGATGAGTGTAACCCGGATTTGGACAACAAACTGGCAGTGGGCATGGAATTGCTGGAATGGCCAAGATTCCATGGGTTGGAGCTGCTTGGCTTTTCATAGACTCCAGTTGGCCACAAATTGACTGTTTAGGCAGAAATTGACCCTATTGGGCCCCAAATTGACCCTATCTGGCCACCAACTGACCCCACATGGTCCCAAACTGCCCCTATTTAGCCCCAAACTGCTGCTATTCGTTCACAAACCTATCTGGTTCTAAACTGTCCCCATTTGGCCACAAACTGCCCCTCTTTAGCCCCAAATTGATCCTCCTTGGCCACAAACTGTCCCTATCTGGCCAGAACTTTACCCCATTTGGCTTCAACCTGACCCTATTTAATGCCAAACTGATCCTATCTGCTCCCAACTTCACTCCATTTGGCCCCAAACTGACCCTACTTGGTCCCAAACTGCCCTTATCTGGTCCCAAACTGACCCTCTCTGGCCACAAATTGACCCTATTTCATCCCAAACTGCCCCTACCCATTCACAAACTGACCCCATTTGTCCCAAATTGTCCCTAATTAGCCCCAACTTGACCTTATTTGGCCCCAAACTGCCTCTACTTGGTCCCAAACTGACTCTCTTTGGCCCCAGTCTGATCCTGTTTGGCCCCTTTTGGCTCCAAATGGAAATCTGAAATCCCTGAGCAACTCATCCAGGTTCTCCTCTCATCCTTCCCTGCTCCAGCGTTCCAGCAGAACCAATCTGGGATCTCCCAGCCCTTGGAAAATCCCATTAATCCCAAACTGCTTTGAAACTCCTGACTTTGAAAGAACACTGAGGCTTCTCCTGTTCCTGGGTGGAAAATGAGGGAATTCCCAACCTTCTTTGGGATAAAAAGAGGGAATTCCCACCTTCCCAGGATAAAAAGAGGGAATTCCCCACTTTCCTTAGGAGAAAAAGAGGGAATTTCCCTCCTTCCTCGGGATAAAAAGAGGGAATTGGTCACTTTCTTTGGGATAAAAAGAGGGAATTGCTCATCTTCTATGGGACAAAACCAGGGAATTTCCCCACTTTCCTTGGGATAAAAAGAGGGAATTCCCAACCTTCCTTGGGATAAAAAGAGGGAATTTACCCACTTTCCTGGGGATAAAAAAAGGGGATTGCTCACCTTCCCGGGATAAAAAGAGGGGATTGCTCACCTTCCTGGGTGCTCTCTGGGTCCCTGGGAGGAGCAGAGTCCTTGCCCAGCCCCCCCAGCACCCTGTAGGTGTCAGCGTGCACAGAATCCACCCGGACAGCGTAGATCTTGGCGCTGGCATCCAGAGTCCCGGCAGCCATCTGGGCAGGAACAGCGAATTCCCAGCTGGAGAGGGAAAAGCCTCACCTGGGAGGTGCCAGGTCTGACTCCCCGAGGGCTCTGCATCCCCAGGAAAATCGTGGATGGCAGGGAAAGGGGTTGTTGTGGAAGCTGTGGGACCCCCTGCGGGTGTTTTCCCCACGGTTTGGTTTGGGGTTTTGGGATCACACCCAAAAATCCTTTGGGAATTGCTGAGTAGAGCCATGGGGAGAGGCAGGAAGCTGCAGGGTTGATCTGCCCAGAGCCACCTCTCCTTCCTTAGGGTCACCCCCACCGTGTCACTCCTTTTTCCCAGATTATGAAGAGGTGAAGGATGGGAAATTCCAAGAATTCCAAGTGCCTTTTCCAACCCCAGGCCCACCCCCAGTGAAATCCCCTTTTCCATCCTTCCCTCAGCTCCATCCACCAGGATCTCAAGCTCAGCAGTTCCTGGAGGCCACATCCCAAAATCCTCTGTTCATCCATATGGGAATCTGCTTCTCCCCCTCTGCAGTTCCAGGGAATCTTTTCCCTGACTAGTCCTTGATCCATCCTGGATCCAAACCAGCACCAACTCCCTTCCTCTCCCAGCCTTGCTTTGTCACTGCTTTTCCCTCAGAGGCCTCCCAAGCCCCAAAATTCCCTTTTGAAAGAGCACAACTGAAAGAATTCAGCCTTTAAAAGGATCCAGCACCTCCAGCTGTGGAGGTGTGCAGCTGTGCAGCCTCTCCTAGGGAGTTTGGGTGCCAGAGCATTGCAGGTTTCCCATTAATTAAGCCCGGGGTTAATTGCCAGGTGGAAATCAAGCAGCAGCAGGGATTCCTCTCACCTTGAAGTTGGTGAGCTCTGAGTTCTTCTGCTTCAGCATCTCAGTCATGTAATCGATGAGGTGCAGCCCGAAGGCGTTCTTGGTGGTGATTTTCTGCAACAGAGCACAGCTGGGGACCTTTCCCCTGGCAAGGGACACCCTGAGCCACCCAGGACACCCCGGGGGGGCCAGCAGGACTGAGGGGACACAGGACACGTGGGACAGATGTGGCACTAGGGGAGGACAGCCCGGAGATGGCCACAGATCCTCTTGGAAGAGGAACAGAAAAAGGTTGGGGAGATGGGCACAGAACTGCCTGGAATTCAACAGGGAATTGAATTTCAGGGCTTGCACTGGGTGGGGACAGCCCTGGGCACTGGGACAGGCTGGGGCTGACCTCTGTGCAGGACATGGGGGACAGCAAAGTGTCCCTGCCCAGCAGAGTGTCCTGGAGGCCAGTGGGATCCCGGGATGCAGCAGGAGGAGCATTTCCATCAGGGAATGGTCAGGGAACGACCCAGCCCCTCTGCCCAGCCCTGCGAGGCACCTCTGGGTGCTGTGCCCAGCTCTGGGATCGCTGGGACAGGAGGGACAGGGAGCTCCTGCAGCGGGGCCACACAGGGTGACAAGGGTGAGGAAGGGCCTGGAGCATCTCCCTGCCCAGGAACGGCTGAGGGAGATGGAGCTGGTCAGCCTCGGGAACAGACAGCTGAGAGGGGATCGCAGTGTCTAAATATCATGGGGGAATGGCCGAGGCTGATCCAGGCTCTGCCCCGCCGTGCCCAGCCATGGGACGACAGGAACGGGCAGGAACTGGTGCCCAGGAGGTTCCACAGGAACACGAAATACTTGAGCCGTGCGGACACAGCCCATGGCTGCAGGATGGCCCTGCAGCTGTCCCTTCACGGTTCCTCACCCTGTCCCATGCCGTGATTCCTGCAATAACCCCACTGCCAAGGCCCCAAGTGTTAAAGCCCCGAGAGCCCCCGACTCACGTTCTCGGTGGAGAGCTTGATGCAGGTGCTGTAGTGCTCCGAGATCTGCGCGTTGCTCCACTGGGGCAGCGCGGGCTGCCATCCCTCGGGCCTGCGGGACACACTGCTGTCGGTGACGGCGCTCGCCCCTCAGCCCGGCCCCGCGCACCGGCCCTACCTGGCCGCGGGCGAGCCCAGGCCCTGCAGCGACGAGTCCACGGCCCGGGAGCGGCGGCGCTGGCGCCTCTCGCGCTCATCGTCGTTGCCGGGGCACTCTGCGAGCACGGGGGTGCCGGTGCTGCCGAGGAGCCGCGGCGCCGGGGAGGAAGCGGCGGCAACAGCGGCGGCGACAGCGCCGCGGGGAGTGCGGGCGGCCATGGCCGCGGGAGACGTGGGGTGGTGGGGCGCGCTGAGGGAAACCCGCCCTCGCCGCGGCCACGCCCACATCGCGCATTCTGACCAATCAGCGCGCGGTGCTCTCGTCAGACAGCCAATCAGAGCGCGGCACCCCCGTCAGCCAGCCAATCAACGCGCGGCGTGCCCGCCCCCAGAGGCGGGTTTGAATGGCGGAGTGCGCGCGGAGTAACGGTCGTGGGGGGGCAGCGCTGTGAGGGAGAGCGGGGTGAGGGACAGCGGGGTGAGGGACAGAGGGGTGAGGGACAGAGGGGTGAGGGACAGCGGGGTGAGGGACAGAGGGGTGAGGGACAGCCGGGTGAGGGACAGCGGGGTGAGGGACAGAGGGGTGAGGGACAGCCGGGTGAGGGACAGCGGGGTGAGGGACAGCGGGGTGAGGGACAGCCGGGTGAGGGACAGCGCGGTGAGGGACAGAGGGGTGAGGGAGAGCGGGGTGAGGGACAGCGGGGTGAGGGACAGAGGGGTGAGGGACAGCCGAGTGAGGGAGAGAGGGGTGAGGGACAGAGGTGTGAGGGACAGCCGGGTGAAGGACAGAGGGGTGAGGGACAGAGGGGTGAGGGACAGCGGGGTGAGGGACAGCGGGGTGAGGGACAGAGGGGTGAGGGACAGTGGGGTGAGGGACAGCCGGGTGAGGGACAGTGGGGTGAGGGACAGTGGGGTGAGGGACACCGCCATTGCCCATCGCCCGGCCTGGGGGGATCGGAGCGCTGTCAGCAGCCCCCGTGCTGCCCCGGCACAGCCCGCACCGCCCGAGGAGAAGGAGGAGGAGCTGTCAGAGCAGCGCCGCTTCTCGCGGAATCCCGGAATGGCTGCGGTTGGAATGTTTGGGATCACCGAGTCCGAGCCGTGCCCGATCCCCACCTTGTCCCCAGCGCAGAGCACTGAGTGCCACGTCCAAGAATTCCTCGGACAACTCCAGGGGTGGGAACTCCACCATTGCGCTGGGCAGTTCCAAGGCCTGGCCACCTTTTCCATGGAGAAATTCCTGCTGATGTCCACCCTGAGCCTCCCCTGGCCCAGCCTGACGCTGTTCCCTCTCCTCCTGTCCCTATTCCGTAGGTCAGATCCCAAATTCCCCCTGGCTGTCCCCTCCTGTGAGCAGCTGTGCAGAGCCACAAGGTCCCCCTGATCCCCCTTTTCTCCAGGCTGAGCCCTTTCCCAGCTCCCTCAGCCTCTCCTGGGGCTCCAGACCCTTCCCAGCTCCATTCCCTTCCCTGGACACACTGCAGCCCCTCAGTGTCCACCATCCCTGACCCTCCAGGTGTGTTCCCACATTCCCAGTGATCCTCTAGGTGTAATCCCATATTCCTCATGTCCCTCCACATGTGTCCCCACACTGTCTGTGTCCCTCCAGGTGTGTCCCCACACTCCCCATGTCCCTCCAGGTGCATTCCCATATCCCCTGTGACCCTCCAGGTGTGTTTTGGGGTTGTTTGGGGTCACAGCTCGTGCTTTGGCTGCTGGAGCCAGGCTGGGAAGGTGGGAACCCCACAATGCTTTCTAAATCCAGCCCCTCCTGCTCCTGTTGAGACCTGAGCCCAGCTTGTCCTGGGAGTCAGGAAAGCTCCTCTGCATCCCTGGGAGGAAGCTGTGGCTGCCCCTGGATCCCTGGAAGTGTTCAAGGATGGAGCTTGGAGCAACCCGGGATAGGGGAGGTGTCCCTGCCCATGGACAGGGAGGGATTGTCACCACATCTGCTGGAAAAACAAAAACCCTCCAACAACATTTTTAATGTTAGAGAGTCAAGGCATTACTTTATCATCTGGCCAGGATGTTGTTCTGCTCAGGATGTACCACAGAAATCATCTCATCCACACACAGCCCGGCTGTGCAGAGAGAATCATTTCATGATACTTTTACTCAATTTCTTAGACATTTAAACAGTAAAAATACATAGCAAAGCATTGGGTCAGTGTTCATTGGTCCAGAGTTGAGCAAACCCCCAGTATTCAGTTTCTCATTGGATCTGAATCTCCTCGCCGCTGATGTTAATTAGATTTTTCATTCTTCTATCAGTTCTTTCTGGGGCAGATGTTTCCACTCCTGCTGGAGGTGCTCTGGGGTAGATGTCTGTAGATAGCCACTGATGTCCTGCTGATGTTCTGCTGATAGCTCTTTATCTTTTGGGTTACTCCCAGTCTGTTGACATGCTGAGTTCATCAGACCTCACCTGGTAGAACAATGCCCTGGAAAGAAACATAAAATCCCTTTTCCTGCGGTAAAGACAAACAGAACCCTTTGACTAAAGTTATACAAAATTTTTAAACTTGTGTATTTTCCAACAGGATGAGATGGGATTTCAGGTCCCTTCCCTGAACCATTCCATGATCTCTGTTTTTCCAGGTCACCTCTCTTGCTGTGTTTTCCCTGCACTCACCGTCGGGAAAGGTTTTCCAGGGGAAGCTGGTGCTCCTGGAATTCCCTTTTCCCAGCAGAGCTGTGGCCTGGCTCAGCTGACCCCAGGTCCCAGAGGGGACATTCCTGGGAGAGCCCTGAGCTCCGGGCCTGAGGGAGAAGCTCCATGACCAGGGAAAGAAATCCATGGCTTTTGCTTCTGGAGCATCTCCTGTGCTCTGGAGGCTTTAGGAAAAAGCTGGGATAGCCTGGCTGTGCGTCCAGATCCATCCCCAAAACTCGGGAAGAGCAGCTCCTTCTCCAGTGCCACCACCCTGAGCGGGAGCTTTCCCAGGCCAGCATTCCCAGCAGTGCTGAATCCTTGGATTGTCACAGTTGGGAATCCTTGTTTTTCTCGGCCCGTGTTTCTCCCAACCCAGCATTCCCAGCAGTGCTGAATCCTTGGATTGCTACAGTTGGGAATCCTTGTTTTTCCCAGCTCGTGTTTCTCCCAGGCCAGCATTCGCAGCCGTGCTGAATCCTCGGATCGCCGCGGTTGCAATCCGTGTTTTTCCCGGCTGAGCCGCTGGATGGAGCAGGAGGAAAAGCCGAGGATTGATCTCGGCAGGAGCAGCACTCGGACTGATTCCCTGCCAGGATTTCCCCTCCCCGCGTGGAGCAGCCGCGGGATCACAGGATCATGGAATCACAGGATCATGGGATCGCTGAGGTTGGAAAACACCTTTAGGATCATCAAGGCCAAGCTCCAGCACGGGATGGAACTGTGGGATCTCCCAGGGAGGAAAGCCCCGGGTTTAGGGAATGGGGATTCAGGGTTTAGGGATGCTCCGCGTTTAGGGAATGGGGGTTCAGGGTTTAGGGATGCTCCAGGCTCCCGGGAAGGGCTGATCCAAGAAAACACCCCAGCCTGGGAGGGAAGGACCCCCCGGGATGGGATGTGACAGTTCGATTTTTAATGAAACCCCTTCCAAACACAGCCATCCATCAGCCAGTAGCAAACGTGGAAAATCCCATTTTTCCTAAGGAATATGTGCATTTAAAGGTAGCCATTAACTCTGAATCCCACTTTTCTTTTGGCCCCATCTTTTCCTTGGAAGCCGAGCTCCACTCCCGCAGCCACCCCCGCCAGGAGGGAGCCAGAGCTCTTTGGGATCTCGGCGCTGCCTCCATCCAAACCCCAAAAATGGCAAAGGAATCAGCGCCTGGAGCCTGGAGTCTGCTTGGAGGAGCAGCTGGAGCAGCCGGGAGGCCCCAGGCACTCCCCAAACCTCAGGAACTGCAGACCCTCGGGGTGTTTTTATCCCCCGGATCATTTGGAGTCTCAGCAAAGGGATCTCCCCCTTCCCTCAGCTGCTCCGGGTGGGGCAGGAGAGCCGGGAGAGGCTGGAAAACGCCGGGCTGTGCTTTGGGCTACGTTTTCCTGGGAGCAACCCCGGTAAACAAATCCATTTCTGCAGCTGAGCCCGAACCAAACGAGGCTCGAAGGCTTTCCATGCCCAAAGAAGTGATTCCTGCCATGGCAACGGCCTTGGATTTTTCCCAGGAATCAGCGGTGCTGGAGAGGGCAGAAACATTCCCGCATGGAGCTGGAGATGAAGGGAATGTCGTGAAGGGAATGTCACAAAGCGCCGCTCGCCCTTTGATCCCGCCCGGCTCCATAAATCCCTGCCGGGCCTCGGGAAAACTTGGATTTACAGCTCCCAGCATTCCAGCGGCGGGTGGCCAGAGGGGGATGAATTCCCGAAATCCCTGGGAGGTGTGCTGGGACCCTCCTGGATGCAGGGAGAGGAACATTTGGGAAAGAGGAATTGGAAATAGGAGCCCTCAGCCCTGCCCACGGTGCCGCCGGGGCTTTTCCAGCCGGGCTCTGGGAATGTTAGGGACACTGGGATGGTCACAGCTGCCCGCGGGGGCTGGAGGGGTGGGAACGGTGGGAAAAGGGGAGGGAGAGAGCGGGGAATGGCCCTGGTGGGGCTGCAGCCCCTGGGGGTTTGGAGCCTTGTCTGCGATGGGCAGGGAATGGTCGGGGAATGATCAGGGGATGGGCAGGGAATGGGCTGAGAATGGGCAGGGGATGGGCAGGGAATCCCACCCCTGGGACCAACTGTCCACTCCCTGTCCACTCCCTAGCCATCCCCTGCCCATTCCAGCCCCTCCCAGGTGTCCCGGGGACCTTTCCTGGCCGCAGGACTTGGATCAAATCCGGGAATGACCACCCTGGAGCCTCCCGGGGTCACCAGGACCTCAGAGCCACCCAGGGGGTGCTGAGGGCGTTGGGGACCCTCTGCCAGTGATCCGGGAAGCCAAGATTCCCTGGAACTTCCATGGACTGGGGCTGTTGGGGTCACCCCTGGTGGTGTCCCCACCCTCTGCCAGTGATCCGGGAAGCCAGGATTCCCTGGAATTTCCATGTCAGCCCGCAGGTCCCAATGAAACGCAGCCCCGGATCGAAGGCGATCAAATCCCACTCCTCTGCCGGCAGCGCCTGGAAAAGGGTTTGGGTTTGGGATTCCAGCGCTGTCTCCCTCTGCTTTCCCCTTCCCGAGCCGCTTCAGACCTGGAGGCACAAGGAGACCTCGGGAGAGGGAAATGGGATGGATCTCTCCGGGGTTTTGTCGGGAATGTTGTTCCCGAGGCTCCTTCCTGCGCCTGGCAGCCGCACAGCCCCAGCTGCTCTCACCCAGCCCCGATGGATTCTTTTCCCTTTAGTGGGAAGGCTCTGCAAGAGGCCGGAGAGTGAAGGATCCCGGAATTCCCCCAATCCCTTCTCCCTGCCCCTCATTCCCAAAAAGTGAGGCTCTGACCTTTGGAGCTCTCATTCCCTGTGGTTTATCCCACTTGTGCCCCAAACCCCAGGATTTCCCACATTTTTAGCGCTCCCATTCCTTGTGTTTCATGCTACAACTCCAGGATTTACCAGATTTTTGGTGCCTTCATTCCTTGTGTTTTATCCCATTTATGCCACAAACCCCAGGATTTCCCACATTTTTTGTGCTCCCATTCCTTGTGTTTTATCCCCAGCTCTTGTGCCATAAACTCCAGGATTTTCCACATTTTTGGTGCCCTTGTTCCCAGCGTTTTATCCCATTTGTGCCGCAAATCCCAGCATTTTAAACATTTTTTGGTGCTCCCATTCCTTGAATTTTATCCCCAGTCCTCCTGCCACAAACTCCAGGATTTTCCAGATTTTTTTGGCACCCTGATTCCCTGGATTTTATCCCCCATTCTTGTGCCCCAAACAGCAGGATTTCCCAGATTTTTTGGCTCTCCCATTCCCTGTGTTTTTTCCCATTTGTGCCACAAAATCCAGGATTCTCACATTTTTTGGCTCTCCCATTCCCACTAAAGATCTGGGATAAAACACAAGGAATGGGGGCACCAAAAATGTGGGGAAATCCTGGAATTTATGGCACAAGGACTGGGGATAAAATACAAGGAACGGAAGCACCAAAAAATCTGGGAAATCCAGGATTTTATGGCACAAATGAGATAAAAACCCAGGGAAGAAGAGCTCCAAAAAATCTGGGAAACCCTGGATTTTATGGCACAAGAATGGGGGATAAAACACAGGGAATGAGGGCACCAAAAAAAGTGGGGTTGATATAACTTCACAGTAATTGTAATTAACGGCTTTAATTAACTTTTAATGAGTTGTTTTAACCAATCACGAATAATTTATCCTTAAATCCCTCGCAGCGTTCAGCAGAGGTGTCAGGAGCTGCTTTTGTGGGAACACAGCTCGGGAAAATCCCTGGGAATGTGAGTTTGGATAAACCAACCCCAATCCAGTGAAAAAATCCTGGGAGAGGGTGATGGATCTTTGGATTGGACACCTGGGATGGAGAATCTATGGAGCACGAGGACAATTCCCAAATTCCAGAGGATAAGGAAGAGGTTTGGGATATGTTGGGAAGTCTCTACCTGGGAAAAAGATCCTAAAAAGACTAAAAAATGTGGATTAGTTAGCATAGAAAGGGAGAAATCAATAATCAATAGAGGGTGGGATACTGATTAATAAAAGGAAAAATGATGGGAATTTTTAGGAAAAAATAATCAGGAATGTCTGTGTTTGTATGAAAAGGGGACAAAGTCCCAGAGCAGGGGCTGAGTGGACTCTGGAATTCCATGATCCACACAAAAATTCTGGAATTCCTGACTCAAGGACACCAAAAGGAGGCTGCTGGGAGGGATGGATTTATCCCCAGGATTCCAGAGGGGGATTTGAGGTTCCTCTGTAACACCCCAAGGGGTCAATTTTTTCCTCAATTCCTCCATTTCCATGGAGATCGCAGCCATTGGGTTATTCCAGAGCAGCTTTTGGCTGGGGAACAGCTTGGAATCATCGGCTGCACATTCCTGAATCCTGAAATTATCCGGGAAGCAGACGATTCACAGCCACCCCCTCCCTCCTTCGCCATCCATGTCCTTTCCCCTCCTCCCAAACTGCTCTCCTCACCTCCCTGGAACATTTTCCAGGCCTGATCTGGCTGGAAAACGGGGAAAAATGGCTCTGGAAGTGCTCTGCATGGAAATGCTCCTCCTCTGGAATGGCTGCGGCTTTGGGAAAGGCTTGGATTCCTCCTGGGCGCCTCGGTGGGGCTGGAGCAGGATGGGAGTTATCGGGATTTGCTGGGATTGGCCGGGGCTGAGTTCCTTGTGGGAAAAGGGAAGGGAAAGCAGGATCAGGAGTGCTCCTTGTGGCCCTTGGGGAGCTTAACTTGGGATGTTTTTCAGGGTAAATCCTGGAGTGGGTTGGGTTGGATGTGACCTCAAATACCACCCCATTTCATGGGCAGGGACACCTTCCCTGTCCCAGGGTGCTCCAGCCTGGCCTTGGACACTCCAGGGATCCAGGGGCAGCCACAGCTTCTCTGGGAATTCCATCCCAGCCCTCCCCACCCTCATTCCTGCCCAAAATCCCATTTCAATCTCCCCTTTCCCAGTGTGTCCCCATTCCCTGTGTCCTGTCCCTCCAGCTCTCGTCCCCAGTCCCTCTGCAGCTCTCCTGCAGCCTCTTCAGGCACAGGAAGGGCTCTGAGCTCTCCCTGGAATTTCCCTTTTCCAGGTGAACATTCCCAGCTCTCCCAGCCTGGCTCCAGAAGTTCTCCAGAATCCTGGAATGGTTTGGGGTGTGGAGTGACCCTAAAGACCCCTCAGTGCCACCTAGAGACACCTCCCATGACCCCAGGGTGCTCCAGCTTGGCCTTGGACACTCCCAGGGATCCAGCGGCAGCCACAGCTCCTCTGGGAATTCCAGCCCAGCCCCTCAGGGAGGAATTTCTTCCCAAGAAAGCCTGGCTGTGGAATTCTGAGAGCGCAGATCCCACCAGGATTCCTCAATCCTCCTGCAGCCCCTCCCTGCCCATCCCGTCACTCCGACAAATACCGAATTCCTAGTGCAGCCTATGGCAGCAATCCCATCTCTCCCCTTTTCCCGTCCTGCCCTCTGGAATTCCCCACGCTCAGGACAGTCCCTGCAGCAGTTTCTGGCCCCAGGACATCCCAATCCCGATCGCATTCCCATTTCCCGCTCCCTCCCAGCGGGATCGGTTCCGGTCACTGCCGCAGGTCCTTGGAGCTCCATCAGCTCCTGCTCGGCTCATTGGGCGCGGTAATCAACACTAATTACCAGGGTAATTAACGCTAATTAACGCTGTGAGCCAGCGGGGCCAGGCTGGAATTCACCCCCGGCTGTCCAGGAGCCCCAAATGCGCTGGAATTCACCCCGAAATGGGAGCGGAGACTCCCAAAGGACACGAATTCGCTTCCATCACATCGTTCCGAGCTGTAGCGGTTCCCGCCGGAGCTCTGGTTTTGCGGGAAGCATCCAAGGATTCCTGGTGCCATGGAAACCCCGCGTCCCACCCGCGGAGCGACGAGCCGCTGGCAATTCCCATTTCCCGCCGAGATTTTGGGCAAACGGTGATGGAAAACGCTGGGATCCATCCGTGGTAACGGAGCTGAAACTGGGAAATCTGCGGGATTGGCTCATTGCAGTAGGGAGATTCTGCTCCCAAAGCCCCAAAATGGGAAGGTTTGGCTTTTTTGGGGTCACCCACTGGGCAGCTCCTGATTTTGGGGGATTTCCTGTGGGATTTGAGATGGAGGATAGCCCAAGGCCCGGGGAATTTGGAATTCCTTTTCCTTGCTGCGGCTCAGGTGGGATTTTATTCCCAAAAAAGGCACCTTTGCTTTTATGGGGTGGCAGGGGAAGTGGGACAGCTCTGAGCCTTCTGGGAAAGGCGAGGGGATGATCCCAGTTAAAAACTGGCTTTTTTGGGATCTGAATCCAGCTGGGAAGCAAGCACTGATGGGATGATCCCAATAAAAAAATCGGGTTTTTTGGGATCTGAATCCCGCTGGGAAGCAAAAGATAAGGGGATTATGCAATTAAAAACTTGGCTTTTTGGGGATCTATATCCAGCTGGGAAGTGGAAGCTAAGGGGATGATCCCAATTTAAAAATAGGCTTTTGGGGGATCTGAATCCTGCTGGGAAGTGAAAGATAAGGGCATGATCCCAATAGAAACCCTGCTTTTTGGATTTGCTTTCCCGCTGGGAAGCAGAAAGGGATGATCCCAATGAAAGAAACTGCTCCTTTGGGATCTGAATCCCGCTGGGAAGTGAAAGGTGATGGTATAATCCCAATGAAGGAAACGGATCTGTTGGGATCCCAATCCCGCTGGGAAGCAAAAAGGGATGATCCCAATAAAGGAAACATTTCCATTGGGATCTGAATCTCTCTGGGAAGTGAAAAGGGACAATCCCAGTGAATCAAACATTTCCACTGGGATCCCAATCCCGCTGGGAAGTGAAAAGGATGATCCCAGTAAAGGAAACATCTCTGTTGGGATCCCAATCCCTCTGGGAAGTGAAAAGGGACAATCCCAATAAAGGAAACATCTCCGTTGGGATCCCAATCCCCTGGGAAGTTGCTCCACGCTGGCTCCACGCCGGCACTCCCGGGAAGCTGGCCGGAGCAGCCGCTGGCACACAGTGTGTTTCCAACGCTCATCCCTTTCCCTTTTCCGCCATAAAATCGCTCATGGAAAACCAACAGCCGCAGCTTACCGGAGCCTCGGGAATTCTGCGGTAATTAAAAACAGGGATTGCAGCCGGCCGGAACCGACAGGAAACCATGGATTGGTTGGGAATTAGGGATGAGCTCCCTGGTTTTGGGGAGGAATTGTGGGGATTTTCCCTATTCCTGCAGGGGGAAGTTTCAGGGCAAACCCATCAGTCTGAGGATCCCCCAGGATCGTTTTCCATCTTTTTAATGGAATTTTGGCTTTTCCACCTTTCCCCACCTCTCCTCCTGCTCCCACCCAGCCTCCCCTCATTAAGGGATCATTAACTGGTCATTACCAATTAACCCTCGAGGTGCCATTCCTTCTTCAAGGGTAATTAACCCCTCATTCCCAATTAACCCCTGAGACACCACTCCCTCATTAAGGGTAATTAACCCCTCATTCCAAATTAACCCTTGAGACACCACTGCCTCATTAAGGGTAATTAACCCCTCATTCCAAATTAACCCTTGAGACACCACTGCCTCATTAAGGGATCATTAACCCCTCATTCCAAATTAACCCTTCATCTCCCACCCCCCTCATTAAGGGTAATTAACCCCTCATTCCCAATTAACCCTTAAGCTGCCACTCCTCTCATTAAGGGATCATTAACTCTTGAGGCACCACACCCTCATTAAGGGATCATTAACCCCTCATTCCCAATTAACCCTTGATCTGCCACTCCCCTCACGAAGGGATAACGAACCAGGCTCCACAGGGCTCACCAAGGAACATTTATCCACGAAAATCCACGGAAGGACAATCCCGACAGCCACGCGCAGACACTTGGGGAAGGGAGGTTGGATTTCCTCTCTTGGGATGAATTTCCCATGGGAAGAACTTCCCGGAAAGCTCCTTCTGGCTGACACCGCCCCAAATCCCTGAATTCCTGAATTCCCAAAATGCCGGCCTCTCACTGGGATCCCGTTTGGGATGGGGATTTTAGGGAGAGTCACCCCAACTCTCTCCGGGATGGTTTCCCTGAGGAGTGGGATTTCAATTCCAGCAGGAATGGGATTTGGGGTGGATATTCCCCAGGAAAAGAGGCCATTCCCACACTACACTGTGCATTATAACAATTGGGTTCATTATTATTTTGGGATTTTGGGGCAGGGTGGTGTTTTTGGGAGATGAATAACAGATCCCTGAATCCCGGGATGGGGAAGGCTGGAAGGGACCACAGCGGGTCCTGGAGGCTGAAAAGTTGGGATTTTTAGGTTATGATTATTTTATTAATAAATAAAACCTGACGATTTTAAAAATAAATAAAACCCGGGAGCTCCTGAGTTCCGGCAAGGATGCGGAAACCCCAAAAAAGCCCCAAACTCCGTCATTCCTGCGGGAATCCCGGAACGCTCGGCCCTGAGCAGCCCCGAGGGACAGCGAAACCCAAAACAGCAATAACAACACGGGATGGGCGGGGCAGGCTGTGTGCAGCGGCAATCCCGGGACAAACACTCCAAATAATGGGAATCGCGCCAAATCCTTGGCTGTGGCTTCCAAAGGCGACGGGGATTTCTGCCAAAAGAACCGAAACAGAATCAGGGTTGGGGAATGGGGTGAAAAAGGTGGATTTTGGAGCAGAGTTTGGAGCAGATCCCGAGTGCGGATGGGGAGGGATTTGGGATTTGCTGCTCCAGACTCCTCTTGAATTCTTGCAGGAATTTCTGCGTTTTGGGACACAAAGCTGAGGTTAAAGCCCAAGGCTGAGTGGCCAGGAGGTGGCTCCAGGCTGGGATTTGGGGTTTGGGATTTGGGATGTGGCAGTTTTCCATGTGCTTCCAAGGGGAAGGGACAGGAGCAGAGCTCCAGGGATTCTCTCCAGACTCTGCTGGTTTCCATTCCTGGCACCAGGGAACAGGCAAAGGAGTTGAATTTCTGATCCAATATCTGCCACGGGCTCGAAAAACTTGGAAAAGCCTCTGGGTTCAGCTGTGCAGGAGATGGGAATGGAGCAGGGATTGGATTCCCTGTCCCCAGTTCTGGGCAGGGGCAGCTCTGTTTAGGATTTTCTGTCACCAAAATGAGATTTTCCATGGCTTTTCCAAGAGTGGGGAAAACAATTCTGCCCGAGGATGTTCCAGGACTGGAGAACCTCTGGAGCCAGGCTGGGAGAGCTGGGAATGTCCAGCTGGAGAAGGGAAGGATCCAGAGAGAGCTCAGAGCCCTTCCTGTGCCTAAAGGGGCTGCAGGAGAGCTGGAGAGGGACTGGGGACAAGGGCTGGAGGGACAGGACACAGGGAATGGGGACACACTGGGAAAGGGAGATTGAAATGGGATTTTGGGCAGGAATGAGGGTGGGGAGGGCTGGGATGGAATTCCCAGAGAAGCTGTGGCTGCCCCTGGATCCCTGGAGTGTCCAAGGCCAGGCTGGAGCACCCTGGGATGGTGGGAGATGTCACTGCCCATGGATGGGATTTAAGGATGGGATGTAAGATCCTTTCCCACCCAACCCCATTCCCTGTGTGGACACAGCAAACATCCCATCTTTTGGGATGGCCTCAATCCTAAATCCCAAACCCTCATCCCTGCTCCTGCCTCCACCAATAACTTGACATGGGGAGAGGAGAAGGGATAGCCTGGATTTGGGGATTATCCTCATTTACAGGCAACATTTGTGTTTTCCAGCTGCTGGGTGATCCCATGGCACATTCCCACATTCCCACCATCCCAGGCTGGCTGTGCTGCCGCCATCCACACTATTTACAGCACTGGGAATTTTCCCCTTTATTTCCAGAGCTCCTTTTCCCTGGAGCTTCCCAGGCTGCCAAGTGAACATTCGGATCAGAATCTCTGCTCCTTCCCTGGGGTTATCCCAGTTCTCCTACTGAGCTTGGATTGGAATCTCTGCTCATTCCCCGGGGTTATCCTGGTTCTGCTGAGCTTGGATTGGAATCTCTGTTCCTTCCTCGAGGTTATCCTGGCTCTGCTGAGCTTGGATTAGGATCTCTGCTCATTCCCCGGGGTTATCCTGGTTCTGCTGAGCATTCCTTGGAGCAGACTCCTGTCATTCCCTGCCCGTCTGATCCCGGCAATCCCGAGGCACAAACGCGGAGGGCAGAAGGGCACTGTGGTTATTTATATCCCTATGCACACATGTATTTATATTTCCCTTTTTTTGGGGAATTCTGGCTTCCAACACAACCCAAACTCTCAGCTTTGGGGTTTATGGAGCCAATCTGTGCTCTTCTTTTTACCCCTCTTGACCATTTTGGTTTTATGGGCATTGCGGGTTTGGGATGGTGGCTGGAAGGGACTTGGGATTTGGCTTCCCATTCCAAAGGTTTCCCATTCCAAACTTTCCCCAAACCCTCGGTGTCACCCATTCCTCTGGGATTTTGCCAAATCAAACCCTGGCAGTATCACCATATTCCCTTCCTCCAGGATTTGGGAGGCAGCGACACCGGAATGTGTGTTAAGGTGATCGGAACAGGAAAAAGGGGGAATTTCAGCAGGAAAAATCCCATTCCAGATCCCAGCTGAGGATGTGGAGCATGTGGCAGTTTGGGATGTGGGAGGAGGGTGGGAGTGGCTGGAAAAGCTGCTCCTCACCGATGGCACCAGGCAGGATTTGGGGGGAAAAAGGATAATTTTGGTTAATCCCCTTCTGCATCCCTCGGGTTGCTCCTGGATCCACCTCCTTCCTGTTCCTGGAATTCCATCCGCAGTCATTGCTTGAATTGGGGTGGATTTATCTCCAGGATAAATGGGATTTATCCAGATTTATCCACGATGATCAGATCCTCCCAGAGCCACTTTGGAGCCTGGAGAGTCGGAGAGCTCCAGAAGTCATCCCTGCTTTATTCCTAGAGTTCTTCATGCTCAGCAGGATCTGAGTTTCAGGTTTTGGGGATAAATGAGCAATTCCTTGGTCTGTGCAAATCCACCGAGCGTTTTTCCAGCATTTACCCCTCATTTCTCCAGAATTTATGCCTCATTTGTCCATAATTTATCCCTCATTTTTCCAGCATTCATATCTCATTTCTCCAGCATTTATTCCTAATTTCTCCCTCATTTATCTATAATTTATTTCTCATTTTTCCAGCATTTATTCCTCATTTCTCCAGTGCTGCAGTGAATCCTTTCAGGCGCCTGATTTCCACACCCAAATGAGAACTCAGACCAGCAGCCAATTCTCCCTGAATTGCCTCAAAATTTTTGGGTTTGTTCGCAACAAGCTGAGTTTATCCTTTGGGATTTTGTTTCCTTTTTTCCTCACTCCGAGTGTGCGTTCAGACATCGGAGCAGCCCTGGGTTGGAGCAGCTGCAGGGAAGATGATCCACCAGAGCAGGATTAAATATTAATATTAAATATTCCATATATCCACACACACATCACGAACTTCACGGTTTTTGTAAAGGAAAAGAAATTCCCTGATTGCAACAAAATCCAGGAGGTGGAAGTGAATCATCTCAACCCTTGGAGTGAAACGAGGCTCTTCAGAATTCCTGATCTCCCTCAAATCCTTGTTTTTTGGGATGGAATCCACTTCTGGAGGGTGAGGAATACTTCAGGGTGGCCTCTGCTTCTCCAGAGCTGCACAGCATTCCCGAGTCCATCCAAGAGGCACCACCTTGGGATTTCTGGGGAATCACAGGGATTCCTCGTGGTGGTTGAGATCCTTCTGGAGATCCTTCGGGAATCCCTTGGAAGATCCCTTGGGAGATCCTTTGGGACATCCTTCAGGAGATCCTTTGGGAGAGCCCCACTCCGATGGGTGGGTTTGGAGCCCATGGGGCACAGGATGGGGGTGCTGGAGATGATCCAGCACCACACAGAAAGTTCTGGATCTGAGCTGTGGCCGATGATTCCCCATGGAGCCAGAAACAGCATTTTGCCGGATTTCAGGATTGAATATCTGCCTGGATATCCAACGGGGAGAATGAAATGAGGGATGGGAGAGGGAAAGGCAGGATGGGATGTGCTGGGAGATCCCTCCTGCCTTGCAGAGAGCAGGGAAGAGTTGGAATTCTGGATAAAAACTGGGCTCTGTCCTGTTCCTGCTTCCCCTCCACCTGCCCGGCAGCGAGGCAGTGCAGCCAACATTCCCAGTGTCCAGCCCCATCAGGAACACTCAGAACTCATCCCGAGGTTTTCCCACTGGGCTCTCCCATGGAAAACAGATGGGAAAACAGTGCAGGAAACGCCAGCATGGCACAGGCGGGGTGGTGACACCGACATGGCGCCCTGGGGACAGCCACCTCCTCAGGCCAGCGTGTTGGAGTAGAAGCTGAGGCTCTCGGAGACAGTTTTGGAGTCGCTGCGGGAGGAGCCGTTGGAGGTCATGTCCAGGGAAAGGCGCTTGGCCCTGCCGGGGTCGTCGGGGTCATCGTCGGCCGCGCCGAGCGCCGAGGACACGGTGGTGGTGTCCATCCTGCTGACCTTGGACACGGAGCTGCGTGTGTGCAGGAACCGCGCCGAGCGCAGCTCCAGCCCCTCGTACTCGCCGGCGCTGACCCACGGACACCACCGGAACACGTGCTTGAATCCCACCCGGAACCTGCCGGGAGAGACAGAGGGGCGGGATGGAGGTGGATGAGGGAATGGGATGGAGGTGGATGAAAGAATGGGATGGAGATGGATGAAGGAATGAGATGGAGATGGATGGACGAATGGGATGGAGATGGAAGAGGGAATGGGATGGAGATGAAGGAATGGGATGGAGATGGAAGAGGGAATGGGATGGAGATGGAAGAGGGAATGGGATGGAGATGGAAGAGGGAATGGGATGGAGATGGATGAAGGAATGGGATGGAGATGGATGAAGGAATGGGATGGAGATGGATGAAGGAATGGAGTGGAGATGGATGAAGGAATGGGATGGAGATGGACAAGAGAATGGGATGGAGATGGATGAAGGAATGGGATGGAGAGACAAAGGAATGAGATGGTGATGGATGAAGGAGTGGGGAAAGACATGGGCATGGCCAAGGGAGGGGGAAAGGACATGGGCATGGCCGAAGGAATGGGATGGAAATGGACAAAGGAATGAGGAAAGACATGGAGGTGGAGTGGAAAAAGACATTGACATGGTCAAATGGATGGGGAAACATGGACATGGCCAAAGGAATGGAGAAAGACATGGAGGTGGCCAAAAGAATGGGATGGAGATGGCCAAGGGAGAAGGACATGGAGAGGACCAAAGGGATGGGGAAAGACATGGATATGGCCAAAGGAAGGGGGAGATAAAGCTCACTTTGTTAAACACAACAAAATTGGGATTTTTCACTGAGGGGAGGGAAAACCTAGTGAGAAATGGAAAACCCACTGAGAAATGAAAACCCACAGAGAAACAGAAACTCCTCTGGGAAATGGAAAATCCACTGAGAAATGGAAACCCCAGGGAGAGATGGGAAACTCCACTGAGAAATGAAAAACCAGTGAGAAATGAAAACCCACTGAGAAATGGAAACCCCACAGAGAAACCCCAGTTAGGAGTCAGGATTGTTCAAGTGGATGTTTGCCCTCCAAATCCACAGGGATTCAGAAAGACTTCAGGCGAGGATTGTGCCATCCCCACATCTGCTGGAAGCGGCAGAGGGCAGGACAGAACCACCCCGAAACAACCCCATCCATCCTCCCCATCCCGCACTCCCGCCGTCCCGAGTGTCCCACCTGTCGTTGAGGCAGCAGTAGATGATGGGGTTGTACATGGTGGAGCTCATGGCCAGCCACATGACGGCCAGGTAGACCTGCTGGATGGAGCTGCGCAGGTACCACTCGGGCCGCAGGTACTGCAGCGTGAAGTACACGTGGTAGGGCAGCCAGCAGAGCGCGAAGGTGCAAACCACCGTGATCATCATCTTCACCACCTGCGGGGAGAGACAGGGGCGTTCCGGCCTCTGGAATGGCCTTTCCAGCTGGGAATGTGGGGAGAGCCATCATTCCAGCCCCTGGAATGGCTTTTCCAGCTGGGAATGCATGGCCTTTCAAGCTGGGAATGTGGGGAGAGTGAGCTATGGTCATTCCAGCCTCTGGAATGGCCTTTCCTGTTGGGAATGCATGGCCTTGAGAGCAATCTGTGGTCATTCCAGCCCCTGGAATGTCCTTTCCAACCTGGAATTCATGGTCTTTCCAACTGGGAACACAGGGAGAGCAATCCGCGGTCATTCCAGCCTCTGGAACAGCCTTTCCAACTGGGAACGCATGGCCTTTCCAGCCGGGAACGTGGGGAGAGTGAGCCGTGGTCATTCCAGCCTCCGGAATGGCCTTTCCAACCGGGAATGCATGGTCAACATCTCAGTGAAACCTCAGCTGTGGAGGAGATGTCCACAGGACACCACTCCATCTTCAACCCATCCCTCAGTCTTTCCACCCTCTGGAATGTTTCCAACCGGGAACACATGGTCAACATCTTGGTTAAACCACCACTTTTGTGAAGGAGAGGGAAGTCCACAGGACTCTGGTCCATCTTCAACCCATCTGTCATTCCAACCGTTTTGGCCTTGGAGACCTTTCCAGCCAGGAACGTGAGGTCAACATGTTGGTCAAAGCATGTTTGTGGAGGAGATGTCCACAGGACTCTGCTCCACCTTCAAGCACCAAATCCTGACCTGCTCCCTCCCTAACAAAGGGTTTGGGGCTGGGATTGGTTGGGATTGGACAGGAATTCTGGATCCAGCCATGCGTGCCTAGAATTCCTTACCTTATTACCCAATCATGGCCAAGACTTGCTCATGGTTGGGATTAACCAGGAATTATGGATCCAGCAACTCCCAGAATTCCTTACCTTCCGCTTAGCCAACACCTGCTTATGGTTGGGACTGGCCAGGAATTCTGGATCTATTATCCATGCTCAGAATGCCTTACCTTCCCCTCGGCTGACACTTGCTCATGGTTGGGATTGGACATGAATTATGGATCCAGCCACTCCCAGAATTCCTTACCTTCCTCTTGGCCAAGACCTGCTTGTGGTTGGGATTGGCCCTGGATTATGGATCCAGCTGGGAGTGCCTGGAATTCCTTACCTTCCGCTTGGCTGACACCTGCTCGTGGTGGAGATTGGGCAGGAATTCTGGATCAATTATCCAAGCTTGGAATTCCTTACCTTCCTCTTGGCTGGCATCTGCTTATGGTTGTGATCACCAAGGAGTTCTGGATTTATCTGTGCTCAGAATTCCTCACCTTCCTCTTGGCCAACACCTGCTCGTGGTCAGGATTGGACATGAATTATAGATCCAGCCACTCCCATAATTCCTTACCTTCTGCTTCTCTGAGACCTGCTCGTGGTCAGGATTGGATGTGAATTCTGGATCCATCCACGCTTAGAATTCCTTACCTTTTGCCTCTCCAACACCTGCTCGTGTTTGGGATTGGACAGGAATTCTGGATCCATCCATTCCTGGAATTCCTTACCTTTCTCTTGGCCAACAGCTGCTCTTAGTTGGGATTGGATGTGAATCCTGGATCTATCCATGCTCAGAATTCCTTACCTTCCACTTGGCCAACACCTGCTCACGGCTGGGATTAGCTGGGAATTACAGATCCAGCAACTCCTGGAATTCCTTACTTTTTGCCTATCCTAGACCTGCTCGTGGTTGGGATTGGATTTGAATTATGGATCCAGCTATTCCCGGAATTCCTTACCTTCCTCTTGGCCAGTGCCTGCTCATGGTTGGGATTAGATGTGAATCCTGGATCTATCCCTGCTCAGAATTCCTTACCTTCCTCTTGGCCGACACCTGCTCGTGGTTGGGATTGGCCCTGGATTATGGATCCAGCTGGGAGTGCCTGGAATTCCTTACCTTCCTCTTGGCCGACACCTGCTCGTGGTTGGGATTGGATGTGAATTATGGATCCAGCTATTCCCGGAATTCCTCACCTTCCTCTTGGCCGACACCTGCTCGTGGTAGCGGTCGGAGGAGTCCCCGGGGATCTCGCTGGCCCAGAGCGTGCGGCCGACGGCGGCGTAGGCACAGCCGATGACCAGCAGCGGCAGGAGGTACAGCAGAGCGGTCATGCAGAAGTGGTACCTGGAAAAATCGGGATCATCCCTGAGTGCTAGGAATGCCTTTGCCATCCCTGTCCCAAGGGTGGAGCTCGGAGGGAAAGAGCTGTGCTCAAAACGAGAGGGTTTGGCACAATTCCTGCAAAATTCCACAGCAGAATTCCATAGCCTCGGTTCTGCGGCCACAATCCCACAGCAGAATTCCACAGCCCAAATTCCACACCACAACCCCACAGTCACAATCCCACAGCCAAAATTCCACAGCCACAATCCCACAGCAGAATTCCACAGGAGAATTCCACAGCCTCAATCCCACAACCCCAAGTCCACAGCCCCAATTCCACAGCAGAATTCCACAGCTCCAATTCCACACCACAATTTCACAGCCCAAATTCCACAGCCACAGTTCCACAGCCACAATCCCAGAGTCATAGTTCCACACCACAATTCCACAGCCCCAGTCCCATGGCAGAATCCCACAGCACAGTTCCATAGCCTCAATCCCACAGCCCCAATTCCCACACATTTCCTGCACTGGGAATTCCTGCAGAGCTCAGGCTGAGAAGGATTCCCTGCTTTCACCCTGATCTTCTCCCTTTTCCCGTTCCCCCATTTCGGATCCCTCCCCAACCCATCTGGAATAAAACCCGTGGAGACTCATCCTGCTCCTGGAACTGGGGGGAAAAGCAGATTTTCCTCCTCATGGATCATTTTCCCCTTCAGGGAGTTATTTTACCCCCTGGGAATGTTTTCCACCTGGATTGAGCTCCTCCAGGGGGATTTTCCCTGCTCTGCTCCAGCCTTTGGCATCTCCTGGGATGGGATGGAATTCCTGGGAATTTCCCGAGGGAAGGGTTTTTAGCTGAGCTGAGATTTTTCCTCTCATTCCTCCCGCAGATTATCCCAGGGATGGATGTGATCTCTGCTCCCACGTTTTATCTGGAAGCCTGCCAGAAATGTGGGATTTTCACTCAGGAATGGATGGGAATATTAAGGAGAAATAAAGGATTTTCCTGCAGAGCAAACACTGGGGCTGGGATGCTCCCGAAATCCTGGATCAGGCTGAACCAGGCATGACCCTGATCCCCAAAAGGAGCCAAACCCTTGGAGATTTATCAAAACGGGAATTCAGCTCCGGATCTATTCTCTGGGATCATGGAAAGGGCAGGCAGGGCCCTGGGGATCTGTTTATTTGTTTATTTGTTTATCCCAGGGATAAACAAATCCCAAATCCACCGAGAGCCTCGGGATGGAAGTGGCAGCTCAGGCTTGAGGCTCAGACTGGGAGCTGGGAATGCCCTGGGAGCACTGGGAGCTCTGGGAATGCTCTGGGAATGCTCTGGGAGAACTGGGAATGCTGTGAGAGCACTGGGAATGCGCTGGGAGCTCTGGGAATGCTGTGGGAATGCCGTGGATCAGTGAGGATTGTCAAGAGAATTTGGTTTCCAAGGAAATCGAACAATTCCAGGTTTATCCCCCAGGAGGGAACGGAGGCTCTGATCCTGCATCTCCTTCCCGAAAAATCCCCTTTTCCCTGGAAACCGAGCTCGGAAACGCTGCTGATGCCTCGGAAAGCATCCCAAATGCCGCCAAGTCAGTGGGAATTCTATCCCCAAGGTTTTGGGGTCCCTGCATGGATTTCTGGGCTCCAATCCCAAGATTTCCCAAGGCCGATCCCAGCCCCCCGCCGCTCCCGGCGCTGCCCTCGCTCCTCTCCGCGGGAGCTGGGATTGACTCATCGCCCCGGGAATTCTCCCGCCGGGAATGGGGCTGCTCCTGTTCACCTGCAATCTCATTTTCCCGGCCCCGCCCGGCCCTAATCCCATTTGGATTTGATTTCGGCCATTCCAGAGGCGTCTCCGCGGCTCCAGAGGAGGATTTTGCCGCGGTTCCCATGGAAGTCAGGATCCTGGGAATGCCTGGAGGAGCTGCGGGATAACGTCAGCCGCGCAGACCCTCCTTGCCAGAGCCGTCTGGGCCTGCAGAGCCATTCCAGACAGCTCCGGGAATTCTTTTGGGATCGGCGCTGGAATTATTCCTGCGCTGCTCTGCCTGCAGGGTTTCCGGGATCAGAGCGCTCGGGGAAAGCTGGGGGTTTGGAAAACATCCCAAAATGTTTTAGGGAAACATCTCAAAATGAGCCGGAAGGTCTCCAGGGTGGGGATTTGGGATCTGGTGTAGGATGGAGGATCCTGTGGGATGCCAAAGCTTCCTCCTCCTTTTCCCTGGCAAATCCCGGGAATGCTGGCACAGAGGATTCGGGATCCTGGGGCAGCCTCTGCCTTCCTTTAACAACCCAAATGGGATTGGAATGGATCTGGGATCCCTCTGGGAAGTGGGGCAGGAGTGGGATCGATGGCTGGAGCAGCCGCTGGATCCAATCCCATGGAATTATCAGCAGAAAACAAATTTTTTTCCAGGGAAAAAACATCTCTGCGTGCTGGGGTTGTGCTCCCCAGGCTGTATTTTCCGAGACAATTCCCCCCCAGGGGTTGGAATTTGCGTTTTCCCCCTGGGAACTGGGACAAGGATGGGATTTTCCCTCCCGGCGCCACAGACAGAGCAGCTGCAGCCAGAGCCTTCCCGGAATAACCCAGAATAATTCCAGGATTCCCAGAATAACTGCTCCAAGGCCATGGAGCTCCCAGCACCTGTCCCTGGAGTTATTTGGGGCAGGAAAATCCCATCCCGAGCTCTGTTCAGGGAATTCCCGAGGGTTGGAGATGCTGCCGAGCTGCGAGTTCCTCTGAGTCCCCAAATTCCTTGGGATTTGGCCATTCCAGAGCTGCCGGGATCAGCTTTCCTGGCTGCCCCAGCCCGGGACTGTGGGATGCTCCCAAATCCTTTGTGGATTTAATGGTGGTGTTTTCCTTTGGATCAGCGGTTGGCAAAGCCATGGGAGTGATCCAGCAGAATTCCACGGCAGAATTCCAAAACCCCAAATCCACAGCAGAAGTCCATGGCAGGATTCAATAGCCACAATTCCACAGCACAAACCCACAGCCTCCATTCCATAGCGGAACTCCACAGTCCCAGTTCCACACCACAATTCCAGAGCCCAAATTCCCAAGCCCAATTCCAAAGCCACAATTCCTCCTCTCTCTGCAAGGCTGGAGATCACAAACACCTTTTTTCCCCCTTTTCCCCCTTTTTCATTCCCTCCCTCCCCTTTTTCCCTCAGCCTCTGACATTTGACTCCCTCGGGTTTCAAGCAGCAAATCATTCCCAGACCCTCTGGAAATTCCTGGAGCTGGAACCTTCCTGGGAAGGGAGGATTCCTGCCGAGCCCTGCCAGCCTGGCTGAGCCCTTTTTACACTTCAGCTGTGAGCTTTTGAGGGAATTTCGGGATATTTGGACTTGATAAATCCCAAACCAGTACTTTTTCTGTTATCCCTTGCCCAGGATATTCCGGGTAAATCCAGGTTTTCCTTGTTCAGGAATAACTCTGCCCCAGGAGGCTTTGAGAGACACAAAGGGTTGTGTGTGAGCAGCTCCTGCGGCAGAGCAAATCGATCCCAAAATAGCCAAAACACGGAATGTTTTGGAATGTTGGCAGATTCCCGGGAGGAGGAGAATCCAGGGAGGGCAGGGAGCACCAGGACCATGTTTGGGTCATGGAGAGCACAGAACTCACCTGGAAATGGAATTTGCTCCGGGAGGAGCCAGGGGAGACAGTGCTGCCGTGGGCAGTGCTCCTTGGGCAATCCCCATCCCCAGGAATTCTGCAATTCCCAGCTATTTCCTTCCTTCCTTCCTTCCTTCCTTCCTTCCTTCCTTCCTTCCTTCCTTCCTTCCTTCCTTCCTTCCTTCCTTCCTTCCTTCCTTCCTTCCTTCCTTCCTTCCTTCCTTCCTTCCTTCCTTCCTTCCTTCCTTCCTTCCCTCCTTCCTTCCCTCCTTCCCTCCTTCCCTCCTTCCCTCCTTCCCTCCTCCCTCCCTCCCTCCCTCCCTTCCTCCCTCATCTCCTTCTCCTTCTCCTTCTCCTTCTCCTTCTCCTTCTCCTTCTCCTTCTCCTTCTCCTTCTCCTTCTCCTTCTCCTTCTCCTTCTCCTTCTCCTTCTCCTTCTCCTTCTCCTTCTCCTCCTTCCTCCTTCCTCCTTCCTCCTCCCTCCTTCCATTTCCCCATATTTTCCCCACGATTTCCCCCATTCCCTCCCACCTTCCCTCCATCCACTTCCCTCCCATTTCCCCTCATTTCCCCAGGATTTTCCCATTCCCATTCCCACTCACGGTTTCCTGGATGCAGCTATTTTTCCCAGGATTTTCCCATTCCCATTCCCATTCCCATTCCCATTCCCATTCCCATTCCCATTCCCACTCCCACTCACGTTTTCCCGGACGCAGCCCCGCCGGGCTCTGGCCACTCCACGAGGCACACGACTCGCCCGGGCAGCTCGGCGGTCACGGAGAAGAATCCCTGGGGAAACGCCAGCAGGAAGGCCAGGATCCAGATGATCCCGATCAGTGCCTTGGTGGCAGCGGCCGAGAGGCGCGGCCGGAGCGGGTGGATGATCGCCACGTACCTGCCGCGGGAAAAGCGGGAATCAGTCAGCCTTTTCCTGGGAATCACAGTGTTTTTCCCACCGGATTTGAGGAAATCGTGGAGTCTGAGCTGGGAAACAGCTCCAGGAGCAGGACTGGGAAGTGGCTGCTCTGGAATTCCAGGAGGATTGGGGATTGATCAGATTGGGGATTGATCGGATTGGGGATTGATCGGATTGGGGATTGATCAGATTGGATGTAATTGATTGGATTCCATGTCGGAGGCAGAGCAGCCGTCTGTGAATTCCAGCTGGGAATGCAGAGTCTGCCGGGTGAGGAACATGGCACTGCTGTTCTCACCCCGATGGAGATGGGATTGAAGCAAAAATCCCAACGGATGGATGGGATGGAGCTTCCTCCAACCCGGAGCTGCTCTGTTAATAGGGACAAGGGATGGGGAACCTTGGGTCAGGGATGGGAAAATCCCATTCCTTGGGCAGGTCGGGGTTGTGCTGCCCCCAAATCCCTCCTGATGGATGGAAAGAGGACTTGGAATACCTGGAGAGATGGGATGGGATATGGAATGGGATGGGATGGGATGGGATGGGATAATGGGATGGGATATGGGATGGGATATGGGATGGGATATGGGATGGGATATGGGATGGGATATGGGATGGGATGGGATGGTTGGGATCAGCAGGATGGGCTGTAAAGTCTCTTCCCACCCAAACCATTCCAGGATTTATCCCAGGTTCATGAGCCCCACAATCCACCCAAACCCTGGCCAAATCCAAAGTTTCCCTCCCATCGGAGCCACCAAACCCTGATCCATCCCGGCTCTGGATTCCTCACCTCGGGAATTCCAAACCCCTCTTCTTCCAGGAGGAAAAGGGAGGCTGAACTGTGATTTTCTGCCAGGCTGGATTTACATCTGGGGGATCCTGAGAGCTTTAATTCCCATTAATCCATGGGAACAGGGACTGGGATCAGGGGTATGAACCAGCCTTGGGGTGACTCCTTCCCAAGCCATTCCCTTCTCCAGCCCCATTCCCGGATTCCCAAACCCAGCTGGGAAATCCACACTCCCTGCTGGGATTCCAGCAGCTTCCTGCATTTTTTGTGATGTTTCACCAATGCTGGAATTTTTTGGGAATGCCAAAAGCTTCTTTGCTTCTCCACCCCCAATCCCTGCACTCCTCCCGCTCCCCCGGCATTCCCAAATATCCCAAATCCCAGAATTCCACAGCACCAGGAGCAGATCCAATCCAGCCCTGCAAAGCCCGGGAATCCTTTAAGTCAGGGTTAAAATCAAGCCTGGCCTGGCGCCCTATTAGGGTGTCAATCATTAATTAAGCATTAATTAACAGCTCTAATTCGGCCTCTCCGGAGGACTCTTCCCGCAGCAATCGCCTCCCAGGGAAATCAGGGAGAGGGAATGAGCTGGAAAATATTCCTGATCTCCAGCTGGTCTGGCCATTCTGGAATTTCAGCCTCCTGAGCTGATTTTCCTGCTAAAATCCGTGGATTTGGGGTGGAGGATATCCGCGGGTCTCGGCTGTGGGATTGGGAATTTCGGGAGCTGCGGGAGGAAGGGAAGTTTGCAGATCCTGATGTTCCCTCTGGAGCTCCTTCCCAGCAAACTGATGGATCTCGGAGCACCTCGGATAATTGGATATAATTGGATAACCCAGTTGGGAATAAAAAGGGGAATGTAGATTAAAAAGATATGAATAATAAATGAAGGAGATTCCAGTGGGATTCTTGCTGGTCTGGCAGTGCTGGAGGAGCTCGGAGAGGGAATTTCTTTAATGAGCAGCTTTATCTGGGAATTCCAGAGGTGATTCCCACTCCAAATCATTTTTCCAGCTGCTCTAAAGCATGAGAAGCTCTGTGGAAAAATGGGAATTTTTTGTGTCCCACATCCCGGATGCTGCCCAGGCTCTGGGATTTGTTCCCATGAAGAATTTTAGCTCCATTAACCCCAAATTTTGGGATCAGGGAGAAGATTTTCGCCTGATTTTGCCCTCTGGGCTGCATTCCCGATTTTTATCCTCATGGGAACTCCTCCTCCACCAGAGGTTTTTGGAGGGTGGTGATGCTGGGGAAGGAATCCAAGCCCCAGGGAAAGAGGGAGTTTATCCAAGGCTGATCCAGGGAAAGCCCTGCTCAGGGAAGGCAGGGTTGGGATTTATCCTGAGTGTGGCTGGAATCACTTGGGCACTGCTGGGCACTCGCTTTTCCTGGAAAACTGGGGGAAAAAATGGATTTTCCGCTTGTTTTCCAAGTGAAGCCATTCCCAGGGAAAGCTGGGATGTGCTGTGGCACGGAGAGACCCCAAAACAAAGGACAGGGAAAGATTTTGGGAGCCAAGGGAGCTGCTGGGCCCAGAATTCTTGGGGATGCTGGGAAGCACCATGTCAGCTTTTCCCGTGCCAGCCGTGATCCTGAATTTCCTGCCTTTGTTCGGAGTGTTCGGAACAACTTCCGCTTGTTTTTGTTTCGTGCCCAGGCTGGAGCAGCTCCAGGGGAAAGGAGCTAAACCTTTTTGCCCTGCACGAATCTGTGATGGATCCTGGAAAAAATTGCATGGGGGAATTCCCAGAGGAGCCCCATGATCCCTGGAGTGTCCCAGGCCAGGCTGGATGGGATAGCAGAGCTGATCCGGGTGGGATTTGAGGATTTCCCACCCAAACCATCCCAGGATTCCCTGACTCCACGGATCCAACCCCACTTGTCCCCAACATCTCCATGGCGGCTGTTCCCAATCTTTCCAATGCCATTCCGTGTCCTCAGGCAGAGAAATCCTGGGAATTGCCTGCAGGCAGCAGGGAGGGAAGGGATTTTCGGGATCAATCCTCTCCTCCAAGCCCTCATTCCGATCCCATGGCTCTGCCAGACAGCACTTTGGGAATACCAGGCACATTCCATGCTGATTCCCTGATTTTTGGTGGATTTTTGGCTGTGGGATTTCAGCTCCATCCTGGCTGTGCCTGAAATCCCAGCCCTGCTGTTCCCAATTCCTGCTGTCCCCGTTCCCACGGATCAGATCGTCTCAGGCAATTCCTCCCTTTCAGGCTCCTGGAACGAATTCCAAGGTTTTCCTGCTTTTCCTGCGTTTCAGCTGCCATTGTCAGCCTCAGACACAGGAAAAGGAGTTTTTCCAGCCTTGGAGATGCCCTGAGGGACAGAGGGTTTGCTCTGCCGCCGTTCCCTTCCCGATTCCCGGCTGGAATTCCGGAGCAAGGGATGCTCCGAGCACATGGAGTTTTTTGGGAGGACTGAGCCTCTCTTCAGGGTCTGCAGGTGCAAGAAGATTTTCTGGGAATGCCAGAAAATCCAGCCAAAAATCTTGCAATAACCCATCCCCAGCCTCCCCGAGCTGCCTTTGCTCCCTGTTTTCCTCCAGCTTGCCTGGATTTGCTTTCCCGGTTATTTTGGGGTGGATCGAAGGCTATAAATTAAATTATTATCCCAAAAAACAATCCCTGGAATTCACCCCAGCCCGGAAGAGGCTTTTCCAGCCGATCCCAAAGATCCTGCTGGAGCAGCACTGTGGGAGAGGAAATATCCCTGTTTTTATCGATTATTCCCTCAATTCCTGCAGGAGAGCTGTGCTTGCTCCGACAGATTTTAGGGAGAGGATTTGGTGACAAATCCAAACCTGGGGCTGTTTGGAACAGGAGCTTCATCCATGCCTGGCTGTGCTTCCTGAGGAAGGGAATATTCCGCAGGGAATGTCGGAGCCAGCGTGGAGCTGGCGGCTGGCAAAGGGCAGGAAAAGCATCCTCCCTCCCCCCGCAGGGATCCCCTGCCAAAATGTCCTTTATTCCCCGGGAACAGGGAGCAGGGACAGGCAGGGCCAGGCTGGATCCGGGAATGTGGTGCTGGAAAAATCCGAAATGCTGGGATGGAGAGGTGAGGCTGCTCCGGAGTTGGGAATTGTCCCCGGAGCTGGCGGGAAAATCCTGCAGCCCCGAATTCCTGGGAGAGGGAGGGAAACTGGGGGGTGATGGGCTGGGGGGTGCTGGAGTAGGGGGGTTGGGAGATGAGCTTGGGGTCATGGAATCCGTGGGATCCATGGGATCCTGAGCTTGGGATCTCAGAATCTGTGGGATCATGAGCTTGAGATGATGGAATCCATGGGATCACAGCATCCACGAGATCTGGCTGAGCTTGGGATCATGGCATCCATAGGATCATAACATCCATGGGATCACAGAATCCATGGAATCATGGCATTCATGGGCTCCATGGGATCCATGGGATCATGGAATCCATGGGATCACAGAATCCATGGGATCATGGTGTTCATGGGCTCCATGGGATCATGGTCTCCATGGGATCATGGCATCCATGGGATCCTGAGCTTGGGATTACGGAATCCATGGGATCACTGAATCTATGGGATTATGGCATTCATGGGATCACAGCATCTGTGGGATCCATGGAATCACAGAATCCATGGGATCACGACATCCGTGGTATCATGGCATCCATCGGATCATGGCATCTATGGGATTCATGGGATCCATGGGATCACAAAATCCATGGGATTCATGGCATCCATGGGCTCCATGGGATCAATGGGATCATGGCATCCATGGGATCCTGAGCTTGGGATCACAGCATCCATGGGACCACAGAATCCATGGGATCCTGAGGTTTGGATCATGGGATCAATGGGATCATGGCATCCATGGGATCCGGCTGTGCTGGCAGATCCCAACAATCTGGCAGGAACCAGGCAGGGAACACCCAGCCCAGCAGCAATCCCCAGCTCTGACCTCTCCTGCTGGATGCACTCCTGGATCCAGCTGGGTTTGCCTGGACACCCCCAGCCAGGAGCTGCTCCAGAGGCTCCATGGACATTCCAAAGCCAGCCCCAAATCCATGGAATGGCTCTGGGTGTTGCACAGGTGGGGGTTTGTGAGGTGAGGATGTTTTGTGCTGGAATCTGAGGGGAAGGGAAGGGAAGGGAAGGGAAGGGAAGGGAAGGGAAGGGAAGGGAAGGGAAGGGAAGGGAAGGGAAGGGAAGGGGAGGGAAGGGAAGGGAAGGGAAGGGAAGGGAAGGGGAAGGGAAGGGAAGGGAAGGGAAGGGAAGGGAAGCATCTGAGAGCAGCTGGGAAGGCAGAGAATGCTCCAAAAGCACCCCCAGGTGGGTCACAGAGCCTTCCTGGAGCTCCCAGAACTCCCGAAAGATTCCCAAATCCACCTGCAACCAGGGTAGCTGGGATATTTTTAGCACCCAAACGAGCTTTGATATAATTGCAGCAGAGCAGAGACAGCTGAGGGGAGAAGAACCCCAAACCCGAAATCTCAGCAGGGGGAGACCCCTGATCACTCACCTGACCTGAGGTCCCTCCCTGGTCCCTCACTTGTCCAGGCAGTGACCCCGGTCAGCCAGTGGTCACTCACCTGTCCAGGTGTGCCCCCAGTCCCCCCCGGTCACCCACCTGTCCAGCGCGATGGCCGTCATGGAGTAGATGCTGGCGCAGACGGCGGCGATGGGGAAGAAGTTGTGGAAGCGGCAGTAGGCAGCGCCGAAGTACCACTCGTTGTGCACGGCGTAGCTGAAGTTGACCACGGCGTTGAGCGCGGCCATGGCGGCCTCGGCGAAGGCCAGGTTCACCAGGAAGAAGTTGGTGACGGTGCGCATGCGGCGGTGCGCCAGGATGATCCACATCACCACCACGTTGCCCACCACGGCCACCACCACGATGAGCGCGTAGGCCACTGCCCACAGGGCCACCTGCCAGGCCGGCTGCACAAACGGGTTGGCCCACGACTCGTTCAGGGAGGAGTTGAGGTGCTCCAGCTCCAGCTCCAGCGGTGGGGAGTCATCCATGGCACGGCAGGGGTTGGGGTGGGGCTGCCTGGGTTAGGGGTACAGCAAATTTGGGGTGTAGGGCCTGCCTGGGTTAGGGGGCAGTGGGGTTGCGGCACAGCAAATTTGGGGTGCTGAGCCCTTCTAGCCCAGCCACTTTGGGGTGCAGGGCCTGCCTGGGTTAGGGTGCAATTGGGTCAGTGCACAGCAAATTTGGGGTGCCGAGCCCTTCTGGTTTAGCTGCTCTGGGGTGCAGGTCCCTCCCGGGTTAGGGTGCAGCAGGAGCAGGGCACAGCCAATTTGGGGGGCACAGCCAATTTGGGGCACACAGCCAGTCTGGGGTGCAGGTCCCTCTGGATCAGCCAGTTAAGGATGCGGGTTTCTCCTGGTTTAGGGTGCAGCAGGGTCGGTGCACAGAAAATTTGGGGCACGCAGCCAATTTAGGGTTCAGATCCCTCCTGGTCTGGGGTGCAAAGGCACAGCCAGTTTGGGGTTCCAGCCCTCCTGGCTCAGCCGCTCTGGGGTGCAGGGCTGCTGCAGGGCATGGGTACCTCCCAGACTGGGAGCAGCAGGTTTGGGGCCAAGGCTGGCTCAGGGCTCTGCTGGCTCAGGGTGGGACAGGTTTGGGGTGCAGGGCCGGTCTGGTTCAGGGAGCGGTGGCTTTGGGGTGCAGGTCCCTGCCATGTCCGGGTGCAGCTGGAGCAGGGAGCCTGGCCATGGCAGGGCTGTTTGGGGTGTGAATCCCTCCAGGTTCAGCCTCAGCCGGGTTGGGGTTCCGATCCCTACCGCTTCAGCCGGATCGGGGCTCAGATCCCTCCCGGTGCAGGCGCAGCTAGATTGGGGTGTGAGTCCCCCCAGTTCAGCTGGATCGGGGTTTGGATCCCTCCCGGTTTGGGCACAGCTGGATTGGGCTTCAGATCTCTCCCCGTTCAGGCACAGCTGGTTTGGGGCATGGATCCCTCCGGGCTCAGCTGGATTGGGGTTCAGATCCCTCCCGGTTCAGCTGGATCGGGGCTCAGATCCCTCCCGGTTCAGGCACAGCCGGATCGGGGTTTTTGTCCCTCCAGGCTTGGCTGCAGCTCCCCCAGGGTTGGGATCGCTCCCGGCTGGAGATGCGGCTCCTCTCGGTACCTGGTGCAGCCGGTCCGGGATGCAGATCCCTGCTCGGTCCGGGCAGCCGCCGGTTCCGCCCGGTGCGGGATGCAGCCGGCTCGGGATGCGGGTTCGCTCAGTACCTGATGCAGCCGGTTGGGGATGCGGTTTCCCCGGCTGGGGTTGCGGATCCGTGCTCGGTTCGGAAGCAGCCGGTTCCCCCCGGTTCGGGATGCAGATCCCCGGTTCGGGATGCAGATCCCCGGTCGGTTCCGGGTGCAGATCCCCGATGCGGATCCCCGCTCGGCCCGGCTCGCAGCGGCTCGGGCGCAGCCGGTGCCGCGGACCCGACTGCGGCGGGCGAGGCTCCAGCGGGGCTTTTATGGGCGGCGCGGGCGGGGCCGGAGCCGGGGGGCAGAGCCGGCACGGGGACAGCCCCGCGGCCCCTGTCACCTCCCCCGGACCCCCCTACCCCTGCCCCAGTCACTCTGTCACCTGTCCGCTCCCCTGGACCCCCGGCCTCCTGTTCTCTGTCCCTTCTGTCCACTCCCCCGGACCTCGGACTCCCCCTCACCCCTCCCCCCGTCCCTCTGTCCCTCTGTCCCTCTGTCCCCTGCCCCCTCCCGGGTCCATCTGTCCCCTCCCCTGGTCCCCCTGGTCCCCCCTGTCTCCCTGTCCCTCCCCTGTCCCCTGTCCCCTGTCCCTCCCGCTCTCCCCTCTCCCACCTCCCCAAGCCCCTCCGCTCCCCATTTCCCCTCCATCCCCTCTCCCACCTCTTTTTGCCCCAAATCCTCCCTGTTTTTTGGGGATCGCGGCCCGACAGGCTCCCAAATCATCGGGAATTGAAACCTCCCGGTGACGGCAGAGCTCGGATATTTTGTGGATTATTTTATATTTATTGATCACAAACCTTTCCAACAAAACAGCCGCGGGATGTCTCCCCGCGCGCTCCGCATCGCCCGGGAGCAAAGCGAGCCCTGGATTTCCCCATGGAAAAGCTCTTCCCACCTCTTCCTTCCCCTCCCAACCGGACCCTGAATTCCCTCACCGAGCAAACGCAACCCCAAAACGGCTGGAAAAACCTTTTCCCACCTTTCTCCGAGCGGCTGGAATTTAATCGAGCAGCCCTTAATTAAATCCCAACTCTGCACCCCAAATCCCAACCCCCGCACCCCAAAATCCCAACCACGGCATCCCCAAATCCCAGCCCTGCACCCCAAATCCCAGCCCTGCACCCCAAATCCCAACCCTGCTCCCCAAAATCCCAACCACGGCATCCCCAAATCCCAGCCCGGCGCTCCGAAATCCCAACCCTGCACCCCAAATCCCAACTCTGCACCCCAAATCCCAACCCTGCTCCCCAAATCCTAACCCCCTCAGCCTGAAATCCCAACCCTGCTCCCCAAATCCCAACCCTGCTCCCCAAATCCTAACCCCCTCAGCCTGAAATCCCAACCCTGCTCCCCAAATCCCAACCCCTGCACCCTAAATCCCAACCCTGCTCCCCAAATCCTAACCCCCTCAGCCTGAAATCCCAGCCCTGCTCCCCCAAATGGCCCCAAACCGCGGGATTCGCTCCCTCCCGCATCCCGGGTTTGCATCCAAGGATTTTAACGCGGCGCTGAGGCAGCGCCAGGAGCAGCCAGAGCCATCCCGGCCCTGCCGCTCCCGCCGGGAATGCCACGGGAATGCCAAGGGAATGCCACGGGAATCAGCCGGGAATGCCGCGGGAAAGCCGCGCTCGTCCCTCCGGCGCTGATCCCAAAGCCCGTCCCGGGAAAGCCTCCCGGCCTGGGGGAAGAGGAGGCGCTTCAGGTAAATCCGGGAGGATTTCGGGTCGGGAATTCTGCCCTCCCCAGCCCCGGAGCCGTTTGTCGCCAGGGTGGCTGCGGGAGGATCATTCCAGCCGGGATCGCTGTTTTCCAGCCGCTCCCGGGGGATCCAGGGGGGTTCGGGCAGCGGGATCAGCCCGGGGCTGCCGCACCGCCCGAGGGCAGCATCGCCTGCGAGTGCGGCAGGAATTCCAGCCGGGAATGGGATTCCCGACCCTCCCTTTCCCCGATTTTGGAGCACGGCCGAAAATCTGGGAGAAGCTGAACCCCGACGCAGGGATGGCCAGGCTGAGGAGGGACAGCGCTCGGAGTCATTCCCGGGGAATCCTCGCCTTTCCCTGCATCCCTGAGCGCTCCGGGGAGCGGCGCTGGGAGCCAGCGAGGCCATGAGCCTGCCTCAGTTTACCCCGGGAGAAGGGGGAAAGGAAGGAAAAGGAGGAAAAGGGAAAGGAGGGAAAGGAGGGAAAGGAGGGAAAGGAGGGAAAGGAAAAGGAGGAAAGGCAGGAAAGACGGGAAAGAAAAAGGAGGAAAAGGAGGAAAAGGAGGAAAAGGAGGAAAAGGAGGAAAAGGAGGAAAAGGAAAAGGAGGAAAAGGAAGAAAGGGAGGAGAAGGAGGAAAAGGAGGCGAAGGAGGAAAAGGAGGAAGAGGAAAAGGAGGGAAAGGAGGAAGAGGAGGAAAGGTCTTGGCAGCTCCTGTGGAAAGGACCTGGCTCTCCTTCCCTGTGAGAGGAACTGGAATTCCAGCTGATGTCCCATGGGTCCTGGCAGGGCACAGGGCTGTTGGCACATCCAGGACCCAGTGCTGGGGATTTGGGGGATTTCAAATTTCCTTTCCTTTGGAAGAGACAGAGTTTAAAGGAAATCAATCCATCAATCAATCAGTCTGAGGGCAGGGACCTGAGTGAGGACGGGCAGATGGATTTTATGGATCAGTGCCAGCTCGGACAGCTCGGAATTCCCTGTGACGATCTCAGGGCTGCTCCAGGAGGGAATCTCCCGACATTCCCACTCCTTCCTCTCCCCAGGGATTCTCCAATCCCTTCCAGGGCCTCCCAGCGCCCAGGGAAAACCTCTGGAGTTTTTTCCAGGTGTGTTTTCCATGAGGACAGAATCCCCTGGGCTGGAGGGACATCAAACATTCCCAAATCCTGCCTTGTCCTGCAGGGATCTGCTGGAAATGGGAATTTTCCAGCCTCGGAATCCCAGCTCCTCCATCCACCCTGGCCAAGGGGTTGGATACCAAAAACTGGGAATGAGCAACACCAGGAATGAGTTCAGGCTTTGGCCACCCCCCGGACTGATCCCAAACCCCACCAGCCTCTCCTTCTGGGGTTTCCCTGGAATTTTGGCTGGGAATAAACCCTGCAGGCTGAGCTTTAAATCTGCATTTGGCATTCGGGTGGGGTTTGGGGAGATTGTGATTCCATCCTCCTCTTCCCAAGGCACTTTTGGGATTTGGAGTCTTTTGGGATTTGGGATTGGAGCATCTCAGTCCTGGATTTGGGATTTGGAGCTTTTTTGGATTTGGGATTTGGAGCCTTTTGGTATTTGGTATTTGGAGCCTCCCAGGCCGGGTAGGTTGGGCAGCTGGAAATTGTGGAGTTTTTCCTAAATCCAAGTTGGTTTTGATTTTTTTTAGTGGTGAGAGGCAAAAGCTCCAGGTTTGGGGTTTCTCTCCCTGGGGAGGAATCTGCACTGGAGATCCCGATGGGATTCCTGGAGGAGAGAAAACATCCCAGGGATTTTAAGGAATTCAAGGATTTAACCCTGGAATGGCTCTGGATGGGGTTTTAAATCTCTAATGAACTCATCCCACTGCTGCCATGACTCCAGAGCTGCCAGGGAGAGCAGGAAATCAATGGGATTATCAAAAAAAAACAAAAACCCCAAAACCCCCAGATCTGGGGGTTCCTTTGCTGCTGAGTGATTCGGGATGGGAAAGGGGAAGGAAATTGGCAGAGAACGATCCCAAAATCCCAAATCCCAAAATCCCAAAATCCCAGCACTGCAGGGAATGATTAATGGATTTCATCCATCTTTAATAAATCGGATTTTGCTGTTTATTTTCAAGTCAGTCCTCCTCAGCATCCCTGGGCTCAGCACAGAGCATTCCCTGCGAAATTCCTGAGAAATTCCAGATCTCACTTCCCTAAAATCCCCTCGGGGGTTTGTGGGATCAGTTCCTCTCCCTCCTCTCCTTATTCCCCAGCTCTGCTCCAGTTTGGGCCAAAATTCTCATTTTAGGCTGAAATTCTCTTTTTGGGCCAAAATTCTCAATTTAGGTTGAAATTCTCCCTTTAGGCTGAAATTCTCAATTTAGTGTGAGATTCTCACTTTAGGTCAAAATTCTCAATTTAGGCAGAAATTCTTGTTTTAGGGTGAAATTCTCATTTTAGGGTGAAATTCACACTTTAGGGTGAAATTCTCAGTTTGGGCCAAAATTCTCATTTTAGGCTGAAATTCTCAGTTTAGGTTGAAATTCTCAATTTAGGTTGAAATTCTCAGTTTAGGCCAAAATTCTCATTTTAGGGTTAAATTCCCACTTTAGGCCGAAATTGTCCCTCCAGGCTGCCCAGCCTGAGCTGCTTCGGCTCTGTGGGTTTTGGGGAAAAACAACTCCTGGAAGCCTCCGGGAGCTCCTGGGGAAATCCCAAAGCTTTTCCAACCCCTCTGGGGTGGGAATTCCCTGCTGGGACTGCAGAGGTGAAGGGTTGGGATTTGGGGTGTGGGATTTGGGATTTGGGGTGTGGAGTTTGGGATTTGGGGTGTGTAGTTTGGGATTTGGGGTGTGGAGTTTGGGATTTGGGGTGTGTAGTTTGGGATTTGGGGTGCAGGGTTGGGATTTGGGGTTGCAGGGTTGGGATTTGGGGTTGCAGGGTTGGGATTTGGGGTTGCAGGGTTGGGTTTGGAACTCACCAGGGTTTGGGATTTGGGGTTGCAGGGAATGGGATAATCATTTGGGAATTCAGGATCAGTGGGATGATGCCAAGAAACCTTCCTGGGATTGCCTCTCCTCTTTGCTCCACTTGGGTTTTTTGGGAATTGATCCCTTCAGGACGGGGTTTTCCCAAGGAATTAAGAGAGCAAAGCATTTTTCCAAGGAATTAAATCTAAATAAATATTCCTGGGATTGCCTCTCCTCTTCTCTCCTTTTGGGATTTTTGGGAATTGAGCTGTGGGATCCTCCTGGACGGGGTTTTCCCAAGGAATTAAGAGAGGAAAGTGTTTCTCCATGGAATTAAATCCCAATAAATCTTTGTGGGATTGCTGCTCCTCTTGGGTTTCTTGGGAATTGAGTTGTTCATTCCCTCCAGGATGATGTTTTCCTAAGGAATTAACTCAGGACAGTGTTTTCCCAAGGAATTAAGAGAGTAAAATGTTTTCCCAAGGAATTAAGAGAGGAAAGCATTTTTCCATGGAATTAAATCCGAATAAATCTTTGTGGGATTGTCTCTCCTCTTTGCTCCTCTTGGGTTTTTCAGGAATTGAGTTGTTCATTCCCTCCAGGATGATGTTTTCCCAAGGAATTAAGAGAGGAAAATGTTTTTCTACGGAATTAAATCCAAATAAATCTTCCTGGGATTGCTGCTCGTCTTTGCTTCTCTTGGGTTTTTTGGGAATTGAGCTGTGGGATCCTCCAGGATGGTGTTTTCCTAAGGAATTTACCCAGGATAGTTTCCCCGAGGAATTAAGAGAGTAAAATGTTTTTTCCAGGGAATTAAGATAGGAAAGTGGTTTTCCAAGGAATTAAATTAAAAAAAAATTCCCTGGGATTGCCTCTCCTCTTCACTCCTTTTGGGTTTTTCAGGAATTGAGCTGTGGGATCCTTCAGGATGGGGTTTTCCCAAGGAATCAAGAGAGGAAAGTGTTTTTCCACAGAATTAAATCCCAATAAATCTTTGTGGGATTGCTGCTCCTCTTGGGTTTCTTGAGAATTGAGTTGTTCATTCCCTCCAGGATGATGTTTTCCTAAGGAATTAAGTCAGGATGGTGTTTTCCCAAGGAATTAAGAGAGTAAAATGTTTTTCCAGTGAATTAAGAGAGGAAAGTGTTTTTCCATGGAATTAAATCCGAATAAATCTTTGTGGGATTGTCTCTCCTCTTTGCTCCTCTTGGTTTTTTCAGGAATTGAGCTGTGGAATCCCTCCAGGATGATGTTTTCCCAAGGAATTAACCCAGGATGATGTTTTCCCAAGGAATTAAGAGTGAAAACTGTTTTTCCAGGGAATTAAGAGAGGATGATATTTTCCCAAGGAACCCAAAGCACTTTCATGGATGTTCCCAACCTGAACTCATTCCTGGGAAGTTGCAGAGCTGCTGTGGAATCTCTCTGGGAAATTTAGGGATAATTTTGGGATAATTCCATGGGAATTTTGCCATCCAGGCTCCCTGAGCATTTCCCAGCTCCATTCCCAGCCATCCAGGATCTCCTGGAGCAGCAGATTTTTGGGATCAGAGCGGAACTTTGTGCTCCTGGCCAGACAGGGAATGCTCAGAGCTGACCCCAATCCCACCTGGAGCATTCCAGCCCTAATTCCCACAGGAAATTCCCAAATTTCTGCAGTGCCATTGGGGTTTTCTGGGAACGCCAAGCCCTCCTGGTTATAAATATTCCAGAGGTTAACCAAATCCCGGGATTCCCTCCTGAAAAAGTGTTTCCTTTGGGGTTCTGCCAGAGCCTGACTGTGCCAGAAAACTTCCCGGGAATTGTTCCCAAGGATTATTCCTGAGAATTATCCCCAAAGATTATTCCCAGCAAGTTTTCCAGCGGAAGCTGCTCCAGGCTGTCCTTGGAGATCCCAGGATTGGGGACAGATGGGAATTGGTGTTTCCCACTTTTCTCCTTGGAACAAATCCCAGGAATTCAATTTTTTGGGGAAAATCAGCTTGGATGGAAGGAAAATGGATTTAATCCATAAATTTGCTACTCTGAAGGGGAAAAATTAACTTTTTCTGGGAATTTTAAGGCTCTGCCTGCAAATTTATCCCAAATTTTCCCATGGAGTGGGGAGAGCACAGGGAAGCTCCGGCTGGAACTTTGGGGTGGAAAAGGAGGAATTTCCCACATCCCAAATTTCCGGAAGGTCTGGGAATTGTCCCAGGATTGTCCCTGAGCTGAGCAGGGCTGGCTGATCCAGGATGGGAATCAGGGATTGGGAAATTCCAGGAGCTGTTTGGGCTGAAAACTGAGGAATTTCATTGCATTGGAGACTTGGATTTAATCCGTGGTTTGAGGATGGAGGGAGTTGGGTCAGGATTGGTGGGAAGGATTTGGGAAAGATCCCAAAGATCTCCTCCCAAACCGTTGGAATTTTCCATAAATTTCCTACAATTCCCAGGATTTCAGAAGGATCCTAAATATCTCCTCCCAAACCATGGGAGTTTTCCATGAATTTCCTCCAACTCCCAGGATTTGGGAAATATCCCAAATATCCCCTTCCAAGCCATGGAAAATTTCTATTAACTCCCTCCAATTCCCAGGATTTTGGAAGGATCCCAAATATCTTCTCCCAGACTGTGACTTCCACAAATTTCCCCCAGGTCTGAGATGTGGGAAAGATCCCAAATATCTCCTTCCAAATCATGACTTCCATAAATTTCCTACAATTCCCAGGATTTCAGAAGGATCCCAAATATCTCCTTCCAAACCAAAGCCTCCAGGAATTTCCTCCAAATGCCAGGACTTTGGGAAAGATCCCAAATATCTTCTTCCAAACTGTGACTTCCATGAATTTTCTCCAATTCCCAGGATTTGGGAAAAATCCCAGATATCTCCTCCCAAACTGTGGGAATTTTCCATGAATTTTCTCCAATTCCCAGGATTTGGGAAAAATCCTATTTATCCTTCTCAAACCAAGGCCTCCAGGAAATTCCTTCAACTCCCAGGATTTGGGAAGGATCCCAAATATGTCCTTCCAAACCATGACTTCCATGAATTTTCTTCAATTCCCAGGATTTGGTAAAAATCCCAAATATCTTCTTCCAAACTGTGACTTCCATGGATTTCCTCGAATTCCAAGGATTTGGGAAAGATCCCATTTATCTCCTCCCAAACCATTGGAATTTTCCATCAATTTCCTCCAATTCCCAGGATTTCGGAAGGATCCCAAATATCTCCTCCCAAATTGTGACTTCTGGGAATTTCCTCCAATTCTGAGATTTGGGAAAGATCCCAAATATCTCCTTCCAAACCAAAGCCTTCATGGATTTTCTCCAATTCCCAGGACTTTGGGAAATATCTCAAATATCTCCTCCCAAATTGTGGCTTCTGGGAACTTTCACCAATTCCCAGGATTTTGGAAGGATCCCATTTATCCTCTCCCAAACCACGATTTCCATGAATTTTCTCCAATTCCCAGGATTTATTTGAGCCATTTATCCCAACACGGAGCAGCTGAGCTGGGAAATTTTGGGATCCACTGGAATTTGCCGCAGGAAGATGCAGCTCCCTCCTCGACATCGGAATTCTGATCCCAAAGCCGAGTTTTTCCTGGGAAAAAGCTGAGAAATTTCCCACCAGGAACATTTTTTTGGGGATGAAATCACAACTGTGGCTCCATTCCGGGTGAATCCTGAAAATCTCTGGGAATTCCAAGGAGTTCTCAGCTTTGAAGAAGGAAATTTGTGCAGAGGGGAAAATGATGAATGAGGAAAAGGATTTGTGGGATAATTTATAGGATAATTTATAGGATAATTTGTGGGATAATTCATGGCAGGAGGAGGTTGTTTTCCCCTCCAGCCTCTGCAGAATTCCCACATTCCCACAGGTTTTTTCCGTGTGTTTTTCCAGGATTCTCCCCCAGGAGAGGAAAATTCAACCCAGGAGGGGAAATTGGGAATAAGAGTTCCCAGGGAATCCCACATGGAGCATGGGGAGCAAGGCACAGAGCATGGATTTTTAGGTTTTAATTATTTTTAATTATTTTTAATTATTTCAAATTATTTTAAATTATTTTGAGTTATTTTTAGTTATTCTTAGCTATTTGTTATTTGTCAGTTTTTAGTTATATTTTTAGTTCTCTCTAATTGTTTCTAATTACCTTTCATTATTTTAAATTATTTAAAATGATTTAAAATTAATTTTCATTCTTTTTCACCTGGGGAAGCCCCGTTAATGAGCCAATGAGTTAATTGGCTGGGGGTTCATTAGCAATGCTTCATAATGAGGGAACTGTGCTGACTCAGCGCTCTGGGGGTTCTTTGGGAATTCTTTGGGAATGTGGGTTTTACCCAAGGAATGAATTCACACGGAAAATGGCACCAAATCCCTGTTTTCTGGGGGTTTGGGAATGAATAAATCATTCAGGAAAAAAAATAGGGAAAGCAGGGAAAAGTCATGGTTGAGCTCTTCCTTTCCTTTCCTTTCCTTTCCTTTCCTTTCCTTTCCTTTCCTTTCCTTTCCTTTCCTTTCCTTTCCTTTCCTTTCCTTTCCTTTCCTTTCCTTTCCTTTCCTTTCCTTTCCTTTCCTTTCCTTTCCTTTCCTTTCCTTTCCTTTCCTTTCCTTTCCTTTCCTTTCCTTTCCTTTCCTTTCCTTTCCTTTCCTTTCCTTTCCTTTCCTTTCCTTTCCTTTCCTTTCCTTTCCTTTCCTTCTTCCTTTTTAATTTTTCCTTTTTCCTTTCCTTTTCCCCTCCCTTCCCTTTCCCCCATTTTGTCCCTTTCCCCCTCTTTTTTCCTTTTTTTCCTTTTTCCCTTTCCCCCCTTTTTCTCCCTTTTCCCTCACTGTCCAACCCCAACCCCAATCCCAATCCCGATCCCCATCACCCTCAGCCCATCCCAACCCCAATTCCAGGATATTTCCCCGCTGGATTCTCCAGCTCTCCCTGTGGGTTTCCATCCCACCGAGCTCTGCTCATTCCCATCCCCAGCAGGAGCATCCGGATCAGCAGGAAACTGAGGGGAAAAGGGAATTGTCGGCAGGGAATGAGCTTTGGGAGCTCTGGGAATTCCCAGAGGGATTTCCCACCTTCCCTAATCAGATTCCCGGGAAATCAGAGAGCAGAGCTTCCGGAGGGATGGGAATTGTGATTGACTGGGGATTTGTGGGGCCAGGGATGGGATTGAGAAATTAATTATTAATTAATTATTATACATTTATGATTAATCATTCATTATTAATGGTTAATTGTTAATCATTAACAATTAATGATTGATGATGAATGAATGATGATGATGATGATGAATGGTGAATGATGAATTCTGAATTATTAATGGCTAATGATTATTATTAATGATTATGATTAATGGTTAATAGTTAATGGTTAAATATTAATAATTGGTTAATGATTAATGATTATGATTAATGATTAATGAGACTGATTGACATGGATGATTAATGAGTGATGATTAATGATTAACGATTGATTAATGATTAATTAATGATAACAATTATTGATTAATGACTCCCAACATTCACACCCACAGGGCTCTGCTGGTTCCACAGGTGGAATTGCCCAGAAAATCCTTGGGAATTCCATCCCAAACCTTCCCTGGGGCTCTGAGGAGTAAAAATACTCCTGGGCATCCCTGGGCACAGGGATGAACCCAAACCCCGGGACTGGGATGAGCTTGGAGAGCTCAAAACGAGGGAGAAAAGTGGGAATTCTGCTCCTTGATCGCAGTGTGGGGCTCAGCAGGAGAGCTGTCCCTGTGGGATGTGTGGACTGGCAGCAGCCTGCAATTAAAGGTTCTGCTAATTGGCAGGAGTGGGAATTGGGATTCTCCTTGTTCGGCTGAATCTTTAAATCCTGGGAATGTCTGAGGCCAGGCTGGATGGGGCTGGGAGTGTGGGGTGGGATTGATGGGATAATGGGATGGGATTGATGGGATAATGGGATGGGGATGGGGATGGGGATGGGGATGGGGATGGGATAATGGGATGGGATAATGGGATGGGATAATGGGATGGGATAATGGGATGGGATAATGGGATTGATGGGATGGGATGGGATTGATGGGATGGGATGGGATGGGATTGATGGGATGGGATTGGTGGGATTGATGGGATGGATCCCATAGGATGGCTCCACAGGATGGCTCCCATTCCTGCCCTGTGCCCCCTGACCTTCCCTGAAGTGCCAAACCTGAAATCCAAGCTTTTCCCAGCCTGGCTCCAGGGAATCACTGCAGAATCCCTGGAAAGCCTCGTTAATTAATTAATGCCTCATTAAGGGAGCGAACCCAGGCATGGAAGGAGCAAAGAGTGACCATTCTGGGAACTTCCAGTTCCAAACTGGGAGGTGGAGTGACCATTCCCAGCCCTGGGATCCCAGCTGGAGGATGTGGAGCTGCTGCAGAGTCCAGAGGAGGCCACAGAGATGCTCCCAGGGCTGGAGAACGTCTGGAGCCAGGCTGGGAGAGCTGGGGCTGTTCAGCTGGAGAAGAGAAGCTCCAGGGAGTCCTCAGAGCTCCTTTCTGTGCCTAAAGGGGCTCCAGGAGAGCTGGAGAGGGACTGGGGACAAGGGATGGAGGGACAGGACACAGGGGATGGGGACACACTGGGAAAGGGGAGATTGAAATGGGATTTTGGCATTTCAAATTTCCTCATTCAGGAATGAGGGTGGGGAGGGGCTGGGATGGAATTCCCAGAGGAGCTGTGGCTGTCCCTGGATCCCTGGAGTGTCCAAGGCCAGGCTGGAGCACCCTGGGATAGGGAAGGTGTCCCTGAGGGTGTCCCTGGATGGGGTCTGAGGTCCCTCTCAACCCAAAGAATTCCAGGATTTAAATCCATTTTGAGGCTAAGGGGGGTTTGGATCACCCAGTCCTGGGCCAAGGGCTGGAGATGGATGAGGATCAGGGTGAGGATGAGGATTGGGATCAAGATCAGGATCAGGAACAGAACAGGCAGCGCTGCAGCAGGAGCTGGATCAGAAACAGGATCAGGATGAGGGTTGGGATAAGCATAGAGATCAGGATCAGGATCGAGATAAGAAACAGGATTGGGATGAGGATGAAGACAAGGATCAGGATCGGGATTGGGATCAGGACAAGGATCAGGATCCGGATCGGGATCAGGGTCAGGACTGGGATCTGGATCAAGATCAGGATCAGGTTCAGGATCAGGTTCAGGATTGGGATCAGGCAGTGCTGCAGCAGCTGCCCTCATCCTGCAGCTCATCCCTCCATGGATCTCTGCCAGGCCCCAGATTTTGGGATTTTTTCCCCCAAAACCTCTCCCTAGATCCCCCTTTCCCCTGTGATGCTCAGGACCACCCTCTGCCCATTCCCTGCACCCCAAAGCCCTCCAACCCACGCAGGCTCCTCCCGGCGCCTCCAGAGGGGCAAATTCCACCTGGGAATGCCAATGCCTGGAATTCAGCTCGGGCTGGGTTTCCGGGATCGCCGAGCTCCCAGTGTCAGGGACTCCCCATTAAATTCCCGTTAAAATTCCCATTAAAATTCCAGGGAGCAGCCCTGTTCCCGCCAGAATGAGCTCCGAGTGTTCTCCTTCCGCCCAAATTCCTGCTTTTACCGAATTATCCATGGAAAATGGAAAACCTGTGGGATGGGAAGGGAATCCCCGTCCTCCCCCACATGGAAAATCCCCGATTTTGGCCCCAGTTCAGCTCTGGGATCCAATCCCGGGTTTGGGGTCGCTGGGGATCCCGAGTGCTGAGTCAGCGCTGCCCGCGGTCAGTGAGTCATTCCCGCTGGGATCCAATCCTGGGGATGATTAAATCCCATAAATCACGGGTTTGCTTCTCCAAACCCCACTCCACGCTCACCCCCAGCTCCAGCCGAGATTCCAGATGGGAAAACCACTCAGGAATAAACCCCACGCCATCCCCACCTCCCTTCCCCATTCCCAAACCCTGTTTTAATTGGGATTTTGGGATCGATTCCAGCCGCACCGAGCTTTTCCCAGCCTCTCCCTGTGTCCGGCAGGCCCTGCCCATTAAATAAGATAAATGGATAAAATAAATGGATAAAATAAATGGATCATGCCAGCCTGGTTGCTGTTTGTTCATCCCTCGGGGTGGATGGAGAAACTTCCGTGTGCGTCGGAGCTGCCAGAACTCCTTTTCCAGAGGGAAAGAGGGAATTCGATTTTGTTTGCTCAGGGGAAAGGGAAAAAAAGGGGAATTTAAGGAGCTCTCGGATCCTGGGTAATGGAGATTTTATCACCGGGTGGAAGGGAGGTTAAACATCATCCTGCTGCGGGCAGAGAGGCTTTGGGATGATTAAAAAAATCCAATTAAGGTGTTTTGAAGGGGAATAAAATCGCTGTGGTCATTCCTGATTCCCAGGTGAGAATTCTTCAGGCCTGAGGGCTGAGAAACAGCAAAATCCAGTCCTGTGGGAAGTGAATTTCTCCTTTCTGGGGTTATTGATAATGTCAGTCACCAATTGATATTAATTGATACATCAATTGATAATTGGGTTTGTTGCTGTTCCCATCCCTGCAGCCTCAAATCCGGGGGATCTGGGGAATGAGCTCCATGGGATAATTAACCACGTGTGGAACCTCAGGTGTTAATTACCAGGAAGATCCCAGAGGCACTCAGGGTGTTCCAGCCCGAGAGGTTTGGGATTCACTGGGGTTTTGGGGAAGGAGAGCCTGAAATCCCTGGGATTCCCAGGGCAGGAATCACATCCTGATCATCCCCCTTTCCCTTCCCATCCCCAGCTGTGCTGCAAACGAGGATCAGCCCCATGGGTGTTCCCCATGGCCGGGGGGCTCCTTGGCCAGGGACATCCCATAGCCAGGGTCTCCCTTGGCTGGGGTCACCCCTGGGCTGGGGTCTCCCCTTGACCAGGACCTTCCCTTGACCAGAGTCTCCCCATAGCTGGGCTCTCCCCATGGCCAGGGTTCTCCTCTAGCTGGGGTCTTCCCATCATTGGGGTCTCCCCCTGACCAGAGGTTCCCCTTCACCAGGGTCCCCCATTAGCCAGGAAACCCCTTGTTTGGGGTCTCTCCTTTTTAGGGATCTTCCCTTCAGTGGGGTGTTCCCTTGGCTGGATGCTCCCCCTCTTTGGCCAGAGCCCCCTTTGTTGGGGTCTCCTTGTTTGGGGTCTCGCCATGGCTGGGGGTTCTCCTTGGCCAGAGACCTGCCCTGACTGGGGTCACCCCTTGACCAGAGTCTCCCTTTCTCCAGGGTCTCCCCATGGCCAGAGGTGCCCTCTCACCGGGGGACCCCTTCAGCCGAGGTCTCCCCTTGACCCAAGTCTCCCCTCTGTTGGGGTCCCCTCGGTTGGGGTATCCCCTCGTTTAGGATCTCCCCATGATCAGTTTCTCCCCATGGCTGGGGTGCCCTTGTTTGGGATCTCCCCTTTCTTGGGGTCACCCTTTTGTTGGGGGTCTCCTTGTTTGGGGTCTCCCCTTGTTTGGGGTCTCCCCTTGTTTGGGGTCTCTCCTTGTTTGGATTCTCTCCTTGTTTGGGGTCTCCCCGTGGCTGGATGATCCCCTTGACCCCTAAAGGGGTTCCCCTTTAAATGGATCTCCCCCTGTTTGGGGTCTCCCCATGGCTGGGGATTCTCCTTGGTCAGGGTCCTCCCTTGACTGGGGAAAAAACCCCAAAACACCAAACAAAAAAAAAACCCCGAAAAACCAAAAACCAAACAAACAAAAATCAAAACAAAAAACAAACAAAACCAAAACCCAAAAAAACCCCAAACCACAAAAAACCAAAGCAAAAGCAAAGCAAAAGCAAAGCAAAAGCAAAAGCAAAAGCAACCAAACCCCTAACAACAACAACAAAAAAAACACCCCCCCAAAAAAACCCCCCAAAAACCGTAACAAAAAAAAAAACAAACAAAAAAACCCGCAAAAAACCCCAACCAAAAACCCACCAAACCCCCCCAACCAAAAAAAAAAAACCACCAAAAACCAAGCAAGCCCCAAAACCAAACCAAACCAAACCAAACAAAAAACCCCAAGAGAACAAAACCAAACCAAACCACAACAACAAAAACAGACCAAAAAACAAAAAAAACCCAAACAAACCACAAGACCCCACAAAACAAAAAAAACCCCAAAAAACCAAAAAACCCAACAAACAAACAAAAACCCCACCACACAAAAACCCCACAAACCCCAACTCTCCCCAGCAGCATTTCCCCTCTCCGGGCAGGAAATCCCTCCGCAGCCCCGCAAGGGTTAACGCGGAGCGCTCGGTCCCTGCCGGGCGGAAATCAATCAGCGCCGCTCGAGTTCCATCGCCGCGGCAATCCCGGGATTTGGGATCGCGGCAATCCCGGGATTTGGGACCGCGGCAATCCCGGGATTTGGGATCGCGGCACGGAGCGCAGGGATGGCCTGGAGCTCCGAGTGCCGCAACTCCCGCCTCTACTACTATGGCATCAAATTCGCGCTCTCCGCCTACGCCACGCTCTTCTCGGTACGGTTTTTCTCCATGTTTTCCCGTGTTTTTCCATGTTTCCCATGTTTCCCCATTTTTTTTTCACGTTTCCCCATGGTTTTCCATGTTTCCCCCTGTTTTCCCATGTTTTGCCCCACGTTTCCCGGTGGTTTTCCACGTTTCCCGGCGGTTTCCCATGTTTCCCCATGTTTCTTTTCCCACGTTTCCCCACAGTTTTCCATGTTTTCCCATGTTTTTTCCCGTGTTTCCCCGTGGCTTTCCATGTTTCCCTACTGTTTTCCTTGTTTTCCCATGTTTTTTCCACCTTTCCCCATGTTTTCCCGTGTTTTCACATGGTTTTTCCCATGTTTCCCCGTGTTCATCCATATTTTTCCCATGTTTCCCCGCGGTTTTCCATGTTTCTCCAGGGTTTTCCATGTTGCCCCATTCTTTTTCACATTTCCCCACGATCTCCCGTGGTTTTCTATGTTTCCCTGTGTTTTCCTGCATTTTCCCATGTTTTAATGTGTTTGTCCATGGTTTCCTCATGTTTCTCCATGGTTTCCTCTGTTTCCCTGTGTTTTTTCCACATTTTCCCATGTTTCCCATGTTTACATATGTTTTCCCATGGTTTTTTCCATGCTTCCCCATAGTTTTCCATGTTTTCCCGTATTTTTTTCCACGTTTTCCTATGTTTTTTCCATGTTCTCCCATGTTTTCCCATGTTTTCCTGTGTTCTCCCATGTCTTCCCGCATTTCCCCATGCTTTCCCATGTTTTCACATTTTTTTCCCCATGTTTCCCCAGGTTTTCCTATGTTTTCCCATGGTTTCCCATGTTTTCCCACTTTTCCCCACGTTTTCCCACTTTTCCAGGTGTTTCCCCATCCCCATGAGGTGGATTTGGTTTTCCAACCATTTCACTTTCCGATGTCCCAATTTCCTTCCCAAAGCCCCAGATCCTTGAGGAAAACCTCCCAAAAACTGGGCAATTTTGGGGTGAATCCACAGGTTTTTGGGGATTTCAGATCTCATCCCTCCCCCAGTGCTGCTCCCAGGAATCCTTTGTGGCTCTGAGTCCCATTTGGAGCATTAACATCTAAAAAATTAAAATATTTATTTTAAATTTTAAAAAAATTAATGTAATTTTTTTTTTATTTAAAAAAATCAGGAAATTTGGTATTTTCCCCCCCAGGTGCTCTCTGCCCATCTCAGATACCCAGCAGGGTTTTAGCCATGTTTAGGAGCAGAAAAATCCAAAATAAAGCAGATTTTGGAGCATTTTTGAATTGCTGAACTCCACTCAGGCCGAGATTTCCCCACACCTGAGAGCTGCAAACACCTGCTGGAGCAGCGGAGGGGAAAACCAGGAATTCCACCAATTCCATGGCGCTTTTCATGGAGTTTTTGGGGTTAAATCTTGCATAATTGCGATTTATTTATGAATATTTCCTGCTGAGGTTAAATAACCTGGGGTGGGGCTGGCGGTGCAGGTCGATCACGGAAATGCCCTGGGGCACCTCAGGAATGGATGAATTCCCAGATTTATGGATTTCTGATCCGTGGATGAGCTGCTTGGGAGGGCAGGGCTGAGCTTTGTGACCCAAGGAATCCCAAAAATCACCAAAAAAGGGTTTTTTTGGGAATATCCCCTGATTTCCTGGGGATCTGTCAGGAAGAAAGGCTCCTGAGGGACCAGGATTCCCATCATCCCCAAAAATCTGGATTTCTCCCCTATTTCTGGCCCAAGGATTCAGACCAACCCCAAAAATCACCATAAAAAGGTTATTTTGGGAATATCTCCCTGATTTCTTAGCAGTCTTCCAGTCAGGAAGACTCCTGGAGGGCCCAGGCCTTGGTGAGATTCCCAAAATCCCCAAAAAATCTGGATTTCTTCCCTATTTCAGGCCCAAGGACTCAGACCAACCCCAAAAATCACCAAACAAGGGTTTTTGGGGGAATATCCCCTGATTTCCCAGGGTAGGAAGGCTATTGAGGGACCAGGCCTCAGTGAGATTCCCACAATCCCCAAAAATCCAGATTTCTCCCCCGCTTCTAGCCCAAGGATTCAGGCCAACCCCAAAAATCACCAAAAAATAGGTTTTTTGGGAATATCTCCCTGATTTCCTGGGGATCTGTTGGGTAGGAAGATTCATGAGAAACCAGGCCTCAGTGAGATTCCCAAAATCCCCCCAAAATCCAGATTTCTCCCCCATTTCTGCCCCAAGGATTCAGGCCAACCCCAAAAATCACCAAAAAAGGGTGTTTTGGGAATATCTCCCTGATTTCCTGGCAGTCTGTTGGGTAGGAAGGGTGCTGCTGAAGGGCCTAGGCCTTGGTGAGATTCCCACAATCCCCGAAAATCTGAATTTTTCCCCCATTTCTGGCCTAAGGACTCAGGCCAAGCCCGAAAATCACTAAAAAAGAGGTTTTTTGGGAATATCTCCCTGATTTCCCAGGGTGGGAAGGCTACTGAGGGACCAGGCTTCACTGAGATTCCCATAATCCCCAAAAAATCTGGATTTCTTCCCAATTTCTAGCCTGAGGACATGGGCCAATTGCAAAGATCACCAAAAAAGGAGTTTTTTTTGGAATATCTCCCTGATTTCCCAGGGATCTGTCAAGTAGGAAGATCCCTGGTGAGAGGATCTTGGTGAGAGGCCTTGGTGAGATTCCCACAATCCCCCAAAATCTGGATTTCTCTCCCATTTCTGGCCCGAGGACTCAGGCCAACTGCAAAAATCACCAAAAAAGGGTTTTTTTGGGAATATGTCCCTGATGTCCTGGCAGTCTGTTGGGTAGGAAGGTTCCCACAATCCCCAAAAATCCAGCTTTCTCCCCTATTTCTGGCTGAGCTCAGAGTTTTTGGGTGAGAATCGTGCAGGATTCTCGCTTTCCAAACAAATCCAGGGAAAATCCTGCAGTTTTATGGATTCACTTTGGGAAATGTGGATAACCGTGGGACAATTCCCACTTTTTTGGGGCATTTTGGGAGGAGCTCAGTGGAGCTCCCTGGCAAATCCACCAGCGCGAGGCTCAGATTTGTCCGAAAAATGGGAAAATAACCCCAAAAAATCCCCATTTTGGATCTCTCCAGCCCCTCCCGCCTCCACCTCCGGGATTTTCCCAAGTTTCCAGGGAATCCATGGGAATTGTGCAGCTCCTTTCAGCCCCTGACCTAATTCTGCCCTCATTTGCACAATCGCTGCCCAATTAATTCCAAAAGCCTCGTTAACCCCACGGCTGCTCCCGGGGTGTTTTCCTGGGGAAAAAAAGGGATTTTTGGGGAAAATTTCACTCCCCAGGGTGCAAATCCAGCGGGATGAGGTTGAGGATTGTGGAGGTTTTGGAGTTTTTAGGTTTGGGATGTCCCAGCCTGTGGAAAACTGGATTTAGGGATGGGAAATCTTCCCAATGGCCTCATTTTGGGTGGAAAAATCAGGAAAAGAGTTTGGGATGAGCAGAGAGTGGCTTTGAACCGAAGCACCATGGGTTGGGTTCATCCAGGAGGTTTTAATCCAGCAAAGTGAAGATTTGGGGTTTTCTTTCCCCAAAAGAACCAATTCTTTCCTTCCCTTAGAAAATCCAGAAAGAGAAAAAAAATGGAAATATAGAAAACCAGCAAAGATTCCTTTCCCATCGAACCAAAAGTGGATGTTTTCCGCTGACCGCTTTAAATATTGGGATTTTCACATCCTGACGTGACAGTTGAGGAATGGATTTTTCCAGACGGAATGCAGGAATGGCATTTTTTCCAGAGGGAAAAAACAGGGATGGCTTTTTGCAGAGGGAAAAACAGGAATGGCCTTTCCAGGGGGAATGGCAGGAATGGCTTTTTTTTTCCAAAGGGAATGGCAGGAATGAATTTTTCGAGAGGGAATGCAGGGAATGCTGTTTTGGGGCCTCTCAGCTCCATCAGGAACAATCCCTGTTCAATCCCTGAACAATCCCAGGTTCACCTGCAGCCTTGGAGGCTCCGAAATCCTGAATTTGCCACAGGGATGGTCCAAAAAATCCAATTTTTTCTCTCCAGGACTGTGGATCCCAGGGTGGGAGTGGAGCTTGGACACCCCAGGGCTGCTCCAATCCCTGAATTCCCACCATTCCCGGGGCTGGGATCTAATCCCACAGATCCTTCCCAAATGGGAAAAGACTCCTCTTCAGGGAGGGAGGGAAAAGCTGGATTTGCTTTTTCCCTGGAGCAGCAGGAATCTCCAGCTCTCCACCCTGGAATTCCCACTCAATTAAAGTGGTCAATTAACAGAGGAATCCCCACAAACCTTGTTAAGGCCTTGAGATTCCAGGGCTTGGGAATATCCCTGCTGCTGGAATTCCCGTGGGAAAACCCAACCCCCTGGAGCCCAGGGAAGCTCCTCCATGGATTTTGGTGAAATCAGGGATTATCCTGTTATTCCCCTGCCAGGTTCTGTAGGCCCTGGAAGCTCCAAATCCAGGATTTTTCCCCCAGAAATGCTGCTTTTCAGGGAATTCTGGTGTTTCCCTCCAGATTGTCCATCCGGATCCCTTGGATGGGAACAGCAGAGCTCACTGCTCCTCCATTCTTCCGGAATGTTCCAGAGCTTTCCGCTGCCATCTGCTCTCCCGGGAGTCATTCCAGGAGATCCATCCTCTCCCTCGGGGCTTCCTGAGATGTTTCTTTGTGCCTGAGGCTGCCTGGAGGAGGGGAAATTAATTAATTTTGTTAATTAGAGGGGAATTTCTGCCTTTGGGGGAGGCAGGGAGGGCTGGGGCTCAACCTGGCCCTGCCCACGAGGGGTTAAATTAAAAATCCTGGGAATTCCCAGCTGCCCCTGGATCTCTGGAAGTGTCCAAGGCCAGGCTGGAGCATCTGGGATGATGGGAAAAGGGTTTGGGATCTTTTCTGACCCAAACCATTCCAGGATTCTCTGGAGATGAGGAATTCTGGTGGATCAGCTCAGTGTTTGCATAGGGAATTCCTGGGGTGTGGCAATTCCATGAAAACCAGGCAGGGTTTTCCTGAAAGGAAAATCTGGGAGGCAGGAGCAGCACTGCCCTGCCGCAGCCTCGGGAATTCCACACTCCTGCTCTTTTCCAAGGATGCTTTTCAGGCTGGAAAAGCCATTTTCAAGAACTCCATGAGTTTATCCCAAAAACCTCCTCAGTTTCTCCTGCTGGGAGGTGAAGCCAATTGCATCCCATTATCCCATTGATCCCATGGATCTCATTCATCCCATTATCCCATTGATCCCATGGATCTCATTCATCCCATGGATCTCATTCATCCCATGGATCTCATTGATCCCATTGATCCCATTATCCCATCATCCCACTGATCCCACTGATCCCACTGATCCCACTGATCCCATTGATCCCATTGATCCCCTGGATCCCATGAATCCCATGGATCCCATGATCCCATTATCCCATCCATCCCATTATCCCATTGATCCCACTGATCCCATGGATCCCATGGATCCCATTATCCCATTATCCCATCCCTGCCATTCCCTCCCCATCCCTGACTCCTTCCCAACTCTGCTCCATGCCTTTTCCATGATCTCTCCTCTCCCTCTGCTCCCTGATGGATTCATTAGAGCTGGGAAATCCTTGGGATGGAGCCTCTGGAGCAACTCCAAACCCTCGGGATGTCTGGGGAATTCCAGGGAGGAAATTCCAGGAATCTGAAGCCACTGCCATGGTTTGGGGATCCCAGAGAGGGAATTCCATGAATCCAGAGCCACTCCCATTTATGGGGGATCCCAGGGATAAAATTCCATTAATCCAGAGGATTCGCCATGGTTTGGGAGGAAATTCCATGGATCTGGAGGATTCCCCCTGGTTTGGGGATCCCAGGGAGGAAATTCCAGGAATCTGGAGGTTCCACCATGTCGGGAGGATCTCCTGGGAGGGAATTCCATGAATCCAGAGGGTTCACCATGGTTTAGGGATCCCAGGGAGGGAATTCCAGGAATCCATAGTCACTCCCATGGTTTGGGAGGGAATTCCATTAATCTAGAGCCACCTCTATGGTTTGGGAGTTCCAGGGAGGAAATTCCATGAATCCAGAGTCATTCCCATGGTTTGGTGACCCCAGGGAGGGAATTCCAAGAGCCCTGAATCTCTTTTCCCTCCAAATCCTGAGAATCCCACCCTCTGCTCCCAAGGTGGGAATTCCACGAATCTGGATTCTCTTTCCCCCCTGATTCCCTCAATAATTCCCACCGTAGTTCCCTCACTAATTCCCACAATAGTTCCCGCAATCATTCCCTCAATCATTCCCGCAATTCCCGCAGTAATTCCCGAAATAATTCCCGCAATAATTCCCACAATAATTCCCACAATAATTCGCGCTATTCCCATAATTCCCGCAGTAATTCCCGCAATAATTCCCACAATTATTCCCTCAATTCCAGCAGTAATTCCCAAAATAATTCCCACAATAATTCCCTCAACAATTCCCACTCTAATTCCCTCAATTCCAGCAGTAATTCCCGCAGTAATTCCTGCAATTCCCTTAATTCCCACACTAATTCCCTCCATAATTCCCTCAATTCCCATAATTCCCGCAGTAATTCCCTCCATAATTCCCACCATTCCCATGATTCCCACACTAATTCCTGCCATAATTCCTGCACTAATTCCCTCAATAATTCCTGCAATAATTCCCACAATATTTCCCTCAATTCCCATAATTCCCACAGCAATTCCCACAATTTCCGCAGTAATTCCTGCAATAATTCCCTCCATAATTCCCTCCATAATTCCCGCAATTCGCATAATTCCCACAGTAATTCCCTCAATAGTTCCTGCAATCATTCCCTCAATCATTCCCGCAATAATTCCTGCAATTCCCATAATTCCCACAGCAATTCCCGCAATTTCCGCAGCAATTCCCGTGATAATTCCCACAATAATTCCCTCAATTCCAGCAGTAATTCCCTCCATAATTCCGGCAATTCCCACAATTCCTTCCACAATTCCCACACTAATTCCCACGGTGATTCCCGTTCCGCAGGCGCTGGGGCTGCTGCTGCTGGCCGTCGGGATTTACGCCGAGGCGGAGCGCCAGCGCCTCAGGACCCTCGATGGGATTTTCCTGGCGCCGGCAGTGCTGCTGCTCCTGCTGGGATCAACCATGTTCCTGGTGTCCTTCCTGGGAATGCTGGGCAGCCTGCGCGACAACCGGACCCTGCTCAGGATGGTGAGCAGCGGGAATGCGGGAATTTGGGAATTCGGGAATTCAGGAATTACGGGAATTCGGGATAAAAACCAGGGATCCCGGGAAGGAATTCTGGGGATCTGGGATCAAAAACAGGGATGTGGCGAATTCTGGGAATTCAGGATAAAACCAGGGATCCAGGGAGGGAATTTTGGGAATTCGGGATAAAACCAGGGATCCCGGGGAAGGAATTCTGGGAATTCGGGATAAAAATTATGGATCCCAGGAGGGAACTCTGGGAATCTGGAGTCAAAATTGTGGTTTGGGGATCACAGGGAGGGAATTCTGGGAAGCTGGGATCAAAAACAGGTTGCCAGGCAGGGAATTCTGGGAATCTGGAGTCAAAATCGTGGTTTGGGGATCCCAGAGAGGGAATTCTGGGAATTTGTGATAAAAACCACGGCTGGGGAATCCCGGGAGGTAATTCCAGGAATCCAGAGTCAAAACCATGGTTTGGGGATCTTGGGAGGGATTTCTGGGAATCTGGGATAGAACCAGGGAGCTGGGCAGGGAATTCTGGGAATCCGGGATCAAAACCATAGTTTGGGGAGTATGGACAGGGAAATCCGGAAATCTGGGGTCAAAACCAGGATACCTGGAAGGGAATTCCGGGAATCTGGGGTCAAAGCCATGGTTTGGGGATCCTGGAGAGGGAATTCTGGGAATCTGGGATCAAAACCAGGAATCCAGGGAGGGAATTCTGATAATCTGCAGTCAAAATCATGGCTGGAGAATCACAGGGAGGGAATTCTGGGAATCCAGAGTCAAAACCAGGGATCTGGGCAGGGAATTCTGGGAATCTGGAGTGAAAACCACGGTTTGGGGATCCAGGCAGGGAATTCCAGGAACTCTGGGATAAAAACTAGGGATCTGGGCAGGGAATTCTGGGAATTCAGGATCCCAGGGAGGGAATTCCAGGAATTTGGGATCAAAACCAGGAGCCGGGTGGGGAATTTCTGGAGTCTGGGATAGAAATGATGGATCCCAGGAGGGAATTCTGGGAATCTGGGATAAAAACCATGGACCCCAGGGAAAGAATTCTGGGAATTTGGAGTCAGTTCCATAGCTGGGAGATCTCAGGAAGGGAATTCCAGGAAGCCGAGATCAAAACCAGGGATCAAAACCAGGGATCCAGGCAGGGAATTCTGCAATCTGGGGTCGAAACCAGAGAGTGGGGTGGGGAATTCCAGGGATCTGGAGTGAAAACCAGGGATCCAAGCAGGGAATTCCGGGAATCCGGGATCAAAACCAGGGAGCTGGGAGGGATATTCTGGGAATTTCGAGACAAAAAACAGGGATCTGGGCAGGGAATTCTGGGAATTCGGGATAAAACCAGGGATCCCAGGCAGGGAATTTTGGGAATCTGGGATAAAAACCATGGCTGGGGGATCCCAGGGAGGGAATTCCATGGATCCAGGGATTTCAGGTGCTGTTAGGAAGTTTGGGATTTAGTCCACAGGTGAGGAATTCCTGCTGGAAAATCCAATTTTTCCTGGCCAAGCCAACCTTTCCTCCTTTGGAAGAAGAGCAGAGCAGAGCAGGATTTGCCTTTGCCTTGAGGGAATTCCAGGGAATTTAGGGAATAAATCTAATAATTTCCTCAGATTGGTTGGGTTTGGAATTGGAATTCCCGTGGCTGCTGCAGGAATTGGGATTTGCCGATGTCTCTGCTGGAATTTTCTCCTTTTTTGGAGCAGTTTGGGCTGGAATTGGGGCTGGAATTGGGGCTGGAATTGGGGCTGGAATTGGGGCTGGAATTGGGGCTGGAATTGGGGCTGGAATTGAGTCACTTCTCCCACCGGGAACCTCGGGATCAACATCCTCACTGCAGATTCCCAATCCCAAAAAGCCAGGAAAGCCCTGGAAAATCCCAATTTCTCCTCCTGGGACTGCAGTTGGGCTCAGGATCCTCTGGCCCAGGGTGAGCTCAGCTCCTGGAATCCACAGGGATGAATCCTTGGGGAGAAATAATCCTGGAAAAATCCCAGGGGATGGAAGGGTCTGGATTTGTGCTTGAAAGGATCTGGAATTGTGTTTTAAAGGATCTAGGGTCGTGTCTAAAAGGATCCAGGATTTGTGTTTTAAAGGATCTTTAATCCTGGTTAAAAGGATCCAGGATTTTTGTCTATAAGGATCTGGAATCACATTTAAAATGACCCAGATTTGTATTTAAATGGATCTGGATTTATGTTTAAAAGGATCTGGGATTCGTGTTTAAAAGGATCCAAATTTTTGCCTAAAAGAACCTGGAAATACATTTAAAAGGACTTAGATTGGTGTCTAAAAGGATCTGGGATCCTGTTAAAAGGATCCAGATTTGTGTTTAAAAGGATCTGGGATCATGTTTAAAAGGATCCAAATTATTTCTTAAAAGGATCTGGAATCACATTTAAAAGGAGTCAGATTTGTGTTTAAAAGGATCTGGAATCCTGGTGAAAAGCATGCAGGATTTGTGTCTAAAAGGATCCTGGATTTGTGTTTAATAGGATCTGAGGCAGTTTCTAAAAGGATCTGGAATCACATTTAAAAGGATCCAGGATTGGTGTTCAAAAGGATCTGAATTTGTGTCTAAAAGGACCTGGAATCCTGGTTTAAATGATCCAGATCTTTGTCTAGAAGGATTCAGGATTTGTGTTTAAAATTATCTTTAATATTGGTTAAAAGGATCTGGATTGGTGTCTAAAAGCATCCAGATTTGTGTCTAAAAAGACCTGGGATTTGTGTAGAAAAGGATCTGGAAACACGTTTAAAAGTACTTGGATTTGTGTTTAAAAGGATCTGGAATCATATTTAAAAGGACTTGGATTTGTTTCTGAAAGGATCTAGGGTCGTGTCTAAAAGGATCTGGGATTTGTGTCTAAAAGGATCCAGGACTGTGTTTAAAAGGATTTGGGATTGTGTTTAAAAGGATCTTTAATCCTGGTTAAAAGGATCTGAGTTTGTGTCTAAAAGGACTCGGATTTGTGTCAAAAAGGATCTGGAATCCTGGTGAAATGGATCCAGGATTTGTGTCTAAAAGCATCCAAGATTTGTGTTTAGAAAGATCTGGGATTTGTGTTTAAAAGGATCTGGAATCATATGTAAGAGGACTTGGGATTTGTTTCTGAAAGGATCTGGGGTTGTGTCTAAAAGGATCTAGGATTTGTGTCTAAAAGGGTCTGGGATTGTGTTTAAAAGAATTCAGGATCCTGGTGAAAAGGATCTTTAATCCTGTGTAGGATTGAATTCTGTGGGATTTGGTTATGAGGATGGAATAGAAACAAAAGATCTCTGAAGTCAGGTTTTAGAGCATCAGGGTTTATTGTGAAAGAACGTGGGTGTAAAAACCTGCTAGGCTGCCAGACGAGCCCAGAGCAGGTCAGAGAAGGAAGAGAGAGATCAAGAGATCAGATGCCAAGAGCTCGAGCTGCCGTTTACAACACAATAAATCATCTTCTGTGTTGAATATTCTAATTCTCATTAACCAATCCAGAACAAGCTACAAACCCTACAACATTTACATACAACCTATAAGAATCATCCCATTACCATATGGGGTTATATTTTAAACCCTAAAATCTGCTTTTTGGACCCTCTGCCATCAGGCAGGGTCTGCTCTGACCCTTGGAGCTGCCTGCAGGCAGAGGGGATTGTTCTGTCAACAGGGGATTACCTTCAGTGGCCATACCATTGTTTTCTAGGTGTTCAGTAACTCAGAGCTTGTTTTCAGGATCTTTTGCCAGGTAATCATAAAGGCAGTTATATCATAAGGCTTTCCTATTTCATCTTCCCCAACAATCCTGTTTAAAAGGATCAAAATTTGTGTCTAAAAGGATTTGGAAACACATTTTAAAGGACTCAGATTTGTGTCTAAAAGGATCTGGGATTTGTGTCTAAAAGGATCTGGAAACACATTTATAAGTACTTGGATTTGTGTTTAAAAGGATCTGGAATCCTGGAGAAAAGCATCCTGGATTTGTGTCTAAAAGGATCCTGGATTTGTGTTTAATAGGATCTGGGATTGGTGTTCAAGAGGATCTGAATTTGTGTCTAAAAGGATCCAGGATTTGTGTTTAATAGGATCTGGAATCACATTTAAAAGGACTCGGATTTGTGTCTGAAAGGACCTGGAATCCTGGAGAAAAGGACCCAGATTTGTGTCTAAAAGGATCCTGGAGTTGTGTTTCAAAGGATCCGGGATTTGTGTTTGGAAGGATCCAGGATCTGTGTTTCAGAGGATTCAGATTTGTGTTCCAGAGGATTCAGATCACATTCCGAAGGATCTGCTATCCCATTTCACAGACCCAGCTGTGTTTCAGCAGCTCCAGGGTTGTTTCCCCCGGAGCCATGGAATTCCCCGTGGAATTCTCCACCAGGGATGATCAGTTCTGCTCGGGGCTGCTGAAGGCTCATCCATCACCTCCTCCTCCTCCTGCACACCACAGCTCCATCCATTCCCATTTACCCGCAGGAACAGGCTGTTCCCAACGTCCCAAAAATCCTGGGGATTGATGGCCTGGAGCTCCAAACCTCGGGATTTGTGCTCAGTGGGGAGAAGAGGAAAAGAAATATTTATTTCCATGGGGAGAAATCCTTTTCTCTGTAGGGAAATCAACTGCACAGATTCCTTTGTGCCTCAAGGTTGGAATATCTGGATTTCCCACCCTGGATATCCACATTTTCTATCCATATTCTCTATCCATATTTTCTATCCATATTTTCTATCCATATTCCCGACCCTCTTCCTGCCCCAGCTCTGGCTGGAAAAGTTGCTGTAAAAAGGTATAAAGATGGAATATTGGGAGGATTTTTGCCCAGGCAGGGAATGCAGCTGCTCCGTGGGGTTTGGTGGTGGCTGGAATGGGAATTTAACCATCCCCAGCCTCTGGAAAGGGAATTCCAGCCCTGCTATCCCACTCCTGGAGAATCCCGTGGTTTGGGAATCACAGCATTTTTCATTTTCAGCAATTTTTCATTTTCCAGCAGCCTGGGCAGCAGTTTTTCCCCAGAAAAGATTCCAATTTTTCCTCGCTGCTGCTCTGCCTGCAGGGCTTTGATGTCCAGTTCATCCAGAGGGCAGGAGGATTCGGGAACAGCATCTCCAGCGTTCCCAATGGCCTGGAAAAGTCCCTGGCAATTTATTTATGGATCCATTCCTCATCTCAGCCTTGTTATCACTGTGCTGATCTCATCCGTGCTGAGCTGCAGGAGCACATGGATCATCCAGGAGGGAATTTTTTCCCATATCAGCCCCCCTGGGCTGCCTGGGAAGCTCCAAGGGCCAGGAAAAGGAATGATTGGGAGAGATTTTGGGATTTTCTGGCTGTTTGGAGCTTGTTTTCCTTGGAGCCAGGCTGGGAGGTCATGGATGGAATTGGCTCAGAGTTAGAAATAATCCTGAATTTCCCTCTGCTTCCACCTTGTTCCGGGAGTTTTCTATCCTGGGTGAATCCCATGGAATCCTGGGATGGTTTGGGTTGGGAGGAACCTTCAATCCCGTTCCCATCCCATTCCATCAGGGACACTTTTCTATCCCAGGTTATCCCAGCCTTTCCTTGGACACTCCAGGGCTCCAGGGGCAGCCACAGCTCCTCTGGGAATTCCATCCCAGCTCTCCTCACCCTCCCAGCCAGGAATTCCTTCCCAAATCCCACCCAACTCCACCCTCCTTCACCTTGAACCTCTTTCCCTACATCTTTCTCCCATTCCGAATCCTTCCAGAATCCCTGGGGTTTGGAATGTGAGCTCCTTCCCTCCCTGAGAAATCCCGGTGTGATTCCCAAATAATTCAGGAAAAATTATGGAATTTTGGAATTGGAATTTGTGAAAAATTTTCCCTCCTCAGCCTCGGTGCTTCTCACCCATCCCTGACCTTCCTGGGTCCTCGGAATTCCTGGGATTCCTCTGGGAATGAGGCAGCAGCAGGGTGGGAGTGTTTCCTTGGGATCAGATCAATATTCCAGGTGGGATTAACCTCCTGGGAAAGGGAATTTGTCATCCAGGATCCCTGTGGGGCGCAGGGAGGAGTCAGGGAACTGGACAGACGGGGGGAATGTGGGAAGGGATTGATCCAGGAAGGGATGGATCTGGGAATGATTGATCCAGGAAAGGATTGATCAGGGAAGGGATCAATTCAGGAAGGGATGGATCCGGGAAGGGATTGATATGGGAAGGGATTGGTATGGGAATGGATTGATCCAGGAAGGCATTGATCAGGGAATGGATCAATATGGGAAGAGATTGGTCTAGGAAGGGGTTGATATGAGAAGGAGTTGATCCAGGAGGGGATTGATCAGGGAAGGAATCAATTCAGGAAGAGATTGATCTGTTAAGGGATTGATCCAGGAAAGGATTGATCTGGGAATGGATCAGTTCAGGAAGGGATTGATATGGGAATGGATTGATCAGGGAAGGGATTGATCAGGGAATGGATCAATTCAGGAAGGGATCTCTCTGGGCAGTCTGGCCAGTGTTTATGTGAATTGACCCAAATTATTCCCAAAGTCGGGAATGGCCCTGCCGTGGGGCCTGGGGCAGAGCTGGGTCTGTGGGGCTTTTCCAGCTGGGATTTGGGAAAAATTAAAAAAGAACAAAACCAGAAATTAAAAATCCCTTGGAGCCTCGTGGGAGGAGGGAAGGAGGGAAGGAGGGAAGGAGGGAAGGAGGGAAGGAGGGAAGGAGGGAAGGAGGGAAGGAGGGAAGGAGGGAAGGAGGGAAGGAGGGAAGGAGGGAAGGAGGGAAGGAGGCTCTCCGAGCTCTGCTGCTCCCGGGATGGGAGTGATCCATCAATCCCAAGGTTCCTGTGGGAATTGGGCAGCGTCATTTATCGGGAACGTTGGGATGGATGAGCTCGTTAACTGAGCGTTAATTGAATCAGGATTGAGCTGCTCTTCCCTGACTCAGCATCCTGAGCTGGAGTGAATTTATTGGGAATTTGCTCTCCGTGAATGCTGGGCTTTGTGCTGGGGAGACCCTGGAGAAAATTCCGGATCCCTTCCTGATCCTTTCCTGATTCCTTCTGGATTCCTTCCCAATCCCTTTCCCATCTGCTTCCCAATCCATTCCTCATTCCTTCCCAATCCCAATCCCAATCCCATCCTTCCCAATCCTTTCCCTTCCCAATCCCTTCCCGATCCACTTCTCTGGCATGGAGTGGGAAACATGGAGACACGATCACCACTTCCATGAAAAGAGCGAATTCTGGCCAAAATTCCAGGAAAAAGCAGAATTCCAATGGCTGATTTCCTCCTTCCCTCGTGATTCTGAACTCTCTGCAGACTCCAGTGTCAGATCCTGGGTAAGGTGGATTTTCCCCCTGGAATTTTGCCACTGGAATTTTCTTCCGGAGCCGATTGCTGACTCATGGGATCATGAGCCGAGAGCTTTGGGAAGGGAACATCGGGATGGTGCCAGGAGTTCCATTCCCAACTGCACTGCAGTGCTGTGGCTGCTGCAATCCTTGGAATTGCTGAAAATTCCCCTTCCCGCCCTATCCGTGGCCTTGGCTGCTCCACTGGGGGGTTTTGGGTGAAAAAAAGCTGGATTTTGCTCCGGCATCCTGATTTTCCTGGAGACCTGGATTTCTGGCTGCTTTCCTGGCAAATCCTCTGGGAGTTAGGGGGGAATTGTGGGATTTTAAACAAATTTTGGGGTGTCCAGGGGGTTGAGCGTTCCCTGTGGTTCCCTCTGGTTGGGAATTCCAGTCGGAATTCTCCGTTTTTCTCCCCAGTTAACATTGGGTTTTCCTGGGTGTTAGCAGGACCAGGAGCTGAGCTCTGTTTTGGGATTTCCCTCTTGGAAATGGGAATTTTTCCAAACTCTTCCTTCAGGTCTCACCTGGAGGATCTTCCCAACCCAAACGGAGCCTGGAAGGAGGGAATGAGACAAAATCTGGGAATGCTGGGAATGGCCAAAGGGAGAGAATCCACCTGGCAGAGTGAGGAAAAATCCCATTTTTCCAGGAAGAGCCGCAGGATGGGGGATTCCAGAGGAAGCTTTGTGGGGACAGAATTCATCCCTGAAATGGATTTTAGGAATTTCTTGGTGCTCTGCTCTGACCCATCTGGGTTTGAATCCTCAGTCTTTGCTCAGAGTGGGAAGAGTTGGAATTTTTTGGGGTTTGAACTCAAATCCTTCCTTCCTTCCTTCCTTCCTTCCTTCCTTCCTTCCTTCCTTCCTTCCTTCCTTCCTTCCTTCCTTCCTTCCTTCCTTCCTTCCTTCCTTCCTTCCTTCCTTCCTTCCCTCTGTTCTGAGTGGGAAGAGTTGGAATTTTTTCCTGCTAAAAAGAGCCCAAATCTCCTCAGATTCCTTTTTTCCCTCGGGGTTTTAACTGAGTTTGGAGAACAAAAATGTCCCCAAAAGAGAATTTCTCCCCCCTGCTGGGGGATTTGGAACCCAAAACTGCCCCCAAAGCTTCCCTTTTTCTTTGGAATTCCAATGGATGTTGGGATTTGTGGATGGGGATTTGCTCTTGTCACCTCTTTAATTAAGGAATTAATTAATTAATTGATTGATTTCCCTAATCCCACTGGGCCTGGAGTGGTGCTGCTCGTTAGTGGGGATTAGTTACCAACCCCTGATGAGCTGGGGTTGGGGTTTCGCTGAGGAATTTTGGGATTCTTTGGGAATCTTCGGGATCAGCACCAGGCCAGGGTCAGGGTGGATATCCCGGGAATGAATCCCCTCTCTCTCTCCCAAATCCCGATGTTTTGAGCAGGTTTTTGGGATTCCAGCTGGTTGCCATGGGAACCATTCCCCTTCCTGTGCGTTGGGAATCTTTGGAATTGCCGAGGGAGGAAACCTAGGGAGACAAGCAGGAGCTGAGCCCTTGGAAAAGCGGGATGTGATTCCTGGCAGGAATTCCTGGAGAGAGCCCAAAACCTTTGGAAATCAACGGGAATGGGCAGTGATGATCCCCAACCTCCCTGGATTCCAGCCTGGAGTCCATGGGGTGGATGATTTTCCATTGGAATTCCAGCCTGGAAACCCCAGTGTCCAACCCCAACCCCAGAGTGGATATTCCCTCCTGCTTTTCCCGTTTTCCCTCTTTTCCCAGCGGTTTTTGGCCTCCTGGCTCCTCCCACCCTCCTTCCCCACTTCCCAAAATTCGGGATGGAGTTGATCCGCAGCTCCCTGGGGAGCAGGCGATGGGATTTTGGGATTCCTGAGTGTCCCTGTTGGAGCCACACGTGGATACAGAGCTGGGATAATCCTTTCCTTCCTCATTCCAGTTCTTCTGGATTCTCCTGCTGATCTTCCTGACGGAGCTGCTGCTCATCTTCATCGAGATCATCTTCGAGAACAAGGTGGGTGCTGCCCGGAATTCCCGAAAATTGAGTCGGTATTCCCAAAAATAGAGTCGTTATCCCAAAAACAGAGTTGTTATCCCCAAAAATGGAGTTGTTCCCGGTAATGGAGTTGTTATTCCCAGAAATGGAAATGGAAATGGAGTTGTTATTCCTGAAAATAGAGTTAATATCAGCCCAAAAACGGAGTTGTTATCCCAAAACTGGAGTTGTTATTCCCAAAAACAGCATCATTATTCCCAAAAATGGAGTTGCTCTCCCTGAAAATGATACAAGGATTTTATTGGGAAGTTTCTCTCTGTGAAATCCAGGCTTTTCCTGGAGCTTTGTGCTGGGAGAGACATTTGTGGTCCCTTCCCAATCCCAAAACTCCTGAAAACGGAGTTGTTATTCCAGAAAACATAATTGTTATTCCCAAAACTGGAATTGTTATCCTGGAAAATGGAATTGTTATCCCAGAAGACAGAGTTGTTATTCCCGAAAATGGAGTTGTCATCCCTGAAATGGAGTTTTTATCCCTAAAAATGGAACTGTTATCCCCCAAAATGGAGTTGTTATCCCTGCAAACGGAGTTATTCCCGACCCTGGAATGTCTCTCCCCTGCAGCTCCAGGCTGCTGTGGATCTCCAGCACCACCCAGAGCTCTCCTGGGGTTCATTCCCGGGAAACCCGCGGGGTGTTAATCAGGATTCGTTAATTCCTGGCCCTGATCCCGTTAATTGCAGGTCGGGATGGAGCTGAGCCAGGATGGGAATGTTTCCCTTTCCTGGCTGCTTCCCAGTGCTGCAGGAACCTCCTGGTGCCAATTCCATCCCTGAAATCCATGGGGTGATTGATCCACTAATTCCATCCCTGAAATCCACGGGGTGATTGATCCACTAATTTCATCCCTGAAATCCATGGAGTGATTGATCCACTAATTCCATCCCTGAAATCCATGGAATGATCCAGTGATTCCATCCCAAAAATCCACTGAATGATTGATTGATCCAATGATTCCATCCCTATAATCCATTGATCCAGTAATTCCACCCCTAAAACCCATGGAGTGATTGATCCAGTGATTCCATCCCTAAAATCCACAGAATGATTGATCCAATCGATCCCTGCCGGCTCAGGGAATGCAGGGGGAGGAGAAATCCCTCGGGATTGGGGAAAATCCCCAAAAATTGATTCCCTGATGGACAAAGAGCTCAAGGCTTCCAAACCATCCTGGAATCCTGGAATGGGATGGGTGGGAAGGACCATGTTTTTAGTATTAAAATTATTGTTAAAATTTGTTATTAAATTTTTTATTTTTAATTTAAATCCCATCCAGAGACACCCTGAAGGTCACCTCTCTCCCCCAGGCTGGCCTTGGACACTCCAGGGATCCAGGGGCTCCTCTGGGAATTCCATCCCATCCCATCCCCACCCTCCCAGCCAGGAATTCCTTCCCAAAATCCCATTTCAATCTCCCCTTTCCCAGTGGGAAGCCATTCCCAGGGCTGGATTTGGGATTTCTGGTGACCCCAAAAGGGAAAGGAACACCACAGGAGGGTTTTGCCTTTTCCATCATCACTTCCCAGATCCCTAAATTCCTCCAATCCCAGGAAAACTCTGCCCTTCCTGCTCCGAGGAAATCCGGATTGCTGCAGCCTTTCCCACACCAATCCCTTTGGGATTTTGGGGAAAATTCAGCACTAAATCCTTGGCTGTGAGCCCAGGAATGCTCTGGAGAGATGCGGGATTGAATCCTTGTGCTGGAATTCCGGGATGGAGCAGAGCCCAGCAGGGCTGGAATCATCCCTTAATTTAAATTTAATGGGGTGATATCAACATTTAATTTATGTTTAATGCAGTGATATCAACATTTAATTTAAATTTATGGGGGTGATATAAAAATTTAATTTATATTTAAGGGGGTGATACCAAAACCAAGCTTAAATTTAATGGGCTGGTATAAAATTTATTTTAAATTTAATAAGGTGGTATCAACATTTGATTTAAATTTGATGGAGTGATATCAAAACTGAATTCAAATTTAACGGGGTGATATCGACATTTAATTCAAATTTATTGGGATGATATCAAAACTGAATTCAAATGTAATGGGGTGATATCAAAATTTAATTTATATTTATTGGGGTGATATAAAAATTTAATTCATATTTAATGGAGTGACATCAACACTGCGTTTAAATTTAATGGGGTGATATGAAAACCTAATTAAAAACCCAAACGAGGAGGGAGGAGAGACAAATCCGATAGATGAATTCCCTCAGCCTGGAGCTGTCGGGAGGCAAATCCTCCTGCGGAACAATGGCTGTTTATTGAATTCCCCAGAAGCAGATTTAATTGGATTTGATATCAAATTGGATGGAGAATTAATTCCGTGGCCTCGGAGCTGCTCGGCATTCAAACGAGCTCTGTTGATATGCAAATGAGGGCAGGTGATTAATTGGGGTTGTGATCCTGGCAAGGGAGGAGTGCAGAACTGAGATGTTCAAATCCCACCTGGAAATCAGGATTTCGTTCCAGAGGGATCCCAATGAGCCTTTTTGGGGAAAATCCTGCAGGAATTGGTCAAACCAGCACTGTGCTGGTTAGCGAGGAGCAGAGCAGCAATGAGGATATTCCGGAGCTGTTTGGGATTCCCAGGAATCATCCCTGGCAGCTTTTCCTGCCTTTCCTGAGTTCTCCTCCCCATTCCTGCTCTGCCCAACCTCTCATTGTCCTGTCACAGGGAATTGTGAAAAGTGACATTTTCCCCTTCCCTCCTCTCTTCCACCTGCTTCAAACTCGGGGAGAAAAGTTCTTTATCACCTCAATTTTTACAAAAAAAATAAAAAAAAATTCATTTAAAAAAATTTAAAATACTTTATTTTACTTTTTTGTTTGAATTTTATTTTTAATTTCTTACTTTATTTTGATTTTATAATTTTTTAAAAATTTTCCTTTCCTTTCCTTTCCTTTCCTTTCCTTTCCTTTCCTTTCCTTTCCTTTCCTTTCCTTTCCTTTCCTTTCCTTTCCTTTCCTTTCCTTTCCTTTTTTTTTTTTTTTTTTTTTTTTTTTTTTCCTTTCCTTTCCTTTCCTTTCCTTTCCTTTCCTTTCCTTTCCTTTCCTTCTTTCCTTTTTTCACATTTTATTTCACTATTTTAAATCACAACTGAATTTTTTAATTTTGACTTTTCCCCCCCTTCATGAACATTCCCACCTGGTAGAGTTTTGGAAATCAAACAGAGAATCCATTCCAGGCTCTTCCCTGTTTGTTTATTATTAAAATTATTATTAAACAATTAACTCATTAACTCAGAACCTCCATTCTGCCTCCCCAAGATCCTTCCAAGGCATCCCTAAAATTCATTTTCCATCTAATTAGTGCTTAATTAATGGCCTGGAGTGTCCCAGAAGGAGCAGCAGGAACAACCTCAGTCCATCCTCGCTGTTCCCTGATGGAATTCCCAAGGAATTTTTTGGGATTTGTTGGGATTTTTTGGGATCTGAAGGCTCTGAGGTCTCTGCTCCTGCATGTGGGATATTTTTCCATGGATAAATCCCATCCCATGGATTTTCCCTCTCCCGAGGCTGCAGAACTCTCTGCCAGGGGCTCAAATGCTGATTTTCCGTGGGATTGAGGCGTTTGGAGGAGTTTTGGGATGAAATCCAACGGAACAGGGAAATTCAGGAGGATGGAGATGGCTGGGGCTGCTCGGATGGGCTGGGAATGGAGAAAACTGATCCAGGCAGCCCTAAAACAATGGATTTCACCCCAAAATGATGGATTTCACCCCAAAATGATGGATTTCACCCCAAAATGATGGATTTCACCCCAAAACGATGGATTTCACCCCAAAATGATGGATTTCACCCCAAAACGATGGCTTTCACCCCAAAACCAGCCTGGGACAGAGAGCAATTCCTCCTGCGGGGACAGCAGTGAAAACCACAGAATTTTGCTCTGTTTTTCCACCAATAAATCGCAGTTTTGGGATTTTCCCTCCCCAGATGAACGAGGTTTTCCACTCCAACCTCCAGGCGGGAATCAGGCACTACTACGACGACCTGGACTTCAAGAACATCCTGGATTTCGTGCAGGAAAAGGTCTGGCTGGGATGAGAGGGACTTTTCCAAGGAATTCCGAATCCCATTCCCTGTTTTCCCGTATTTTAGGGTTTATTCCCATCCTGGGGTGTTTTCCTTGGGTATCTGGAGCTGCTTTGGCTGCAGTGGGATTTTTGGCCACCCAGTTTTGCCTCCCCTAGCTCAGCCCACAGGGATTTTTTGGGATTTTTGGGATTTATCCTGATATTTGTGAGTCTCCCGTGCTGGGATCACACCAGGATATTCCCATTTCCAGGGAAATTTTCCCATTTTTGGTGGAAAATCACTGCCTGGAAGTTTTTTTTCTCTTCCCGACCTGCCCAGAGAGGGTGGGAGGAGGGAAATAAATACGTTTCTAATTTCAAATAAATAAGTAAAGGATTTTAAAATAAAATAAATTAAAATTAAATAATTTTAAATTTCAATTTTACATTTTAAATTAAATTTAGAATTAAATTTTTTAAGAATTTAATTTTATTTTTAAATGAATAAATAAATTTAAATAAAATCAATTTACAAGAAGTAATTTTAAATTTCAATTTTAAACTTTAAATTAAATTTAGAATTAAATTTTTGCATTTAATTTTAGTTTTAAATAAATAAATAAATAAATTTAAATAAAATCCATTTACAAGAAATAATTTTAAATTTCAGTTTTAAATTTTAAATTAAATTTAGAAGTAAATTTTTAAAAATTTAATTTTATTTTTAAATAAATAAATAAATGTAAATAAAATCAATTTAACATAAATAGTTTTAAATTTCAATTTTAAATTTTAAATTAAATTTAGAATTAAATTTTTGCATTTAATTTTATTTAAATAAATAAATAAATAAATTTAAATAAAATCCGTTTACAAGAAATAATTTTAAATTTCACTTTTAAATTTTAAATTAAATTTAGAATTAATTTTTTTAAATTTAATTTTTGAATAAATAAATTTAAATAAAATCAATTAAACATAAATAGTTTTAAATTTCAATTTTAAATTTTAAATTAAGTTTAGAATTAATTTTTTTTAAACTGAATTTTAATTTGTTATTCCTCTGGGAACCGCCAGAGCTTCCTTGGAAGTAAAACCCACCTGGAGACTGGGGAAAAAATTGGGAATTTGGGCCAAACTCCTCCTGGGAGAGGAGGGAATTCCCCAGGGAGGTTCCCCTTGGTTGGAGGGGTTGGGGACAATTTTTTCCCAGTTAAAAAAGAAAAGCAGGAAAATAGGGGAAAAAAGGGAAATAGGGGAAAAAGCAGGAAAATCCCTCGGCAGGATGTGGATATTATCCAAGATCCCTTCAGCAGTTTCCTTCCTTTTTCCATGGAGTTTTTGGAGGTTGTTCTCCCAGGATTCCTGAAATCCAGGAATTCCAGGTGGGAGAAGTCAGGAACTGTAAAATTAAAATTATAAATCCGTGCTTTGGCTGCTCCAGGATGGATCAGACCTGGAGGATCCCAAGAGTTTTATTTTTTTTTCTCCCAGGGATAAACCTCTCCCAGAAATCTGCTCCTGGATGAGTTTGGTTCTTCAAAAACTGGGGAAAAACTCCTTTTTTCCTGCCTTTCCAAGCACTCCAGCCTTTCCTGCCCACTCCGGGCTTTTCCATTTTGGGGGAAAATCTCTGATATTCCGGTTGTTTTCCGCAGGGAGGGATGAGCTGGAGTGGAACAGCCTCGTTAGGATTCCGTGGAGAACACAAAGTGACTTTGATGGGATTTTTTTTCTTCTCTTCCTCGTGTGGAGAGAAGGAGAAAAAAGGAGGTTTTTTTTAATAATGATGATTCCCTTTGTAGCTGCAGGATTTGATCCCTAATTCATCCTGACGGGAGGAGAAATCCCCGCAGGGCTGAGGAGCCTGGTGAGGGTTCTGTGGGCTGGCTGAAATCCCTGCCTGGGGAAAAGCAGGGATTTGTCTCCTGGAATTAAATCCTGGCGGTGTGGATGAGGCTGGAAGCAGGGATGGAGCTAAGGAGTGGGAAAGCCACTCCCAAATCCCCCCAAAATGCGGATAAATTGGATAAATCAGCCAAATTCCCACTCTTTTGACCTGGTGCCTTCAGCTTCCCTGGGAGCAGGGAGTGTTGGGTGCTGGAAGTGGAGAGGCAGGGAAAGGGTTGGGGAGGCTTGGGATTGATCCTGGAATGGTTTGGGGTGGATTGGATCTTAAAATTCATCCCATTGCAGCTACATTTCCTGGAATCACAAAATCCTGGACTGGTTTGGGGTGGATTGGATCGGAAAACTCATCCCATTCCATGGCAGGGACACCTTCCCTATCCCAGGTTGCTCCAGCCTGGCCTTGGACACTCCAGGGATCCAGGGGCAGCCACAGCTTCTCTGGGAATTCCATCCCATCCCTCCCCACCCTCATTCCTGCCCAAAATCCCATTTCAGTCTCCCTTTCCCACTGGGAATCCATTCCCTGTGTCCTGGCTGTGTTCCCACAATGATCCCAATGGCAATAAATGGAATTCCCCATGGCAGATCCCTGTTAGATCCATGGAGGTGAGAATGAAGAACCAGGAAATCCACAGGATATCCAGAAAATCCTTTATTTTTCATGGATAAACAGAGAAATGGATCCTTGCCCAGTGCAGATCCCTTGGGCTCATCCCAAATTCCCATTCCATTCCCCAAATCCCAGCTGGGATGTCTCCTGGAAATGCTGCTGAATTCCAGATTTCCCATTGGATCTCTCCCATTCCCAGTTCCTTCCTCTCTCCCTAAGGCTGATTCCCAACCCGTTTTCCAGGATTTTTTCCACAGTTTCCAGTTGCTCCAGGAATCCACGAAGAGCCACAGCTTCCCTGGGAATTCCATCCCATCCCTCCCCACCCTCATTCCTTCCCAAACCCCATCCATCCCCGCCCTGTGTCCATGGGAATCCATTCCCTGCTGTCCCAGGGGCCTCAGGCTGATTCCCAACCCCTTTTCCAGGATTTTCCCACAGTTTCCAGCTGCTCCAGGGATGCAGGAAGAGCCACAGCTTCCCTGGGAATTCCATCCCAGCCCCTCCCAGGGTGCGATTTCCCCCCAGTATACCAACCCACCCCCTAACCTGGGGGAGCAGCAAGCCTTTCCTGCCCATCCCAGCACCCCAGGGCTCTCCAGCCGCGCTCCTCACGCTGTCCCTGTGTTCTCCTGCAGTTTTCCTGCTGCGGAGGTGACGAGTATCGGGACTGGGAGGTCAACCAGTACCACTCGTGCAACGGCAGCGGCGCGCTGGCCTGCGGGGTGCCTCACTCCTGCTGCATCCGGAGGGTGAGCGCCTGGAAAACCCCCAAATTCCCAAAATCCCAGGGAAAACCCTTTCTCCTCTCCCAGCTGCTCTCTCTGCTCCAAAGGGTTTGTGGTTCGCGGCGTTCCCAGGTGGGGAAAGGGTTGGGGGAATGTTGGAGTGAGAGGAGAAAGGAGCTGGAGGAGAAATGTTTGTTTATGGATTGTGGTGGGATTTGGGCTGGGATTGTGGAGATGGAATCCTGGGATAGTTCTGTATTTATGGATTGTGCTGGAATTTGCTGGGCTGGGATTGTGGAGATGGAATCCTGGGAGAGTTCTGTGTTTATGGATTGTGCTGGAATTTGCTGGGCTGGGGTCACGGAGAGGGAATCCTGGGATAATTTTACATTTATTTATGGACTCTGCTGGAATTTGGGCTGGGATCATGGAGAGGGAATTCTGGGATAACTCTGTTAGTTCCATGGTGAGGAGGTATTGGAAATGCCAAAGTTTTCCACTGTGGGATCATAAAAGAATTTGGGAATGGATTTGTTTGGGCAAAAAAAATGGCAGCGGCTTGGAAGGACTTGGGAATGTTCAGCTGGAGAAGGGAAATTCCAGGGAGAGCTCAGAGCTCCTTTCTGTGCCTAAAGGAGCTGCAGGAGAGCTGGAGAGGGACTGGAGACAAGGGCTGGAGGGACAGGACACAGGGATGGGGACACACTGGGAAAGGGGAGATTGAAATGGGATTTTGGGAGGAATGAGGGTGGGGAGGGATGGGATGGAATTCCCAGAGAAGCTGTGGCTGCCCCTGGATCCCTGGAGTGTCCAAGGCCTGGCTGGGATAACCTGGGATAGGGAAGGTGTCCCTGGGTGGCACCAGATGGGATTTAAAATCCATCCCAACCCAAGCCATTCCAGGATTTTGGGATCCTCAGCCTTGGCTCCATCCCAGCATGGATCCTCCTGCTCCATGCACTCCAAGTCCTTTCCCAGGTGGAAAATACTGTGAGGTTTGGAAAATTTTGGGATCCTTTTCCTTGTGCCAATCCTGTTCCTGGTGCTCCCAGCGAGGGCATTTCTGAGCAATGAGGTGATTCCTGAGGAATTTGCTGCCAGCAGGGCTGGAAGGACTTTGCCCAAGGAGGGAAAATCCCCAATTCCAACCCCAGGATGGAGCTGAATCTGGAGTGGAGCAAATCCACAGAGCTGCAGCTTCTCCTGGGATTTTCCCCTCTGGGAATCCAAACCCTCACAGCAAACGGGAATTCTGTGCCGAGTGCTCTGAGCCTGGAGTGTTTCATCCATCCCTGGGATAGGGAAGGTGTTCCTGCCCTGGGAATGGGATTGGAAATGGGATTGAAGTCACTCCAGCCCAACCCTGGAATATCTGCAGGATGTTTAGTTCCATTAACAACATCATCCAAACACTCCCTGGATTTCCACCTCTGTAACAAAGGGAATTCCATGGGAATGAAAGGGTTTGGGCTCTCCAACCCCGAATTTCCCCCCAATTTCCGATTTGAGGAGAAACCTGAGGATTTTCATCCAACCCTGCTCCATCCCTGAATCCATCCCGGGATCAAACCTTGGGATCCACATCAAAACCAGGGAAAAACTCCAACCATCCCTGTGCTCTGCAGCCAGCGCTGGTGGAAATTCCAAAAAAGGCAAAACCTCCTGGAAGTTCAGATTTCCGGGAATATCAGCGCTGATCTGAGCCTCGGCCCTGCCTGAGGATCCGATGGTGGCACGAGGAGAATTCCTCATCAATCCCTGATTGTTCTCCAGGTTTTTAATGGAAAAAGAGGGAAGTGTGGAGTGGTTTAACGAGCAGCGCAGGCCTGCCATGCAAATGAGGTGCATAATTAATTGGCCTCTCTAATCAGGGCTTTGATTAAAGGATCCTGGAGCTCCTGGAGATGGAATTAGAAGTTCCTGTGGTGAGGATGAGCCACGGGGAGCCGAGGGTGGTTTTAGGTATTTTTACACCCCTGTGGTTTTTGGGGATAATTTGGGAAAGAAAAACCTCGGCAGGGAGAGAGAGAAATCCTGTTTATCTGGAAGGGAAGGATTTGGGAAAGTTTTGGTTCCCAGGGAATGACGGAGATCAGGTTGGAGCAGCCTGGGATGGGGGAAGGTGGGATTGAAGGTCCTTCCCACCCAACCATCCCAGAATTCCATGAGCCAGGGCTGGAAGGAAGGAAATTCCACCATGAAATCCCTGTTTTTCCCAGGAGGGAAAGCCCTGGGCACCTGGAGAGCTTTTATGGGAAGTGGGACCTCACTGGAGGCTCCCAAATCTCAAAAAAACCAGGGAGCAGAACCTTGGGAAGCTCCAAAACCTCAGGATGGACTCAGCCTCGTTCAGCATTCCAGGAAAAGGATCTGGAGAGCCAAATCCCTTGGGAATTCTCTGTGGCATCAAACAAATCCCAATTTAACTGGAACACAAATCCCAGCACATCCTGTTGGAGCTGCCGGCTTGTCGGGAGGATTTTCCTAGGAATTTTGGGATCCGTTTGGGATCTCTGGACATTCCTGGCTGGATCCCAGCGATATCCAGCCCTTCTGGAAAACCTTCCCACCAAAATTTTTTCCTTTTTTGGTGGAGGGAAGGTCCTGGAGGGAGCTGGGAACTTGTGGGAATTCCCTGTCAGATCCTGAGTGTTCCTGGTGCTCCACAGGTCCTGTTTGAAAGGAAAAACCCTGGATTAGGGAATGGGTTGGGAAAGTCCTGTTTGAAGGGAAAAACCCTGAATTAGGGAATGATTCAGGAATGTTTCCAGACTGGCTTTAAACACAGACACAAACCAACCCTGTTTTCCAAGGAAAGGATTTTCCCATCCCAAAACCCTGCGGCGGTTTTGTGTCACATCCAGGACAGGCTGGATTGGGCATTCGAGTTCCTCAGCAAAAACCTCAGTTTTGGGGCTGCCCAAAATCCTCAGGTTTCTCCTCAAAGTGCTGGAAATTGGGGGGAAATTCGGGGTTGGAGAGCCCAAACCCTTTCATTCCCATGGAATTCCCTTTGTTACAGAGGTGGAAATCCAGGGAATGTTTGGATGATGTTGTTAATGGAACCAAACATCCTGCAGATATTCCAGGGTTGGGCTGGAGTGACTTCAATCCCATTTCCAATCCCATTCCCAGGGCAGGAACACCTTCCCTATCCCAGGGTTGGATGAAACGCTCCAGGCTCAGAGCACTCGGCACAGAATTCCCGTTTGCTGTGAGGGTTTGGATTCCCAGAGGGGAAAATCCCAGGAGAAGCTGCAGCTCTGTGGATTTGCTCCACTCCAGATTCAGCTCCATCCTGGGGTTGGAATTGGGGATTTTCCCTCCTTGGGCAAAGTCCTTCCAGCCCTGCTGGCAGCAAATTCCTCAGGAATCACCTCATTGCTCAGAAATGCCCTCGCTGGGAGCACCAGGAACAAAATCCCAAAAACTGCCAAACCCGATAGTGTTTTCCACCCGGGAAAGGACTTGGAGCTCATGGAGAGGGAATATCCATGCTGGGATGGAGCCAAGGCTGAGGATCCAAAAATCTTGGAATGGTTTGGGTTGGGATGGATCTTAAATCCCATCCAGTGCCTTCCTGGGACACCTTCCCTATCCCAGGGTGCTCCAGCCTGGCCTTGGACACTCCAGGGATCCAGGGGCAGCCACAGCTTCTCTGGGAATTCCATCCCAGCCCCTCCCCACCCTCATTCCTGCCCAAAATCCCATTTCAATCTCCCCGTTCCCAGTGTGTCCCCATTCCCTGTGTCCTGTCCCTCCAGCCCTTGTCCCCAGTCCCCTGGATCCATCCTGGAATCCTTTACCTGAGTGGTTTTCCAGCACATTTGTCCTAATCCCAGGAATTCACAGCTCTGCAGCATCCCCAGATCCTGTGGGAACCTTGGCTCTGGTTCTGGGGTGATTGGGGTGGAAATTGGGAATTCTCACCTCCCTGTGTAGCTCCTTTGGGATCCTGGGAGGCATGGGAAAGCTGGAATTGCAGAGGCCTGGTTTGTGCCAGGAATTCCAATTCCGCTCCGACCTTCCCGCCCACGCCAGAGGTGACAAAGTCACAGCCTGGATCTGGCTCTTCCCACGCTGCTCCCCAGGAGGAGGGCAGGGAATGCCTGAGGGATGGGGAGGAGCAGGGGAGCCGAGGGAAAATGGGGATGGATTTGGGCTGGGAATTCCAGAACGGGTTGGGTTGGAAGGACCTTCAATCCCATCCAGTTCCATCAGGGACACCTTCCCCACCCCAGGCTGCTCCAAACCCCACCCAGCCTGGCCTTGGGCACTCCAGGGATCCAGGGGCAGCCACAGCTTCTCTGGGAATTCCATCCCATCCCTCCCCACCCTCATTCCTGCCCAAAATCCCATTTCAGTCTCCCCTTTCCCACTGGGAATCCATTCCCTGTGTCCTGGCTGTGTTCCCACAATGATCCCAATGGCAATAAATGGAATTCCCCATGGCAGATCCCTGTTAGATCCATGGAGGTGAGAATGAAGAACCAGGAAATCCACAGGATATCCAGAAAATCCTTTATTTTTCATGGATAAACAGAGAAATGGATCCTTGCCCAGTGCAGATCCCTTGGGCTCATCCCAAATTCCCATTCCATTCCCCAAATCCCAGCTGGGATCTCTCCTGGAAATGCTGCTGAATTCCAGATTTCCCATTGGATCTCTCCCATTCCCAGTTCCCTCCATGCTCCTGAGTTTCCAGAGGTGTCTGGAAGTGGCTTTAGGGGATTTTTGGCAAGGAAAAAAACAGTTTTATCCTCCAAAATGTGTTGATTTCCATCCTGAGAGAGGCAGAGGAATTTGGGATTCATTTATTTTATTTTCATTTATTTTTGTTTTTGTATTTTTAATTATTTTATTTTATTATTTAATTTAATTTAATTTCATTTTCATTTCAATATTTTTATTTTATTCCATTCTCTTCTATCCTATCCCATCCTCTTTTATTCCATTTCGCTTTACCATTTCGATTCAATTTGATTTCCATTCTATTCTATTTATTCGATTTTATTATTCTGATTTGATTTCCATCCCATTCCATTCTATTTATTTGATTTCACTTCACTATTTTTTGTTTGATTTGATTTCCATTCTATTCCATTTTTTATTTGATTTTCCATCGCTGAGATCCCAAACAGCCACATTCCTGGGATTTCTCTCCTTCCCTGCAGCTCTTGGAACACTTGAGTTCCTCAACAAAAACCTCCAATTTTCAGGTTGCCTAAAAACCTCAGATTTCTCCGCAAAATGCTGGAAATTTGGGAGAAATTCACCCCGGGTTTTTGGAGAACCCAACATGGAATTCCATTTGTTATGAAGGTGGAAATCCAGGGAATGTTGGGAAGGAGCTGCTCCTGCATTAAATACCCTTTGAACATCCTTTGGGGGAGAAAAATGGGTGAAAAATTCAATTTAACAGGGAGAAAAGTGGGTTAAAAGTGTAGTCTAACAGGGAAAAAAATGGGTTAAAAATGCAATTTAATAGGGAGAAAAATGGGTTGAAAATTCAATTTAACAGGGAGAAAAATAGGTTAAAATTGTAGTCTAACAGGGAAAAAAATGGGATAAAAATGCAATTTAATAGGGAGAAAAATGGGTTAAAAATGTGGTCTAACAGGGAAAAAATGGGTTAAAATTCAATTTAACAGGGAGAAAAATAGGTTAAAAATGTAGTCTAACGGAGAAAAATGGGTTAAAAATGCAACTTAACATGGAGAAAAATGGATTAAAAATTCAATTTAACAGGGTGAAAAGTGAGTTAAAAATGTGGTCTAACAGTGAAAAAATGGGTTAAAAATGCAATTTAATAGGGAGAAAAATGGGTTAAAAATGTAGTTTAACGGGAAAAAATGGGTTAAAATTAAACAGGGAGAAAAGTGGGTTAAAAATGCAACTGGACATGGAGAAAAATGGATTAAAAATTCAATTTAACAGGGAGAAAAACAGGTTAAAAATTCCCTTTACCAACCCCAAAAGTTCCGGGGTTGGGATCACCTTTGGGGTCACAGAAGGACCCTGACTGTCCTGGACTCACCGAGCTCCTCCATTCCCTGATTTTCCCCAATTCCCGTTTTCCCCCCCAAGATAATTCCCTTCCCTCCTCATTCCAGGTTCCCGGCGGAGTGGTGAACACCCTGTGTGGCTATCGGACTCTGGCCAAGGAGGTGACTTGGAGTTGGGGCATTTGCTGCTTTTCCTTCCCCAAATCCCAAATCCCAAATCCCAAACCCTCCCTGTGGGAATTCCTGTTCCCAACCCACGGCTGGGATAAAGCTTTGTCCAAACTCCATTTTGGGGCTTTTTCCCAGAATTTTGGGGCATTTTGGCTCCTCCTTGTCCCATTCCCATCCCCATGGGGTTATCCAGGCCTTTTTGGGATCAATCCATGGAATTGCTGGTGCTGGGATGGTTGGGATTTGGGATTTGGGGTTTAGGGTTTGGGGTTTGGGGTTTGGAGTTTAGGGTTTGGGGTTTGGAGTTTGAGGTTTAGGGTTTGGGATTTGGGGTTTGGAGTTTGGGATTTGGGGTTTAGGGTTTGGGGTTTGGGGTTTAGGTTTTGGGGTTTGGAGTTTGGGGTTTAGGGTTTGGGATTTGGGGTTTGAGGTTTGGGGTTTGGGATTTGGGGTTTGGGGTTTAGGTTTTGGGGTTTGGAGTTTGGGGTTTAGGGTTTGGGATTTGGGGTTTGAGGTTTGGGGTTTGGGATTTGGGGTTTAGGGTCACTGAAATGACCCCGAAATCTGCAGGGTTTGAATTTAACTCTGAGTTTAGATTAGCAAAGAACAGCTCTGGACAGAACCTGAGCTCAGCAGAACTTGAATTTGACAGAATTTGAAACCAGCAGAATTTAAATTTAACAGAATTTAAACTCAACATAATTTAAACTCAGCAGAACTTAAATTTGACAGACCTTAAACTCAGCAGAACTGGAACTTAACAGAACCTAATCTCTGCAGAACTTATAAAAACTTAAACCCAGCAGAACATAAACTCAGGCAGAACTTAAATTTAACAGAATTTAAACTCCGCAGAACTTAAATTTAATAGAATTTAAACTCAACAGATCCTAAAATTAACAGAATTTAAACCTGGTAAGACTTAAATTTAACAGAACCAAAACTCAGCAGAACTTAAAAAACTTAAACCCAGCAGAACATGAACTGAGGCAGAACTTTAACAGAATTTAAACTCAGCAGCACTTGAACTTAACAGAACTTAAACTCAAGAGAACTTAAATTTAACAGAATTTAAGCTCAACAGAACTTAAATTTAATAAAATTTAAACTCAACAGAACTTAAAAGAACTTAAACCCAGCAGAATTTAAACTCAGCAGAACTTGAATTTAGCAGAACTTAAACTCATCAGAATTTGAACCCAACAGAACTTTAAATTAACAGCAGTTAAACTGAAACTCAACAGAGCTTAAACTTAACAGAAATTAAATGTAACAGAACTTAAATTTAACCGAACTTAAACTTCATAGAACTGAAATTCAGCAGAACTGAAACTCAACAGAACTTAGCAGAACTGAAACTTAACAGAATTTAAACCCAACAGAACTAAAACTCAGCAGAACTTAAAGTAAAAAGAGCTTAAAAGAACTCAATGGAACTTAAGTTTAACAGAGTTTGACAGAACTCAAACTCAGCTTAAACCAAACAGCAGCTAAACTCAGCAGAACTTCACAAAAATTTAACAGAACTTAAACTCAGCAGAATTCAAACTTATCAAAACGTAAACTTAACAGAACTTAAAATTAACAAAACTTGAACTTAACGAAGCTTAAACTCAGCAGAACTTAAAATTAACAAAAGTCAAACTTAGCAGAACTTAAAATTATCAAAACTTAAACTCAACAAAGCTTAAACTCAGCAGAACTTAACATTAACGAAACTCAAACTCAGCAGAACTTAAACACTGACTTTAACTCCAGCTGGAATTAAACCATTCCACAAATCATCTGGGATTTCTCCACCTCAGGCCTGACTTCCCCACAAATCCAGGAGACTCCAGGATGTTTGTAGGGCCACAAAAATTGGGATTTAATCCCAGTAACGTTTGGCCCTCGGGTCCGAAACTTTCCTTGGAAGTAGGAGAACAAAAATCCCATCCCACTGGTGTTAAGGCCAAAAAAAACCCCAAATCCGAGGTTGTTTGTGACAAAACAGCTGTAGTTCTGGGGAGAATTTTGGAATTCTGGATTTCCTGGGTGCTTGCAGGGAATTCTGGATTTCCCGGGAACACTCAGGGAATTCGGGATTTCCCGGGAGCACTCAGGGAATTCAGGATTTCCCGGGAGCTCACAGGGAATTCGGGATTTCCCAGGAGCTCACAAGGAATTTGGGATTTCCTGGGAGCTCACAGGGAATTCAGGATTTCCCGGGAGCTCACAGGGAATTCGGGATTTCCTGGGAACACGCAGGGAATTCGGGATTTCCCGTGAGCACTCAGGGAATTCGGGATTATCCAGAACATGCAGGGAATTCAGGATTTCCTGGGAGCTCACAGGGAATTTGGGATTTCCTGGGAGCTCACAGGGAATTCCGTCTCTCTCTCTCTCCCCCCAGCGCCTGGAGCTGCTCGGCACCATCCATGTCCGCGGCTGCATCCACGCCGTGGGGCTTTGGCTCAAGGACAACTTCGAGGCCACCTTGGCCATCGTCTGCTCCCTGCTGCTGCCCCAGGTAGGTGGAGATCCCATGGGAATTCTGTCCTGCACTCCCAGTGTTCCCAGTGGGGAGAGAGCCGCAAGGGTTGCTCCAAACAGGGTTAATCCCTGAGATTTTGGCATTTTCAACATCAATCTCTGACCAGCAGAGCTGATTTTGGGGTTCAGCTCCTTTCCTTGTGCTGGAGGGTGGGAAATGAATCATTTGGGGTTCTTTTCCCCCCAAATTCCATATGGGATTTGTCCTGGCGGAATGGATGGTCCAAGGCTGGCTTGGATTTCCCAAAATCCAATTTGGGATCAAATAATGATCCCCAAAATCCAACCCCGGGCTGTGTGAATCCCGCCCTGTTTGCTCTCCCAGCTCCCTGCAAATGGTGGGAACAGGACCCCAAATCCATCCCAATCCCAAATCCATCCCAATCCCAAATTCCACAGGGTTTGCCAGGCCTCACCAATCCCAATTCCCGCTGTTGGTGCCCAAGGATCCCAGAACTTTCCAGCACAGGGAATGAAGCTTTTCCCAATAAATCTGCAGGGAAAATCGGGAATGCAGCCAGGGCTCTGCCTTTGCACTCTTGGAATGTTTCCCCTGGGTCTTCCTGAATTATTCCCAACCAAACTGTGGTCATTTGGGGTGGATTTGACCTTTTTTGGGATTCATTCCGAGGCTCACGAGCAAAAAACTTCCTCTTTATGGCAGCGGCTGCAGCGTTGGGATTGCTGGGGGTGATGCTTCCCGAAGGTCAGGGTTTTATCCAAATGGGAATGGTTTTCCAGGTTTTATTTTAAAACCTGGTTTTCCAGGTTTTATTTTTGAAATGATTCCTGGTTTTCCAAGTTTTATTTTTCAAATGATTCCTGGTTTCCCAGGTGTTTGGGTTTTTTAAACAATTCCTGGTTTTCTGCTCGCGGCAAAAGGCAGGAAGGTTTTGGGTAAAGCAGCAGCTGTGGGGGAATTTAGGGGAATTTAGGGTTAATTTGGTAAAGCCAGACTTGGCTCTCGATCCCGAGGCAGGGGAGCAATTCCTGCCCAATCCCAACCACCATTCCTGACTTTTCTTGGAGTGTTTCCTTCCAAAGATGCAAATGAGCATCTGTGGGAAACGCAGGAATGGGGAAAAGCGCAGGAATGGGGAAAAGTGCTGAAACTGGGGGAAAAGATCCGGAATGAGGGAAAAGCACCAGAATGGAGAAAAGTGCTGGAATGGGGAAAAGAGCCAGAATGGGGAAAAGGGCTGGAATGGGGGACAGTGCTGGAATGGGGAAAAAGTGCCGGAATGGGGGAAAAAGTGCTGGAATGGGGAAAAGATCTGGGATGGGGGCAACACCCCCAGCCCATCCCAACCCATCAGTGCCACTGCCTGCGGCTTCATCCATTAACAGCCTTTTAATTGGGAATGCTGGGGAGAAATCTGCAGGAATGCTGAGCATTGATGGATCTGGAGTGCTGCCGATAATTGGGAGCGATGGAGATGAATCCGCGGGAATGCCGATTGTTGATGGATCTGGAGTGCTGTCACTAATTGGGAATGCTGGGGACAAATCCCCAGGAATGCTAGGGGTGAATCAGTGGGAATGCTGAGCATTGATGGATGTGGAGTGCTGCCAGTAATTGGGAATGCTGAGGACGAATCCCCAGGAATGCTGAGGATGAATCCGCGGGAATGCCGAGCCCTAATGGATCTGGAGTGCTGCCGATAATTGGGAATGCTGGGGATGAATCCCCGGGAATGCAGAGTGCTGATGGATCTGGAGTGATTGTGGAGCTGCTCAGTCTCTCCATCTGCTGCCGGATTTCAGTGCTGGAAGGTGGATCGGGTCTGGATCCTGCTGGAATCCAGAGGGAATTTGGTGGGAAATGGGCAGCAAGGAGATGAAAACCCTCAGGGAGCTTCATTGCCGAAAAAGCTGCAGGGAGAGGATCGGCCTGGAATTGTGGATCTGAGGGGAAAGGGTCAGTGTGAGGAGGGGACAGAGCTGGGAATTTTGGGAAGAGGGAAGGGATTGAGCTGGGAACAGAATGGAATTTTGGGAAGAAGGAAGGCACTGAGCTCTCCCACCACTTCCCTTTGCTGTGTCTCACATGGAAAATGTCTCTCCATGGAGCTGCAAAGCTCCCTGGGTGCTGCAGGGAAATTTGGGATTCTGATCCATGTCCTGAGCCCACTTTGGGGGTTTTTCCCACTTTTCCTCATTGTCACTCTTCCTTAAGGTCAGACTTTGGCCTTGGCTGAGCTCCAGGGCTAGGAAGTTCAGGATCTGAATTCAGTCCTTGTCCCTCATTCCCTGGGGCACCACTGGGTCTTGGATCCTGGAAAAATGATCCAAAGGAAGTTCTGGCTGGCCTGGAGCAACCCTGGACAGGAGGAATTCTTGTTTTCCCACCCTGCTCAAGGCTGGGACACTATCCTGTTTGGGGAAACCTTTCCCATTCTGCTGGAAGCGCCTGGATTTGGAGGTTTTCCCATATTTCCCAAGTCCAGGTGGGAGCCTGGAGGAATTCCCAGGAGAGGCTGCTGGGCTTGGCTTCCTCCCTCATCGAGTTCAGGGAAAGCTGCTGGATCCTGCTGGGATTTGCTGTTTGGAGAGGGAAAATCCCTCCTGGATCCAGCCGGAGTGGGAGTGACAAACAGGGTGAGGCACAGGGGGTCAGTGAATCCATGATCCCCCAAATCCAGGAACATCCCTGCCATTCCCAAAGAAAACCCCAATCCCCTTGGAGAGCTCGGAATTCTTTGGGTTCATTTCCCTCCATCCAGAGTGAGGCACCAACACTGACTCCATCCATTCCCGCTCCCGGAATTCCCTTTTTCCCATTCCCTGTTCCATTCCCCGGCAGTGATCCCATCTCCCTGCCCTTCATCCCACGCACTCCCTGTCACTCCAAAGGATCTTTTAATTCCACACAAATCCCTGCTGTGGCCTCGCCCCTGGCGCCTTCAATCACGGAGCAGCACTGGATATTCCATCGGGAACAGCACAGCTCATCCATCCCTGTCCTTCCCTGCCTCCAGCAGGATTTTCCAAGGAGCTCAGGACGTGTTTGGGGTGGAGATGAGGCACAGAAATTCCTGTGTTTTTCTTCTGGCGGATTTTAGGGAATGCAGCTCCTGCTGGTTCCTTCCCAGGCCTTTCCAGGGGATGTTTGCTGATGTTATTCCAGAGAATCCTGGAATGGTTTGGGTTGGAAGGAGCTTGGAGATCTCATTCCCACCCCATCCATTCCATGGGCAGGGACACCTTCCCTATCCCAGGGTGCTCCAGCCTGGCCTTGGACACTCCAGGGCTCCAGGGGCAGCCACAGCTTCTCTGGGAATTCCATCCCAGCCTCTCCCCACCCTCATTGCTGCCCAAAATCCCATTTCAATCTCCCCTTTCCCAGTGTGTCCCCATTCCCTGTGTCCTGTCCCTCCAGCCCTTGTCCCCAGTCCCTCTCCAGCTCTCCTGGAGCCCCTTTAGGCACAGGAAGGGCTCTGAGTTCTCCCTGGAGTTTCCCTTCTCCCACTGAACATTCCCAGCTCTCCCAGCCTGGCTCTAGAGGTTTTGCAGCCCTGGATCCCTTCCTTGCCCTCCTCATCCAGGTGAAGACTCAGCCACTGCACTAAAACACAAAGAGGAGCAGAAAAACCTCCACATCCATTTTTTTCCCCTCAAAAATCGGGTTTTTTCCATCCCGAAGAAGCAGAAAGTGACGCACAGCAAACAAAACGAGCCAAATCCCTGGAAGATCTCTGCCGAGGTCTCCCATCCATCCTGGTGAGTTATTTTTCCCTCAGTTCTGCTCCGACATCCAATCCATCTCCAAACCCTGCGCTGGGAACATCACAGCTCCCTCCCACAGCTGTTCCCTGCTCGGAACATCAATCCTGGAGATCGACGTCTTTGTTCCGTAAAAAACCCGGAATTGTCCCAGCGCTGGGCGTTTTCCAGGATGGCACCTCCATCTCCCGGTGACAGCGATGGAAAACGTTCCCTGAGCAAAGGGCAGTTTCCTTGGGAAGATGGATTTGGGATTTGTTTGTTGTCCTCAGTGGCTGCTGAGTGCTAATGGAGCGGGAAAAGGGAATAAATGGGATTTTTCCATCTGCAGGCCGCGACCTTAGTGAGAGGCTCTCTGAAAATAGTGATTAGGGGAGGAAAAGTCAATAAAGGGGGAAAAGCAAACACTTTGGGCTCCATTAGCTCTGGGGAAGCCTGGAGTGGTTTGGCATTCCGAGTTATCTGGATCCCGCTGGTAAAATGAGCTCCGGATGTTTCTGAATTTCCACGGAAAAGGGGATTCCGGCAGGTGTCCATGGGCACAGCCCATCCCTGAGGGAAAACATCCATGGACTTCTTCCAGGCCTTTTTCCATTGGAAAATGAGGTGAAAATGGCATTTTGAGTATTTTCCTTCTCTGCTTCCCAAACTTCCCGAGGCCTTTTTCCGGGATTGAGGCGTGGATCCCTTCCAGGATCCAATGGGTCACCCCAGCCCCACCGTGGGGACAATTCCCAGCAGGAAGCTGATCCGAAGGAACAAACAGAGACACCACGAGTGGAGATGGTGGATGGAGCTGAGCCCTGGAATTTCACACGGGAATTTCACACAAATCCCTGGCTTGGGTTTGGAGGAATCACGGAATTCTCTGGGCTGAAAGGAGCCTTGAGGATCATCTCGAATTCCCAATGGATTCATTCCCAGTGGGTGTTTTGTGGATTCCCTCAGCTTTTCCATGGATTTGCACCCCCTGGGCACTCAAATCCCGCGGCAAAAACCCTGGGAAGGGAGAAAGTCAAGACCTCCAGGCTGAATTCCATCCAGGAAGAACAGGCACTTCCCAAACTTCAAACCGCAGTCATTCCCAAACAATTCCCCTGCCGCTCCTCGGTTTCCACCATCCCAGGAAAAAAAAAAATCTTTTTCATTTTCCAGCCCCATCTTTGCTCCGTTTCATTCCCGTTTTTCCCCCGCAGCGCCTCCTTCCCGAGCTCCGCGGTGCCATAAAACCCGCGGCCGCCTCCGGATGCTGTCAGCCCTCGGAGCCGCGGATATTGGATGCATCCATAATTCCTGACAGCTCCGGCTGCTCTCATTAAGCGGGAGAGGAGATTTAGGGCCGGGCTGCGATGGGAATGGGGTCATAACTCAGCAGAGCGCTGGCTCTGGGATTTGGGGTCCTGATTGAGGGCTTGGGGTGGTTTTATTCCCTTCCAGAGTTCCTGGTTTTTACTGGGATAGCGGGAAGAGCAGGAGGAATTGTGGCCCCAAACCTGTCCTCATTTGCATGGAATTTGTCGCAAATTCAAATCTTTCTGGGATTATTGTTTGCTTTGGGGCGGGAAAATGACAGATTTGCCCTAAAATCCCTCATTTCAAAGGGTTTTTCCCTCTCTGTGGGATCAGGAGTGGATTTTAATCAGGAGCGATGACAGTTTAATAGCAGGAAATGATTCAGGAATTGACATCCATGGAAATATGATTTTAAAAGTTCTTACATCCCGAAAGGATTTGCTGTTGGATAGGGATTAGCACAATCCCATTATCCAGAGCAGTGTCTCCAGGGAGTTCCTGGAGAGACAGAGCCATCCCTGAGCATCCCCTGTGGAAATCTCCGGAACGGCGAGCCAACCTCATTCCAGCCCCTTTGGATAATGTAAAATTCCAAGAGGTTTCCAAACCTCACTTTTCCCATCAGAACCTGGAGTTGCTTTTTCCCACAAAACAGCCCCGATGGCAGGAATCCCGAATTCCCAGAGCTGGGAATGCTCTGATGGCTTCCCACAGCTCCCCATCCTTCCCGGGATTGATCCCATTATCCGGGATCAGTGGATATCAAACCACCAGGATCCCCCGAGGATCCGTGGGAAGGATTGGGAAAGTGGGAATGGGGCAGGATCCAGCTGAGGGCTCAAGGATGGGCTCAGTGCTGGGTTAACACCCCCAGGAATGTGTTTTTCCTCTTTTTCTGGCTTGGGAAAGCTGTTGATCCAGGGAAATCCCCTTGGATCCATGTTTGGTGGATTTGGGAAGGAAAATGGACATTGAGCCATTTTGGGGTGAGTTCTGCACAAGGCCCAGCTGCTCTCAGTGCTGGGATAACACCCCCAGGAATGTGCTTTTCTGCTTTTTCTGGCTTGATGAGGCTGTTGATCCAGGGAAATCCCCTTGAATCCACATCCAGGTGGATTTGGGAAAGAAAAATCAACTTCTGAGCCATTTTGGGGTGAGCTCTGTGCAAGGCCGTGCGGCTTCCAGTGTTGGGAATGCATTTCCAGGGATGGGGTTTTCCACTTTTTCTGCTTGATAAGGCTGTTGATCCATGGGGATTCCCTTGGATCCAACTCCAGGTGGATTTGGGAAGCAAAAATTGACATTTGAGCCATTTTGGGGTGAGTTCTGTGCAAGGCCCAGCTGCTCCCAGTGCTGGGATAACTTCCCCAGGAATGTGGTTTTCCATTTTTTCTGGCTGGGGGAAGCTGTTAATCCAGGGAAATACCCTTGGATCCATCTCCACATGGATTTGGGAAGGAAAAAATCAACTTTCTAGCCATTTTGGGGTGAGTTCTGCGCAAGGCCCAGCTCATGGGCTTTCTCCAGCTCTGGAATCCAAATGGATCCCAGGAATTTGGGGTTTTTCCCTTCTCTTTCAGCTCCCTGGGGACACTTCATGGATCTGCTTTCTCCCTGTGGAGTTTTTGCTCCAATTTCCCATGGGATCTTCCCAGCAAACCCTCTCCCTCCCCACCATGGGACAAAACTCCCGGGTTTGAGACTCATCCCAGCCTTTTGCTCCCATTCCCATTTCCCTCTCTCTCAACATTCCCACTTTCCTGAGGGTTTAAGGAATGGATTTGTACCCCCAGAAATGACCCATAGTTCAGTTTTCCAGCTCTAAGTCCCAGGCAGGATATTCCAGATGCTCCAGGCAGAATTGGGTCATTTATGAATTTTCTGGTGCCAGGAATGGTTCTGTGGGAAAAGATCTTCAATTCTGCCCTGAAAATTTCCAGGAAAAGCCCTGAGCCTCCAGAGGGTTTTTCCTTCTCCATCCCATGGTGTCCAAACCTGGATGTGACCTTTGGGGTGTTCCAGGGGGGACTGGGGGTCTCTAGGGAACCTCAAACCCAAACCCTTCCGCGATTCTGGGATTGGAGCTGGGGCAGGGATGTTCAGGGTGGATATTGGGAAAATTCCTGCATCCAAAGGGTTTTCCAGCCCCGGCCTGGGGGGATTGAATATCCCTGGGCATGTGGCATTGGGGACATGGCAGTGCTGGCCTTGGACTCCATTTTGGGGGATTTTCCAACATCAATAATCCCTCAAATTCCCAATTTCCTCTGGAATTGTCCTCTCCTGCCTCCTGGGCAGCTCTGGGAGCTCAGATGTCCCCAGGGAAGGGTTTGGGGTGACTTCGAGGAGGGGTTTGGGGTGACAGATTGAGATTTGGGGTGAACCCAGGGAAGGGTTTGGGGTGAACCCAGGGAAGGGTTTGGGGTGATGATCAGGGTTTGGGGTGCCAGCCCATGCTTTGGGGTCCCAGATCAAGGTTTGGATTCCCATTCCCAGTTTTCAGTTCCCACTCCCAGTTTTGGGTTCCCATTCCCAGTTTTGGGGTCCCAGATGATATTTTGAGTTCCCATTGCCAGTTTTGTGTTCCCATTCCCAGTTTGGGTTCCCATTCCCAGTTTGGGTTCCCATTCCCTTTTCGGGTTCCCATTCCCAGTTTTGGGGTCCCAGATGATATTTTGTGTTCCCATTCCCATTTCGGTTCCCATCCCCATTTTCGGTTTCCATTCCCATTTTGAGTTCCCATTCCCGTTTCAGGTTCCCATTCCCAGTTTAGGATTCCCATTCCCAATTTGAGGTGCCATTCCTGGTTTTGGGGTCCCAGATGAGGTTTTGGTGTGTCAGCCCCAGTTTTGGTTTCCCGTTCCCGGTTTCAGGTTCCCATTCCCGGCTTTGGGTTCCCATTCCCAGTTTTGGGGCGATGATCAGGGTTTAGGGTCCCATTCCTGGTTTTGGGTTCCCATTCCTGTTTCGGGTTCCCATTTCTGTTTCAGTTTCCCATTCCCAGTTCGGGGTTCCCATTCCCAGTTTTGAGTTCCCATTCCTGTTTAACGTTCCCATTCTCGTTTTGGGTTTCCATTCCCAGCTTTGGGGTGATGATCAGGGTTTTGGGTTCCCATTCCTGGTTTTGGGTTCCCATTCCCATTTCGGTTTCTTGTTCCCATTTCTGGTTTCTTGTTCCCATTTCTGATTTCCATTCCCAGTTTTGAGTTCCCGTTCCCATTTCGTGTTCCTGTTCCCATTTCGGTTTCCCGTTCCCGTTTCCCGTTCCCATTCCCGGTTCCCGCAGGTGCTGGGGCTGGCCATGGCGTGGCTCTACTGGCAGCAGCTGAACGAGATGCATTCCCGGCTGGATTCTGTGGATTTCCGCGCCCTGCAGCCCCCGGAGCTGGGCTGGGCCGCGCTGGACCTGAGCGGCGCCGGCTGGTGCTGGTGTCTGCCGCGGGAGGGAGGATACCTCCCGGTGAGCTCCGCGAGAGACACGGAGCTCCGCGGGGACGAGGAGGAGGAGGAGGAGGAAGGCAGTGACTGCCGCGGCAGAGTGTGAGACGGACGAGGAGGAGAGAAGGAGGACAAAATGAGGGAAAATGGGATTTTTCATCTCAAGCCCTGAAGTTATTCCTTTTAGAATTCCCTGTTGGGAGGAAGAGGACTCTGAGCTCGGAGTGAAGAATGAGGATGCTAAATGTGGGGAAAATGGGATTTTTCTCCTCAGCTGCTGAAGTTTTGATCCCTTTAGAATCCCCATTGGGAGGAGGAGGACTCAGAGTGAAGGAGGAGGACAAAATGTGGTAAAATGGGATTTTTCCTCTTAGGTGTCAAAGTTTTGTTCCCTTCCTGAATTCCCCATTCGGAGGAGGAGGATTCCAAGCTTGGAGTAAAGGACACAGAATGTGGGAAAAATGGCATTTTTGCTCTTAGGTCCCAAAGTTTTGTTGCTTTTAGAATTCCCCATCGGGACGAGGAGGACTCTGAGCTCGGAGTGGAGCAGGACAAGGAATGTAGGAAAAATGAGATTTTTCATCTCAAGTCCTGAACTTATTCCTTTTAGAATTCCCCATTGGGAGGAGGAGGATTTGGAGTGAAGGAGGACAAAATGAGGGAAAATAGGATTTTTCATCTCAAGTCCTGAAGTTTTAGTCCTTTTAGAATTCCCCACTGGGAGGACTCAGACTCTGAGTGAAGGATGACATGAAATGTGTGAAAAATGGGATTTTTCCTCACAGGTCCCAAAGATTTATTCCCTTCCCAAATTCCCCATTGGGAGGAGGAGGACTGTGAGCTCAGAGTGGAGAAGGAGGACACAAAATGTGGGAAAAATGGGATTTTTCCTCTTAGGTCCCAAAGTTTTATTCCCTTCCTGAATTCCCCTTTGGGAGGAGGAGGACTCTGAGCTCGGAGTGGAGGAGGACAAAGTGTGGGAAAAATGGGATTTTTCATCTCAAGTCCTGAACTTATTCCTTTTAGAATTCCCCATTGGGATGAGGAGGACTCTGAGCTCGGAGTGAAGTAGGACATGAAATGGGATTTTTGGGAATGGGGAAAATGTGATTTTTCTCCTCAGCTCCCGAAGTTTCATTCCTCCCAGAATTCCCCATTTTTTCTGGGATACCTCAGCGGGAAGAGCAGGAGCAATCCTGGCCCCAAACTTGGCTTCATCCACATGGAATTCATCGCAAACACAAATCTTTCTGGGATTATTGTTTGCTTTGGGGTGGGAAAATGACAGATTTGCCCTAAAATCCCTCATTTCAAAGGGTTTTTCCATGGAATCAGGAGTGGATTTTGAAACTGTAAAATCCCAACTTTGGGAAAAGTGTAAAATCCCACTGGGAATTCCTGAACTTCTCCCTGGACTGCGTGGGAAGAGCTGCCCTGGGCTGGGTTTGTTCAGCTCTGTTTTGGGGGATTTGGGGTTTTCTTTTCCCAATAAATGGAATTTCTGCAGTGTTTTCCAATGTTGCTTCCACCAGCATCCTCACAGGGCTGCTGGAATTCCCCAGGAAATTCCCGTTGGTTTCCTCAGGAAATGCCCCAGAAATTCCTGCTGATTTCCTCAGGAAATGCCCCAGAAATTCCTGCTGATTTCCCCAGGAAGTTCCTGCTGATTTCCTGGGAAATCCTGGTTTCCCATGGATCTCCAGCCCGGGGAGATGAAACGGAAGGAAAATCTGGAGCTGTTTTCCCTGCAGAGCTTTCCCGAAGGGATTCTCCGGGAATGAAATCGATGGAAGCACAACTTCCACCCCTGGATCCCAACGGCTGCTGGGAAAAAGGGGAAAAAAACCCAAAAAACAAAAAATCAAACCAAATTCCAGGAAATAATTCCAGGAAATTCCCCATCCCAGCTTTTCCCCAGGAGCTGCTGCTTCCCATTTCATTCCCAGTGAGGAGGAGGAAACCCCAGGAAGTTTTGAAACAGGGATGGGATTTTTTGGGATATTTGGGGTGGAGGAAATTCCCGTTCCGAGCAGGAGATGAACCTGGGAGGAGCAGGTGAGGAATTGCCTTTTTGGGGTTCATTTCTCAGCACCAAAGTGGGAATTTCCTCCTGCATCCCTTGGGATGTGGGAATTCAACACCGAGGGGTTGTGGATGCAAACTGGAGCAGTGGAATTGCAGAAATGTGAGGTTTTTATCCCAAAACCACAAGGTTTGACCCCAAAACTGCAAGGTTTGATCCCAAAAATTTGATGTTTCATCCCAAAAATTTGATGTTTCATCCCAAAAATGTGGGGTTTTATCCCAAAAATGTGGTGTTTAATTCCAAAAAGATGAGGTTGTATTCCAAAAATGGATGTGTCATCCCAAAAATGGAGGTTATATCCCAAAACCACAATGTTTCATCGCAAAAATGTGACATTTTATCCCCAAACTGTGGGGTTTCATCCTGAAAATGTGAAGTTTTATCCCAAAAATGTGGAGTTTTATCCTAAAAATGCAAGGGTTTTATCCTAAAAATCAGGTTTTATCCTAAAACCGCAAGGTTTTATCCCCAAAATGTGACATTTTATCCCAAAAATGTGAGGTTTTATCCCAAAAATGTGAGGTTATATCCCAAAAATGTGGGGTTTTATGCCAAAAATGTGGTCTTTTATTCCAAAAATGGAGGTTTAATCCCAAAAATGCAAGGGTTTTATCCCAAAAATCGGAGGTTTTATCCTGAAAATGTGAAGTTTTATCCCAAAATTGGAGGTTTCATCCCAAAAAATGTGAGGGTTTATCCCAGAAATGTGGGGTTTCTCAGAGCCAGAAATCAAATTCTGGGAATGGGGAAATGGAAAGGAAAAGGGAAAAAAGTGAAAGGAATGAAAATAAAAGCCAAAAAAGAGAAAGGAAATGGAAAACAGGGAAAGGAAAATTTAAAAAGTGAAAGGAATAGGAAAATAGTGAAGAAAAGGGGAAAAGTGAAAAGAAAAGGGGAAAAGGTGAAAGAAAAATGGGGAAAGGGAAAGGGGAAAAAGGGAAAAGTGAAAAGTGAAAGGAAAACAGGAAAAAAGTGAAAGATAAGGGGGAAAAAGGAAAAAAGGGAAAGGAAAAGGAAAAAATGAAAGGAAAAGGAAGAAGTGAAAGAAAAAGGAAGAAGTGAAAGAAAAAGAAAAAAGGAAAAAATAAAAGCAAAAGGAAAAAATTAAAAGGAAAAAAGTGAAAGAAAAGGGAGGAAGTGAAAGGAAAAGGGGGGAAAAGGGAAAAATGAAAGGAAAAAAGGAAAAGGGAAAGGAAAAAGGGAAAAAGGAAAAAGGAAAAAGGAAAAGAAAAGGTAAAAAGGGAAAGGAAAAGGAAAAAGATTCTTTTTTTCCCAGGAAATCCTGGGATTCTCCGTGGCACTTCCCGTCCATTCGGGAATCTGCTGGGATGTTCGGGAAGCAGGAATTGGCTCCAACCGCCGAGCTCTGTCTCCCTCTCCTGACCATTTCCCTTTTCCAAAACCGGAAAAAATTCCCTGGGAATCGAGTTTTTCCCGTGGAAACAGAGCTGGATGGAATATTTGGAAGCGTTTTGGTCAAAATTGGGTTTTTTTGGGGAGGGGGAGAAGGGAAAATCGTGGAGCAGCTCAAGGGAAATGGGGGGAATTTAGGGAATTTTGGGGAATTTCTGCCTTTCGCTTCTCCCTCTCTCCAGTAAAACCTCAGGGAACGCAAGGTGGAAAATCCAAATAAATTTCTATTTATTTTGGAGGGGGGGAAGGTGAAATTCCATTTTTTTTCTCTGGATTTCCAGGATGAGCTGCTGCCAATATTGGGATTTTGAATTCCGTGGGATGGGAGAGTTCTGATCCCAGGATTTGTCCTGGGATTGGGAAAATGATGGGAAAAATGGATTATCCTTCAGTTTGGACTCTCAGCCCAGAGATTCCCATGGAAAATTCCCCTAAATGCCTGGAAAATGGGAAAATTTGATTGGAAAACTCCAAAAAATTGAAATCCCAAAAGCTTTTCCCAAAATCCTGATGTTTAAGGGGATGCTGAATTCCCAAATTCCCCCAAAACTGAGCACCTTGGAGTCGCTGCTGCCTCCTCCAGACTCCACAGGGGAGGGAAAATCCAATAAAATCCCAATACAATCCCTATAAAATTTCAATAAAATCCCAATGAAATCCCGGTAAAATTCCAATAAAATCCCAGCAGAATTCCAATGAAATCCAAATGAAATCCCAATAAAATCACGATAAAATTCCAATACAATCCAAATAAAATTCCAATAAAATCCCAATAAAATTAAAAAAAAATTCTAATAAAATCTGAATGAAATTCCAATAAAATCCCAATGAAATCACAACAAAATCCCAATAAAATCCTAATAAAATCCCAGTAAAGTTCCAATAAAATCCCAATGAAATCCCAATAAAAGGGGAGCAGGGATGATCCTGCCCAGGTCCAGGTGGTGCTGTGGAATCATCTCCCAGAAAACCCCAATTTGGGATGAGTTCAAAGCCCAAAATCCAATTTCCCAATCCTGGTTTTCTCTGGGATGAAGCTCCAGGCGCTGCTGGATGAGGATTTATGGATATCCCAAATGGGAGCGGAGCAGAATGAGAGATCCCAGAAACCCCAAATTTAGGGATGATCAGAGAAAAACACGGAATTGGGAAAAAATTCCATGGGAAACTCTCACCATAACCCCCCAAGTGTGGGTGATGCTGCAGGGAATGATCCCAGTGCTCCAGGGGGTTGGGATCATCCCAGGGATGGGGATTTAGGATCACCCCGTGGATGGGATTTAGGATCATCCCACAAATGGGAATTTGGGATCAATGCATTAATAGGTATTTAGCATCATCCCAGGGATGGGATTTGGGATCAATCCATGGATATGGATTTAGGATCAATGCATGGATGTGGATTTAGGATCACCCCATGGATGGAAATTTAGGATCACGCCATGAATGGGGATTTAGAATCATCCCATGGATGGGATTTAGGATCACCCCAGGGATGGGATTTGGGATCATCACATGAATAGGTATTTAGGATCATCCCACTGCTGCTGCTGCCCCTCTTCACTTCCCTGTGGAAATTCCTGCCATTCCCAAAGATCCCAACCTTGGACAGAGCCCGGAAATCAGTGCAGTTCCCCTCCTGAATCCCCCAAAACAGACAAAAATTGAGACAAAATCCATGGGAACAAAGCCCCCAGAACCCCAGCAGCCCCAAATCCCAAATCCCACAGGCCAGGCAGGAACAGAGTTAGGAATCCCAAATCCCAGATCCTGCAGACTGGGCAGGAACAGGGTTAGGGTTTGGGTTAGGAATCCTAAATCCCAAATCCTGCAGACCAGTGAGGAACAGGGTTAGGGTTTGGGTTAGGAACCCCAAATCTGGGCAGGAATAGGGTCAGGTTTAGGGTTTGGGTTAGGAATCCCAAATACCCCAGGCTGGGCAGGAACAGGGTTAGGGTTTGGGTTTGGGTTAGGAGTCTCAGATCCCAAATCCAGGCAGGAACGGGGTTAGGATTTGGGTTAGGAACCCCAAACCCCAACTCCTGCAGGAACACCACAGATTTCCCCTATCCCTTTGGTCCCACAAATCCCATCCCATTCCCAGCCCAGATCCCATCACTCCCCAGCCCCACCCTCCCTGCGCTCACCCCGTGACGCTGCTGATCCCAAAGTCAATCCGAAATCCATTTGGGGTGGGAGCAGCGGCAGTCGATGGACAGAGCAGAGCAGCTGTGGCTCCAGGCGATCCCAACTCCCAGCGCTGACCTCGCTCCGTCCATCCCATTCCCGGCCAGATTTCGGGGAGCTCGAGGTGAGTTTTGGAGGGGAAAACTCATTTTTGGGGTTGTGGGGTTTGGGTTGGGAAGTGGGCAGGGTTTGGCTGTTCCTGCCCTGATTCCTGTGGGATTTCCGGTCAGGTGTTCCGAGGGTTCTCTCCGGGTTTTTCCACAGGGATTTAGGGGGGGAAAGGAATTTTGTGTAAAATATCAGAGGGGAAAATCCTGGATTTTCCAACCCCATAAATCACCCGGGATTGATGGAGATCTTTATTGGGGTCTGACAAAGCCTGGCTTTACCCCGCAGGGTCTCTGTGCTGCCCAGCCCAACCAGATTGCCCAAAAAATCCCGATTTCTTCCCAAAACCATCCCATCCGTCATCCATGGATCTCTGTCCATCATCTGGGGATCCCAAAAAATCCCAGGAATTCCCTGGGGGGTTCTGATTCCTCATCTTCTCGAAGGTCGTTTTTAGGGCAAAAGGATTTTTAGGGCAGAAATATGAGGCTGGTGGTGTGGGGTGTATTCCTGGCTTTTCCTGCCACCTCCAGCTCCCTGAAATCCTGGAATTCGCCCTGGAATGTTGGTTTTGGGAATGTTGGTTTTTAGGAATGTTGGTTTTGGGAATGTTGCTTTTTGGGAATATTGGTTTTTGAGAATGTTGTTTGTGGGAAGTTTTCAGGGATCTCTCAGCCGCAGAATGTTGGTTTTGTGTCTGAAACAAACAAAAATTCCCAGTTTGGGTTCTCCATCCAGAACCATTTGCCCCTAAAATCAATCAATTCCCTCCAAAACCATCAGGTCTATGGGGAAAAACCCCAAATCCGTGAAATCAACTTTAAAATCCCAACTGGGATCAGGCAGGAGCCGAACTGGGATAAACCAGCATTTCCTGAAGGGAAAAAAGGAGAATTCAGGATCATTCCCAGGGGTTGGGTTCCCCTTTTTGGGATCCCGTGGCTATTTTCGGGGCTGGATTTGGGGTTTTTCTCCCCGAAATATTCAGCCAAAGGCGCGGGGATGGCGCGGAGAGTCCTGGTCGCCCTCCGAGTGACCTTGGGGACATCGACCGCGTGGCCCAGAATAGCAACGGCGGGGCTTGGCCAGCCGAGTGTGAAAGGCAATCACTGGAGGTCAGCTAATTAGGGATTAATTAACAGCCCCTGGCATGGAGCCGGAGGAATCCCGCGGGGAGGAAGCGGCAGGTGCTGAGGAAAGGATGGGGAAGAGCAGGGATGGGGGAAAGGGAAATCTGCGCCAGGAAAATCCCGCTGGATTTGGGGCAGAGATACCCCGGGAATGATGGGGTAGTGGTGGTGTTGTTGTTCTCCTGGCGGGAATTGGGCCGGAAAACCCCGGGAATCTTCTCCCGAGCTGTGCTCGAGCTCCACGTGGTGAGAATTGAGGCTGGGGAAGGAATTCTGGGGAAATCCTGCTGGAAATTCGGGAATAATGGGGAGAGGGGAGGTGGAGACTGGGAATGGAGCAGAGATGGAGCAGGGATGTAGTTGGGATGGAGCTGGGATGGAGCTGGGATGGAGCAGGGATGGAGCAGGATGGAGAGCTGGGATGGAGCTGGGATGGATCAGGATGGAGCAGGGATGGAGCAGGATGGAGCAGGGATGGAGCAGGGATGGAGCAGGATGGAGAGCTGGGATGGAGCAGGATGGATCAGGATGGAGCAGGGATGGAGTTGGAATGGAGCAGGGATGGAGCAGGATGGACTAGAGATGGAGCAGGGATGGAGCAGGAATCCCACAGGGATGGAGCAGGATGGAGCAGGATGGAGCAGGGATGGAGAAGGATGGAGCAGGATGGAGCAGGAATCCCACAGGGATGGAGCAGGATGGAGCAGAGATGGGAGAGGAGGAATGGAACAGGAATGGAGCAGGGATGGAGCTGGGATGGAGCAGGATGGAGCAGGGATGGAGCTGGGATCCCACGGGGAATGATCCAGGAATGGCACCGGGAATCCCGCAGGGAATGATCCAGGAATGATGCAGAAATGATCCAGCTCCCATCCTGCATTCCCCGCTGATCCACAGGGAATCTCCCTCTCTCCCTGCCGGATTCCCGCCGGGATTTCCCGGGGATCACAACTCCCACCCCGGGCAGCTCCCGCCAGCTGTTCCCAGCGGTTTTCCCCTCCCGAATCCCACGGAACTCCCTGTTCCCGCAGCTCCCCGCGCTCCGCGCCGTCATGCTGGAGGACGAGGATGCGCTGAGCGAGCGCGGCCTCAGCAGCTCCCGGCGCAGGTACGAGGATGAGGAAGGTGAGTGACATCCCGGGAATTCCCCGATCCAGCCGGGAATGTGCTCTTCCTGCTGGGAAAACTCCTCCCTGCCCTCGGACTGGGAGTTTTCCACGTGGGAAGGGAATTGTTTCGGGCTGGGAGAGAGAAATCCCAGATCCGCCCCCGGATCGCTGCCCCTCCCTCCGGGTTATGCTCCATCCGCACCTTTTCCATCGGGAATTTTTTATTTGGAAAGTGATTTTTTTACTCCAATTATCTCTCCAGCCACATTTTTTTGGTCAGGAAATTTTCTCTTTGGAAACTGAATTTTTTACTCCAATTATCTCTCCATACACGTATCTTTTTTTGGGAAGTTTCTTATCTGGAATATGAGTTTTTTACTCCATTTGTCACTCCATCCACATCTTATTTTACCAGGAAGTTTTTCTCTAGAAAGTGAATTTTGTTTTTGCACTTGGAGTGACAAATCCCAGACCTGCCCCCTAAATCTTTCCCCCTCCCTCTGGGTTATCGCTCCATCCACATCTTTTTCCCGGGACGTTTTTTATTTGGAAAGTGAATTTTTTACTCCAATTGTCACTCCATCCACATCGTTCTTACCTGGAAGTTTTCTCCCTGAAAAGTGATTTATTTATTTTATTTTTTTTTAAACTGGGGGTGAGAATTCCCTAATCTACCCTTAAATCTCTCCCCCTCCCCCCGGGTTTTCACTCCATCCACACCTTTTTACCCGGAAATTTTCTCCCTGGAAAGTGAATTTTTTACTCCATTTACCACTCCATCCACCTCTTTTTCACCCCTAAACTTTCTCCCTGAAAAATGGATTTTTTAGTCCAATTATCACTCCACCTCCATAATTTTTACTGGGGAGTTTTTAACCTGGAAACTGAATTTTTTACTTCAATTGTCCCTCCATCCACATCTTTTTTACCTGTAAGCTTTCCACCTGGAAAGCGAATCCTATTTACCTGGAAAGTGGTGATTTTTTTTAATTTTTTTTTTTTTTTTGGAACTGGGAGCTCGAAATCCCAAATCTGCCCATAAATCTCTCCTTCTCCCCTGGATTATCCCTCCATCCACATAATTTTTCCCTGGCAGTTTCCTACCTGAAAAGTGATTTTTTATTTCAAACCATGAAATGCCATATTTCCCCCACAATCCCTCTCCCTGTCCCAGATTATCACTCCATCTACATCATTTTACCGGGAAGTTTTCTCCATGGAAAGTGAATTTTTCACTCTAATTATCACTCCATCCACATACTTTTCACCTCGAATTTTTCTCCCTAAAAAGTGAATTTTTCCCAACCATGCCCTCCAAACCCCCATTTTCCCCATTTCCCCGTCCCAGACTACCACTCCATCTACATCGGGGTTCCGGTGCCCCGCGGGTTCCGCCGCAAGCGGCGCCGCCGGCGCTCGGCGGGCTCCAGCCGGGATCGAACCAGCGAGAGCGAGCGGCTCTACGGGCGGCACGAGCCCTCGGACACGGACGAGGGGGGACAGGGCTGGGCCGAGAGCGGCAACGACAACGCCAGCAGGACCAGTGAGTGACCAGAAGGTCCCCCAAAATATTGGGGACATCGTGGGGTGAGATCGGCTGAGGGGTTTGGGGCTGCGAGCCGGGAGGAGACCGGGGGGGGAGTTTGGCTTTCCCGGATGGGATGGGATTTGGGGGAGTTTGGGGGGTTTGGGAGGTTTTCCTGGCTGGGGTTGGGGTGCAGATACCATTAGGGAATCACACACTGTTCGCAACAGGATTTGGATGGGATTGGGGTGGGTTTGGGGGGTTTTGCCGGCCGGAGTTGGGGTGCAGACAACCTGCAGGAATCACACCTTGGGGTTTGGTGCTGCTTCTCCTGGCTATTCCTAAATTGATTTTCCCTTTCCCCTTGGTGGGATGGGATTGGGGTGGATTTGGGGGGTTTTCCTGGCCGGAATTGGCGTGCAGACACCATTAGGGAATCAAACCCTCTTCCCAACGGGATTTGGGTGGGATTGGGGTGGGTTTGGAGAGGTTTCCCCAGTCGGAATTCCCGGGGGTGCAGAGAACCTTCGGGAATCACACCTTGGGGTTTGGCGCTGCTTCTCCTGGCAATTCCCGAGTTTATTTTTCCCTTTCACGGATGGGATAGGATGGGATTGGGGTGGATTTGGGAGGTTCTCCTTGCTGGAATTGGGGGTGCAGACAACCTTTGGGAATCACGCCTTGTTCCCGACAGGATTTGGATGGGATTGGGGTGGATTTGGGTGTTTTTCCCGGCCAGAATTGGGGTGCAGACAACCTGGAGGAATCACACCTCGTTCCCGACAGGATTTGCGCGGGATTGGGGGATTTTCCATGCCGGAATTGGGAATGCAGAGAACCTTCGGGAATTACACCTTGGGGTTTGGCTCTGCTTCTCCCGGCGATTCCTAAATTGATTTTTCCCTTTCCCATCGATGGGATGGGATTGGGGTGGTTTTAGAGGGATTTTCCTGCCGGGATTGGGATGCAGACACCCCTCGGCCATCACACCCTGTTCCCGATGGGATTTGGATGGGATTGGGGTGGATTTTGGGGGTTTTCCCGGCAGGAATTGGGGTGCAGACACCCTTGGCCCATCACACCTCGCTCCCGACGGCCTCTCGCCCGGGGCTGTGCCTCTCCCAGCAATCTCCTTAGGGCAGATTAACATTTCGGGGCAGAGCAGCTGCCGAGCCCCAGGCTGGGTGGGATTTTCCATCTCCCCCGGTGGAAATCTTGGGTTCAGGTGCAGAGGAGAAGCTCCGAGGGGCGGCAGGGGCTCGGCTCCTCTTTTCCCCGCGGAACGCCGAGTTTTCCAGGTTTTTTTGCACGGGGAGAGTTTTTTATTCGCCGGAGGTTCCTTCACTCCCTCGGGGCAGGCGAGACGGGGCGAAATCCCCTCCTTTCCCCGGTTTTCCTTCCTTTCCCTCCTTCCCGCGGGCAGCAAATGCCACCCGGACAGATCTCCTGGCTGCTTGGAGATAAAAATGAGGACATTTCCTCATTTTATGGAGGAAAAACCACCCCAAACCCCCTCAGTAGCCCAGGAAATCTCCCCCATTTCGGTGTTTTCCCTGCAAAACAAACCCCTGAGCTCCGACGGACTTTTTGGGACAAACCCACCCGTTCCAGGCGGGGAGGAGAAATCCCCCAGGGAGCGAAACCCCAAACTTCGGGGGATTTTTGGGGATTCCTGCTTCCCTCCCCGCGTCCCTCTGCCTGTCCAGCGCTCACCTCTGCCACTCGCGTCCGTCTGATTTGGTAACTTCCCGTCATGGGAGCCAAAGGCAGAGGAAAGTGCTTTATATTCGCGGTAATCTGCTGCCTAAGCCGCCGCAGTTTAGCAAGCCTCAGTGGATAAAGGATAAAGGGACTTCGGGGGTTTGGAGTTTTTTGGGACCGAGCGGCGAAGGTTTGCTTTAAGCCGGGAAGAAATGGGGGAAAAAGTGGAAACAACTCCAGGTAGGATTTTTTTTGAGGCGCGGTGGGGAGAGCAGGAGGGAGGAAAGTGCCATGGGGGTTTTATTCATCATTTTTCCCTTGGAAAAGCAGCTTTTTCCCCTGGAAAATCAACCTGGGGGCTCGCAGGGGAACTCCGGAGCTCATCCCAAAAATAAATGGGAAAACTCCCTGCTCCTGCTGCTCCTCAGCGGACGGGGAGCAGAAAAGTGGATATTTGAAAGGGTCTAAAATTCCCCAAAGCCGCGGATTTCCTGAGCGGGAAAGGAGCGCTGAATCCCGCGGGATGTGCATCCCAGACTCTTTTTTTGGGACTCGTCTGGGGCAGGAAAAGCCGGGAAAGGTGCGGAGAATCCCGAGGGATCCACGGATAATGCTGGACCCTAAATCCGGATTGCGCAGCCCAGGCAGCTCGGCGTTCCCTGTTCCCTGGTTTGATCCCATTTTTCCGCTCTCCCCAGAGCCTCAGCGGGATTTTCGGTTTGGGAAAAAATCCCCAGCGAGGTTTCGCTGCCCCATCGGGGTTGGGGTGGGCAGGGGTGGCTGCAGCTCGGAAAAAGGGGATTTAAACATTTCCCGGGGGAATGTGGGGTCTGCAAGTGGGGAATGATCCTAAATATTCCCGGGGAAATGTGGGAACCCACAGTGTGGGAATTTCCGCTGCAGCTGTTCTCCCATCCTAAAACCTGCTTCTGGGAGATCTGAGTGACGTCCTAAAGACCCCGGGGCTGATTTTGGGTTTTTTGGTGGGGTTTAACTTCTTCCCATAGAACCAGGGACTGATTTTGGGGTGTTTGGTGGGGTTTAGCCTTTTTCCATAGAACCAGGTGGTGATTTTGGGGTGTTTGGTGGGGTTTGGCCTTTTCCCCATCCCTTTTACCCTCTTCCCAACAAACATCTGCTGCCTCCCAGGATTTGAGGATCAAATTCCCAAAAAAACCAAAACCCCAAAGCAGGCAGAGCTCTCCCGGGCACGAAAGGGTTCTCCAGGTGAACAAATCCCAGGAATTTTGGCTGCTCAGCCGAGCCCTGGCGGGGTTGGTTTAACCTCCCTCAGCTCAGGGAGTTTGGGAACACAAATCGGGACCTGGAAGTTGGATTTATTCCTTTAAATGTGGCAGGACAGGGAAAAGAAGCTGAAAAAAGCCCTTTTTGTCCAAAATTTACTTCATTTTTTGGGGTTTTGAGGGTGATGCAGCCTTTAGACCCCAAAAGGAAGCCCTGGGGAGGCTGAGGAAGGAAGGATCTGTTTTTAACCCCCAAGGAGGGGATTTGGGATTGCTGGGAGCTCCAAAATTCCAAATTCCCCTTTTCTCACCCAAAATCCCACCCAGGATAGGTCTTTCCCCCAAAATCCCATTTTTCGGGTGTTCGGCTCACCAAATTTGGGGTTTTTTGTAGGAAATGTCGGGTCTGGCGGGGGTGCTGACCTGACTTTCATCCCTTTTCCGAGAACAACCGCGAGGCTTAGGGAGCCTGAAACCCTCCAGGCACGGAGCCCGGCTCCAAAATTACCGGGAATATTAATTAATAATCACCATAATGGCGCTTTATGGGAATGGCGGGGCGATCTGACCTCAGGGCTTAGAGGGCTTAGGTGGCTAAGCAGGCTCAGCCCAAAGGGACATCCTATTCTTTGGGACCTGGGCGTCGTCCCTTTGGGCGGGAAAAGGGACAGAATTCCCATTTTCCCTCCACTCATCCATGGCAATGCAATTCCCTGCTTTTTTTAGTGTTTCGTTGCCCAATTTTGTCATTCCCAGCTTGGAGAACAGGAGGATTCTGCCCCAGAAAAATCACATTTTCCAGTCTGGGTTAATTCCTGTCGCATTGGGAGATGTAGGATTTTATTCCAAACACACAATTTCCATGGAAAAGGACAATATTCCTATTTTTCCTCCGTTCATCCACAGCAATTTAATCTCCTGTTTTTGAGGTGCTGCGTTTCCCAACTTTGGCATTCCCAGCTTGGAGAACAGAAGGATTCTGCCCTAAAAAATATCCCATTTTCCAAGCTGAGTTCATTCCTGTTGCATTGGGAGATATAGGATTTTATTCCAAACACATAATTTCCGTGGAAAAAGACAATATTCCCAGTTTTACTCCCATTCGTCCATAGCAATTTAATTCCCTGCATTTCTAAGTGTTTCATTGCCCAGATTTCTTCTTTCCAGGCTGGAGAACAGGAGGATTCTGCCCAAAAAAAATCACATTTTGCAGGCTGGATTCATCCCTGCTGCATTGGGAGATGTAGGATTTTATTCCAAACACGCCGTTTCCATGGAAACGGACAATATTCCAATTTTTCCTCCACTCATCCACAGCAATTTAATTCCCTGCTTTTTGAGGTGCTGCATTGCCCAACTTTGTCATTCCCAGCTTGGAGAACAGGATTCTGCCTCAAAAATCCCATTTTCCAGGCTGGGTTCATTCCTGCTGCCTTGGAATTATATTCCAAACTCTCCATTTCCATGGATTTCAGGTCGATTTTCACCTCTTCCCCCGAGCAGCCGGGGTTCATCCCCATCCCTGCCTCATCCAGGGCTCAGATTTGTCCCCAAATCCACAAAAACCAGGAAGTTTAACCCAAAAATCCCCCCAGGATGGCAAGGGTTAAAAACAAATCCAAATTTTTTTTTTTTTCTGGAGAGGTTGGTCACCCTCCCGTGGGCACCGGGAATGCTCTGGGGATGGAAAAGCCTTTTCCCATCAGGCAGTGAATGCAGGGTGACACATTACCTTTCCCATTCCCGGATCATTCTGCAGGGAGCAGGAGGCCCAAAGTGCTCCTTCCCGGCAAAAAGATGGAATTTTTTCCAGCAGGAATGATGGATTTGTGTGATTCCCCTTGAATGATCCCCCTTCCCATCGGGAATGCAGTGGGAAAACTGGGAAATCCCAAAGTTTGGTTGTGATGGAGCCTGGGAAAAACGGGATCCATGGAAGGGAAAGAAGGACAATATTCCTGATTTTCCTTCCACTCATCCATGGCGATTTAGTTGTGGGATACTCCTGGAAACAGGGAGCTCCTGGGAAGAGGAATTCAATGGTTTTGTGTTCCTCACTTCTGGAACCTTTACCCCACTCCTGGCTCCTCCTTTCCCAGCATCCCAAATCTCTTCCCACAGGGAATTCAGGACAGAATCACTGGGAATTCTGACACTCCTCACCCTAAACATTTCCCTCTAATTTCCCTCCATTTTCCTCCTTTTTTTATGATCCCAAACCACCCTACAGCTCCCTCCTTCACCCCTCAGGGCCTTTCCTGATGGGAATGGGGCAGGATCCTCTCTTTCCTGATGGGAATGGAGCAGGATTCTTTCCTTCCCAATGGAAATGGAGGAGCATTCTCTCTTTATGGGAATGGGGCATGATTCTCTCCTTCCTGGTGGAGATTGTCTCCTTCCCAATGGGAATGGGAATGGGGCAGGATTCTCTCCTTTCTCATGGAAATGGGGCAGGATTCCTGGTGGTAACGGATCAGGATTCTCTCTTTCTTAATGGGAATGGATCAGGATTCCCAATAGGAATGGAGCAGGATTCTCAGTGGGAATGGGGCAGGATTCTCACCTTCCCAATAGAAACGGAGCAGGATTGTTTCTTTCCCAATGGGAATGGATCAGGATTCTCTCTTTCCCGATGGAGATTCTCTCCTTCCCAATGGGAATGAGGCAGGATTCCAAATGAGAATGGAGCAGGATTCTCTTTCCTGATGGGAATGGATCAGGATTCTCTCTTTATGGGAATGGGGCAGAATTCCTTATGGGAATGGATCAGGATTCTTTCCTTCTTGATGGGAATGGGAATGGGAACAGATCAGGATTCTCTCCTTCCAAATGGAGATTCTCTCTTTCCTGATGGGAGTGGAGCAGGATTCTCTTTCCCAATGGGAATGGATCAGAATTCCCAATAGGAATGGGGCAGGATTCTCTCCTTCCCGATAGAAATGGAGCAGGATTGTTTCTTTCCCAATGGGAATGGATGGGGATTCCGAGTGGAAATGGATGAGGAGTCTCTCTTTATGGGAATGGATCAGGATTCTCTCTTTCCAGATGGGAATGGAGAAGGATTCCCAATGGGAATGGATCAGGATTCTCTCCTTCCCAATGGGAATGGATCAGGATTGTTTCTTTCCCCATGGGAATGGATGAGGATTCTCTCTTCCCGATGGACTCCAAATCCCTTTCCCCGCAGTGTCCCCGGCTGCCGAGCGGCTGCGCTACATCCTGGGCGAGGACGATGAGCCTCCCAACCCCACGCTGTTCACCGAGATGGACACTCTGCAGCACGATGGCGACGAGATGGAGTGGAAGGAGTCGGCCAGGTGAGGGGATTTGGGAATGATCCAGGGGAAAATAAAATAGCCCTAAATATTCCCAGTGGGAAAGGGAAATCGGGGAATGAGCATAATTTTTAGTGTTAAAGAAGGACATTCCCAAATCAGGGAAGTGGAGGAGAAATGAGATTTTGGGGGATTTTGTGGAAATGGGATATCAGGGAATGAGCGTCGTTTTTAATGGTGAAAGAAGGACAATCCCAAATCAGGGAAATGTGGGAGAAATGGAATTCTGGGTGGTTTGTGGAAACGGAGTATCAAGCAATAAGTGTTGTTTTTAATTATGCTAAAAAAGCCATTCCCAAATCAAGGAAATGCAGGGAAAAATGGGATTTTGGGATGGTTTGTGGGAATGGAATATCAGGGAATGAGCGTTGCTTTTAATGGTGTTAAAAAAGGACATTCCTGAACCAGGCAAATGCAGGGAAAATGGCATTTTGGGGGATTTTGTGGAAATGGAATAGCAGGGAGCGAACATCGTTTTTAATGTTAAAAGAGGACATTCCCGAATCAGGGAAATGTTGGGAAAAAGGGATTTTGGGGGGTTTTGAACTTCAGCTTCAGCCTGAGGGGGAGCAGGAAGATTTCCCAGCTCATCCCGAGTCTCCTCAGCTTGGATCCATCCCAGATCTGGAGCTTTCCCCCTCCCAGCCAGCTGAGCCCTTGGGAAGGGCTGGGAGAGTGAAAAAATGGGATAAACTCTGGGAAACAGGAGAATTCCAGCTGGGAAATGGGAACAGGGGATATGAAGAACATTTTCCCAGGTTGATTTTTTCTCTCCACACTTTTTCTGGCCAGGCCAAGAGCTAAACCTTTCCCACCCCTGATCCATAAAAAGTAATTCCACAATTCCCACCTGCTCCATCTTTAATGAAATCATTAAAGGAGCTGCAAGAGGAATTTGCTTTATGGGATCTCATCCATGGGAAAAGTCCCAAATCCAACTGGGATTTTCCCTTACCAACCTCAACCATGTCAGGGCCAGCAGGGTTGGGTTTTTGGGGGGGTCAGGGGTATCCCAAAGGTATCCCAAGCCTTTCCTGTGGGATTTCCCAGTTTGGGTGAGGAATTTCAACCCCAGGGATTGGGATGGATTGGGATCAGACCCTATGGATGCCAATCCCCTCCCTCGGGTTGGTTTTTTGCATCACCCGAAATTCGGGAAGCTCTTCAGCATCCCCCTGGTTCCAATCCCTGCTCCGACTCTGCCGTGTCTGGATGCTGCTGGTGAAATCCTGAATTCCCATAAATCCCTGCTTACTTCTGCCTTCCCACTCCCTGAAAAGCTTGGAAGTCAAAAAATCCACATTATCTTTGGGATTTCCATCAAGGAGAGCTGGAGATGGAGATTCCCAAATTCCTCCTGGGACCGTGGAGATTTCCCGATTTCCACGAGGAATGGCTGAGCCTCTATTCTCAGGGGAGCAGCAGCTGGGAATAGATCCACCTGTGCCAAAATCCACAAGAAATGGGGAAAAAATGGGAATCAGCATACTGGGAGGTGGGAATTTGCCACAGCCTGGGTGGAAGGATCCCGAAAAACTGATCTGGAAGCTCCAGCCCCAGCTGCCGCCCCAGACGCTCCTGAATAACCCAATTTCACCAGGAAAATGGGGCAGAGAGGGAAGGAAAATCACCCTAATCGGCTTTGGGAGAGCAGCGGAGCTTGGCTGGAGCCATGGCGGGAAACTTGAATTGCCTCAAGGAAAGGGAAGGGCTGGAGAAAGGGGAAGGGGAAGGGCTGGAAAAAATTCTCCAAGGAAATCCAGGAGGGGAGCTGCAGGATGTGCACCAGGGCCGTGTGGCGTGTTTGGGGTCTGGCAGAGCATTCCTGGCAGTCCCAGAAAATATTTTGGGAGATTTTTAGGAAGAACACCTGAACATTTCCTCTTTGCAGCAGCTGATCCCATCCCGGCCTTTCCCCATCCTTCCCCCTCAGCATTCCCGAGCCATCAGCTGTTCCCAAAACCCTTCTGCTCCCCTGCCCTTTCCCTCTGGGGCAGCAGGAGCTCAAATCCCAGCGGTGCAGCTCAGATGGGGAAGGCTGGGCTCCGGGAAGGATAATCCATGGAGCCTGTCAAGGAAAAGCAGATTTTTCCCCCAAAACTGACATCCTGCCCAGAGTTCCTTCCAGGAGTTCCCAGGGAGCTGGGAGGAATCATCCACCTCATTCCCAAAGTTTCTCTGGGGTCTTTGTTGTAGAGTCAAGGGAGGGAAAGGCTGAATTCTGAGGGTTTGCAGGTCCTCCCATCTCCCACTGTGGGGATGGAGTGCCCAGGCTGGGATCTGAGCATTCCCAAGGAACTGGGGCCCTGGGAATGCTCTGGGATCTGCTTTCCCACAGGCTGATCTGAGCAGGAGCAGATCCAGGCTCAGGCCAGGTCACCTCTGTGGGGAGAAATCCCAAACCTCGCCGGGGAGATTTGAGGAGGGGAAATCCATGGGGTTGAGTTCCCTGGTGGGATGGGGAGGTTTTCCTCCACTCCACAGTTCCCAGATTTTGTAGGATTTGAGGAGGAGAAGTCCACAGGGTTGGGTTCCCTGGTGGGATGGGGAGGTTTTCCTCCACTCCTCAACTCCCAAACCTTGCAGGAGTGATTTGAGGAGCAGGAAATCCATGAGGTTGAGTTCCCTAGTGGAACCAGGGTTTTCTCTCCACTCCACAATTCCCAAACCTCATAGTAGCAATTTGAGGAGGGGAAATCCACAGGTTCAGTTCCCTGGTGAGACTGGGAGGTTTTCCTCCACTCCACAATTCCCAAACCTCGCAGGAGAGATTTGAGGAGTGGGAAATTTGTGGGGTTGGGTTTCCTGGTGGGACTAGGAGGTTTTCCTCCACAATTCCCAAATCTCATAGGATTTGAGGAGGGGGAAATCTGTGGGGTTGGATTGCCTGGTGGGGTTGGGAAGTTTTCCTCCACTCCACAGCTCCCAAATCTTGTAGGAGAGATTTGAGGAGGGGAAAATTTGTGGGGTTGGGTTCGCTGGTGGGATTGGGAAGTTCTCCTCCAGCCCACAGCTCCCAAATCTCATAGGGGCAATTTGAGGAGGGGAAATCCATGGGGTTGAGTTTCCTGGTGGGACTGGGAGGTTTTCTTCCACTCCACAGCTCCCAAATCTCGTAGGATTTGAGGAGGGGGAGATCCATGGAGTTGGAATCCCTGGTGAGACTGGCAGATTTTCCTCCCCTCCACAGTCATGGAAGCAGCACTTTGAGGAATGACGTCACCGGATTCTCCCTTCCCACTCCAGATAACGAGCAAAAACTTCACAGGATTAATTAATCCAGGCTTTCCAGGGAGGAAAACTTCCCAGAAAAAGCCATTCCCTTTTCCTCACACCTGCTCTGTCCCGCTCTCCTTCCAGGTGGATCAAGTTCGAGGAGAAGGTGGAGGAAGGTGGCGAGAGGTGGAGCAAACCCCACGTGTCCACGCTGTCCCTGCACAGCCTCTTCGAGCTGCGGACATGTCTGCAGACAGGAACGGTGCTCCTGGACCTGGACGGATACTCCTTGCCCCAAATCATCGGTAGAAGCTGCTGGAGGCTTTTCCCTGTGTGCTGAAATGCTGGGAATGGATTGAAACTAATTTATTTGCTCCATAAACCATATTTGTCCAGGAATGAGCAAAGGCAGGAGCTGGGAGCCATCAGTTGCTTCCAGAAATTGTTGTGTTGGGATTTTGGGGGTTCTGGGATCACTGCTCAAGGAGCAGATTTTGGGGGGTTCTAGGGGTCACCAATTCGTCACCATGGCTTGGTGTTTGCAGACGATGTCATCGAGAAGCAGATCGAGGATAGGAGGTTTTGGGATTTTTGGGGTCACTGCTCAAGCAGAGGATTTTGGGGGGGAGAGTTTGGGGGGATCACCCATTGGTCACTGTGGCTAGGTGTTGTAGACGATGTCATCAAGAAGCAGATCAAGGATGGGAGATTTTGGGGGTTGTGGGGGTCACCGATTGGTCACCATCACTGGTGACATGTTTCAGATGATGTCATCGAGAAGCAGATGGAGGACAGCAGATTTTGGGGGTTCTAGGGATCACTCATTGGTCACCATCCCTGGCTGTTGCAGATGATGTCATTGAGAAGCAGATCTGAGGCAGGAGATTTTGGGGGTTGTGGGGGTCACCCATTGGTCACCATCATTGGGTGTTCCAGATGATGTCATTGAGAAGCAGATCGAAGACAGGCTGATCAAGGAGCAGATTTTGGGGTTGTGGGGGTCATCCATTGGTCACTATCACTGGTGACGTGTTTCAGACGATGTCATGGAGAAGCAGATCAAGGATGGAAGATTTTGGGGGGTTGTGTGAGTCACCAATTGGTCACCATCACTGGTGACATGTTTCAGACAATGTCATCAAGAAGCAGATGGAGGACAGCAGATTTTGGGGTGTTCTGGGGGTCACCAATTGGTCACCATCCCTGACTCTTGCAGACGATGTCATCGAGAAGCAGATTGAGGACGGGCTGCTGAAGCCGGAGCTGCGCGAGAAGCTCAGCTATGTCCTGCTGCGCAAACATCGCCACCAGACCAAGAAGCCGATCCATCGCTCCCTGGCCGACATCGGCAAATCCGTGTCCTCCAACACCGGTGAGCCCTCGGCATCCAGCCTGAGCCTGGTGGTGCTGTTGGGTGCTGGGAGGGACATCGGGAGAAGGGAAGGAGGAACCTGAGGGTTTGGGACAGACAAGTATGGATTGCCTTGGGAAAGACCCCGGAAGTTCTGGCTCTGGTGGATTTAGGGTGAGAGGCCACCGGGAGCTGGAAGCTGAGGAGGTGTTTGGGACAGGGATAGTGTTGTGTGACAGGGACAATGCTGTGTGAGGGGATGTGGCTGTGGGAGGGACAACATCGTTGTGTGGTGACATCATGGTGTGAGGAACATAGCCATTGAGTGAAGGACAAGGTCATTGTGTGATGACAATGTCACTGTGCGGTGACATCTTTGTAGGAGGGAGAATGTCATTGTGCGATGACATCATCTTGTGATGACATCACCATGTGAGGACAATGACACTGTGTGAGGACATAATTATATAATGACATCATTGTGCGGTGACATCACCATATGACGACAACATTGTGTGGTGACAAAGTCATTGTGTGATGACATCACAATGGGGATAATGGCACAGTGTGATGACATCACTGTGGTGACAATGGCACTGTGTGATGCCATTGTTACATGACAGCAACATCACTGTATGATGACATCACCATGTGAGGACGACAGCATTGTATGAGGACAAGGTCTCTGTTGATGACATCACAATGGGGACAATGTCACTGTGTGATGACAAAACAGTGGGAAAAATGACCCTGTGTGATGACAGTGTCACTGTGTGATGACATCACTGTGTCACAACATCACTGTGGTGACAATGGTGCTGTGTGATGACATCATGATGATGACATCACTGTGGAAGCAATGTCACAGTGCAATGATGTCACTGTGAGGACAATGGCACTGTGTGCTCACCGTGCCACTGTGCAATGATGTCATCACAAGGACAATGTCGCTGTGCAATGACAACATGGCCGTGTGATGACGTCATGGCAAGGACAATGTCACTGTGCAATGATGTCACCTCAAGGACAATGTCACCATGCAATGACGTCACCATGCGATGACATCACGGCGAGGACAATGGCGCAGTGTGGGGACTGTGTCTTGGCTCGGGCGTTTCCTGGCGCGGCCGCCACAGACAAATCCGTCTGCTCCCGGCTGATCCCGCCTTTCCCGGCCCTTACAAAAGGGGATTTGGTTGTTTTCCCGCCCGATTATTCCCTCGGGTTTACCGCGAGGTCACTCGGTGGAGACCGGGATTTGAACGGCGGCTCCCTGGAGAGACCATCCAGGAGAAATATTCCCACCCTGAGCCAGGACTGGCCCAGAATCCATCATAACCACCTTGGGAATGTTGGGTTTAGTCCCTTGCTGGAATCGCTCTGAATTCCCAAAGATGAACATTCCAAAGAGGAATTTGTGGTCGCTTCTTGTGCCGACGGCAGCTCAGTGGGGGATATTGGGATAAATCCCACCAGAACGGGAATCCAGGGGGGATTTCCTTATTGGTTTGGTCAGTTTAATGATGATAAAAAAACAGGGAGAGATGTCATGGTTGCAGCCGCGGCCTCAGAGGGGTGTGGAACAGCTCGAGGGAAAGGGTCCAGATGATTTTCCAAAAGGAATTTTGGGAATCGAGGAGGTTTTCTGAGGAAATGTTGGGCTTAAGATAGGAAATCCAGGAGGGGAAAGGAAGTGCTTATAGCAAATTAATTCAGCTTCAATATCTGAGATGAAAAATGGCACTTGTCGTCCATTTAGGGAGGAGAAATGTGAAACTCGATGGAAGCTAATGGGAATATTTTGGAGTGTAGAGTTCATGGCAAATCCCAGCTGTCGGGTTTTTTTGAGGATTATCAGATTAAAACCCCAAATCAAGTGTTGGGTCTTCCCAAGTGACAGAAATGTCACTGCTGGAGCCATGGACAGCCGCAAAGGGATGCTGGTGGCTCCTGGTGGAACAGGAAGATTTGGGGTTGGGCATTTTCTTCAAAATCCCCTTACTGCCAACAGGAAAATTCCAGCAGGTAGGATGAGAGCATGGGAGGGAAAAGTGAATTCCTGGTGTCTTCTGTGGCGGGCAGATGATATTTGTGATATCAGTGTTTGCCATGGGATCATTCCCTGACATTCCCATGGGATCATTCCCTGACATTCCCATGGGATCATTCCCTGCCATTCCATATGGGGTCCTCTCCCTGACATTCCATATGGGATTGTTCCCTGACATTCCCTACAGATCATTCCCTGCCATTCCATATGGGATCATTCCCTGACATTCCCTACAGGATCCTATCCCTGACATTCCCATGGATCCTGCCCTGACATTCCCGTGGATCCTGCCCTGACATTCCCTATGGATCCTCTCCCTGACATTCCCTATGGGATCATTCCCTGACATTCCCTATGGGATCATTCCCTGACATTCCCGTGGATCCTGCCCTGACATTCCCTATGGATCCTCTCCCTGACATTCCCATGGGATCATCCCTGACATTGCCATGGGATCCTGCCCCGACATTCCCATGGATCCCACCATGGATCCCTCTCCCTCACGCCCCTCTCCGGTCTCTCCCAGCCCGCAGCCCTGTCCGAGGTCCGGCCGCCGGCGCTGCTTTCCACCGCTCCACCGAGGACCTGCGGATGCGGCAGAGCGCCAGCTACGGCCGCCTGCGTGAGTGGGGAGTGCAAACCGCCCAGAATATCCATGGAAAACCAAATTCCCAGTCCCAGGGGCAGAGCGGGAGGTTGGGATGACGAGGGGTCCCATCAAGGTCACTGTCCCAAAAGTGCAGCATGGAATTAGGGATGAGAACAGTGCTGGTGTGGCTCAAAATTATATGGGTGGAGGAAAAAAATTCCTTAAGATCTTTTGGGAGGGAAGGAAAGGGGCTTGGAAGAGCATTAGGATTTAGGAATCCTAAAAGGTTGCTTGGCTGGGAGAGCTGCAGGTGGGAAATCCCAGCCGAGCTTGGGAGCTGGGTGTGTGGAGCTGAGATGGGAAATGTTCCTATTTATGGAGTTATGGGGTCATTAGGGTTGGAAAAGCCCTTGAAGGTCATGGAACACCAGCACTGCCACCACCCCATGTCCCCAAGTGCCACATCCAGACCTCCACCACTGCCCTGTGCCAGCCTTTCCACCCTTCCAGTGAAGATTTTTTCCCTAATTCCCAGGGTTTTGTGTTGCTCCTGCTGCTTTGCGAGTCCAAATGCCATAAACAATATTTTATTTCTCTACACAAAGTCACCCCCTGGGTTTTCTCCTGGCACAATGTAGGATTTTCCCTCACATTCCCTCCCTTCCCCAGGTCATGCCCAGAGCCGGAGCATGAATGACATCTCGGACACGCCGAGCACCGACCAGGTACCCAAAATCCTAAAATCCCACTGGGAGGAGCATCCTAGCACGATCCCTGCTGGGCTCCGGGGCTGTTCATGTCCATGTGAGCTCTGCTCGCTCGATATCCGCACTAATTCCTAATTAGAGGAGTTAATGCTGGTATTGATCCCTGCGGATCCGCGGGGAAGCTGTCCCAGAAGTGACACCTGGAATAAGGGATGAGCCAGGAGCCTGGGGCAGCTCAGATTCCTTGGGATGGGGAAAAAAATCCCTTCAGATCTTCAGGGAGGACAGGAAAGGTGCTTGGAAGCACAGGAATCCTAAAGGATTGGCTGAGGGAGGGCAGAAAATCCCATCCAGGCAGGGTTTGCACACTGGGATTCAGCTCTGGAGACGAGAGGCTGGAATTTGGGGTGCCTCCGTTTTTCCCTCCGTTTTTCCCAGGGATTTCTCCATGCCAAGCTCAGCTGGGAGGCTATGGAGGTCATTTCCCTCTGGGATTGCTTTTAGGAGGGAGCTGGGAATCCTGGCAGTTCCTGGGCAGATCCCAGCTCGGGGATGGGATGGATCAGGGGGGTTTTGTCCCCTTCTTTTGCTGGATGTCCCATTCCCATCCCAGGCTCGTTATCTGGGAATTCTCAATTCATTACAAGAGCTTTGCTTTGTTTCTCTTTGTGATTTCACCATAAACCAAAGGGAAAATCACAAACCTTGTGGGATTTTAGGGAATGGGGTGGGATAACAGCTTACTTTCCCCGTGGGATGTCCTTGCTGGGTTTACCTGGGAGGATGCAGTTTAGGGCAAATCCAAATAAAATCAATAGCATTTTATTTCTCTGGATTTCATGGCTGGAAATCCACGTATTTCTGGGAGCCGCAGGACAGGGACACCATGAAGGTTTCCAGGGCACCTCCCAGGAGCAGCTCCACCCCTGTGCCCACTCAGGAACCCCAAATATCCCCTCCACCAATGGGGTTCGGAGGGTTAATCCCAAAATATGCAAAGCATTTAGGTTTAATCGCCCTATTAGGCTCACTACAAAGGGACTTTTTAAGTGTTACACGAAGCTTAGTGGTCACTGGTAACTCCTGCTCTTATTCCGAGCTGCACTGGAGGAGTTGCTTTATTATTATGATTTTTTTTTTTTTCCATTTGGATTTAAAAGATTAGGAAGGGGAGAGGCAGCTGCCCGGCTCACATGCCTCCCCTCATGCTGCCATATAGATTAGAATAACTCCCTGCCTGGGTTGGTATTGAACCCTTTTAGGCTCGTAATGAAAGAGCTGCAGGGGAGAAGGGATGTGGGGAACAAATCCATGGATGAGGTTTTCCTACTCCTGTTGTTTGTTCCAGCTAACAGGTTGGGGCTGGGGAGGAACGAGGCACAAAACTCCCCTGTGGGAGGACAGAAAATCAGGGGTTTTGTGTCCTGCAGGGGCTTGGGGGAGCCTGGGGCTGCAAATGAACTCCAAAAATGTTCCTGTTGAGCTCCAGCATCACTGGTGCTTGGCTCAGGTTTTCCACAGGGAGATTTCAAGGAGTTTTAGGAGAACCTTTCACAAACAGCCCCATTGCTGTGGGGCTGCAGAGCCCTGGGTGTGCAGTTTAGGGTCAGGCTTGGGCTTAGCCACGTTTCTGAAGAAATTCAGCTTTGTGAATTTTCCCTGCATTATCCCTGCCTGTGGCTCCTGAATCCCCACCGCTGGCAGCCCTGGCAGAACCAGAGGTGGAATTTTCGAGCCTAAGGCATCAACTTTTGTGGTTGGGACGTGGAAAAAACGGGGGAAAAGCCGAATTTTGGCAACCTCTCCCTTCCCTGCCCTGGTCTTTCCCAACAGCTGAAGAACAAGTTCATCAAGAAGATCCCCAAGGACGCCGAGGCCTCCAACGTGCTGGTGGGGGAGGTGGAGTTCCTGGAGAAGCCCTTCGTGGCTTTCGTGCGGCTGCTGCAGGCCACCATGCTGGGCGGGGTGACCGAGGTGCCTGTCCCCACCAGGTGAGCGCTGTACCCTCGGGGTTCAGGGGACATTGATGGTCTGAGGTCACCAACACGGCCTTTCCCTCCCCAGATTCCTCTTCATCCTCCTCGGCCCGGCGGGAAAAGCCAAGTCCTACAACGAGATCGGCAGGGCCATTGCCACGCTCATGGTGGACGATGTGAGTAGAGGCCACTCCGGCCCCTGTTGGGGACACCCCAGCTTGGAACCAAGGAAAAATAGCAATTTTCACCTTATCACCCCAAAAATGGGTGATAAACCATTAAATCCCCAGAAGGACATGGGACACGGAGGGTGACCAGGGTGACCCTCTGCTGTCTCCATGCCCAGCTCTTCAGCGACGTCGCCTACAAAGCCCGGGACAGGGAGGACCTGATCGCCGGCATCGATGAGTTCCTGGACGAGGTCATCGTCCTCCCGCCCGGCGAGTGGGACCCCAACATCCGCATCGAGCCTCCCAAAAAAGTGCCCTCGGCTGAGAAGAGGTGGGTGGGGAACGTGGGGCCAGATCCCAAAATTGTGTTCTGTTTTTGGGGACTGGAGCCTTGCTTGGCTTCATCCCTGGAAATGACCTCTCTGCATGTTCTGAAATGCTGGATTTTCAGCAGGTTTTGTTCCCAGATCAGTTGAGAGCTGTTCCTGATCTGCAGGAACAAATTCTAGCGGGAGCTGGCCCTCCCCATAGAATTGGCCTGGATGATCCTTTAGGTCCCTTCCAACCAAAACCATCCCACAATTCCATGGACTGAGTTGATCCTTAGGTCCCTTCTGACCAGGATTCCATGTATTGAACTCCTTGAACTGAGCACAGCCAGCTCTGGATCTCTCCAAATTCACCCCAAAACCCATGCTCAGGGCAGGCACAGAGCTGCACTCACCCCAGAGTTGGGTGGTGTCAATCGGGTGGTGCCAGTGTCAATCCAAGGGCAGAAGGTTCAGTGGTGCTGATCTGGTGGTGCCAGTGGTGCCAGCGCTGACCCGAGGCCAGAGGGTTCGGGGTGCTGACCCAAGGTCAGAGGGTTTGGTGGTGCTGACCTGAGGCCCGAGGGTTTGGTGGTTGGGCTGTTCGGTGGTGCTGACCCGAGGTCAGAGGGTTTGGTAGTGCTGACCCAAGGCTGGAGGGTTCAGTGATGCTGACCCGAGGCCGGAGGGTTCGGTGGTGCTGACCCAAGGCTGGAGGGTTCGATGGTGCTGACCCGAGGCCCATGCTGGTGTCCACAGGAAGTCGGTGTTCTCACTGAATGAGGTGGGGCAGATGAACGGCACAGCCGGCGGGGCTGGCGCCGGGGGTGGCGGCGGTGGCGGCGGCAGTGATGATGGGGAGATGCCTGAAGTCCACGAGATCGGGGAAGAGCTGGCCTGGACCGGCAGGTGAGCGAGGAACCGTCCCCAAAACACTCCGGAGGGGCTGGTGTCTATCAGCATCTCCTTGGGTTCATCTAGGGGGGGTCCTCGGGCACAGAGGGGTGAAATCCTTGTGGGAACAGGATTCTGTGCAGCACCAGATCTATTTATGTATAAAAATATATTAAAAAATTATATATATGTATCAATATTAATATATCTCCCAACTGGCCAGAGAAGTTGTGGCTGCCCCCGGACTGCTTGGAAGTGTCCAAGGCCAGGCTGGAGCACCCTGGGACAGTGGGAGGTGTTTCTTCCCATGGCAGGGGTGGAATGGGATGGGATTTGAGGTCCTTCCCAACCCAAACCATTCCGGGATCCCACAGTTCTATTCTGGTGGGAGTCACCATCTTGTCGGTGGTGTCTGGCAGGTTTTGCGGTGGCCTCTATCTGGACATCAAGAGGAAGCTGCCCTGGTTCCCCAGTGACTTCTACGAAGGTTTCCATATCCAGTCCATCTCCGCCATCCTCTTCATCTACCTGGGCTGCATCACCAACGCCATCACCTTCGGGGGTCTGCTGGGGGATGCCACCGACAACTACCAGGTCCAGCCCAGGGTGTCACTGTGGGGACAGCAGGGATGGGATGGGATGGGATGGGATGGGATGGGTTGGGATGGGTTTTGCCCTACTTGTGCCATGCCAAGTTTTAGGGATGGAAAGTCCCTGCCAGCCCTGGAGTCCCTGCAGGATGGGACAACCCTTCCATGGCAATGCCAGGAGTAAGGGGACACAATCCCAACCATCCCACAAGGATCCAGGCCAAGCTCCTTCATTGCCGTGTGCATCTGGGGGATCCATGGGGACATGGCATGGCCCAGCCCCCTGGTAACACCACCTCTGCTCTGTCCCCAGGGAGTCATGGAGAGCTTCCTTGGCACGGCCATGGCCGGCTCCATGTTCTGCCTCTTCGCTGGGCAGCCCCTCATCATCCTCAGCAGCACCGGCCCCATCCTCATCTTCGAGAAGCTGCTCTTTGACTTCAGCAAGTGAGTGCCGGGCTATGCCGGGGGGCACCGGGGGCACCCCGTGTGGGGCCTGAGCAGCCCCCCAGCCCCTGACCACTCTCATGAGGCTGTTATCCCCTCTTGCAGAGGCAACGGGATCGACTACATGGAGTTCCGGCTGTGGATCGGGCTGCACTCGGCCCTGCAGTGCCTTATCCTGGTGGCCACCGACGCCAGCTTCATTATAAAGTACATCACGCGCTTCACCGAGGAGGGCTTCTCCACCCTCATCAGCTTCATCTTCATCTATGACGCCATCAAGAAGATGATTGGGGCCTTCAAGTACTACCCCATCAACTCCGACTTCAAGCCCGACTACGTGACCATGTACAAGTGCGAGTGCGTGGCACCTGACCCAGGTGAGTTCATCCCGCGGCCGCCGCGCCGCAGCCGGGGGTGGGAGGGTCCTGATGTGGATGAATCCTGTGGGATCGCTGGCCGAGGATGCGGGAGGAGGTGGAGAGACCTTGTCCTCGTCCTCCTCCTCTGAGGGGAGTGTGAAGATGGAGGAAGAGCCATGTCCCCCTGGGATGAAGGACTCGGTGCTCCCTGGGACTGGAGAGTCGGGATGTCCACCTGGAGCAGCCAGACCTGGATGGATGAGAAGGAAATGTGGAATCAAAGACATTTTAGATCCCTCATTCCAGCCTGCTGCTGATGGAAATGTTCCCCAGAAAATGCCTGGAGTGGTTTTGTGCTCCCTGGTGTTTGGGACAACCTGGGATGTCCCAGCTGGCTGTGGAAACCTCCTGGACTGTTCTTCCTCCTCTTTTTTCACTCCTCTTCCCAAAGGAGAGGACATCGGGCTCTGAGCAGATGGTCCTTCTGTGGCTCCCTGGTTTTGCTCTTGGGTTGACATCCTGGATGATCCCAGATCCCAGCTGTGGAGCTCAGATGCTCCTGGAAAGGAGCAGAGAGGGCTTTGGGATCATGGCAGAGACTGCCTGCTCTCCCAGGAGCTGAATTGGTGTCAAAAGTCCAAATTTTGGGGAGTGTCAGCTGCAGCCAGAAGAGGCTGATGGTGGATGAAGGTGATGGCAGATGAACGTGATGTTGGATGAAGATGACAGGGGATGAAGTTGATGGTGGGTGAAGGTGATGGATGAAGATGACAGGGAATGAAGGTGATGAATGAAGGTGACGGCAGATGAAGATGATGGCGTATGACGGTGATGGTGGATGAAGGTGATGGTGGATGAAGATGGTGGATGAAGATGATGGTGGATGAAGGTGACGGTGGATGAAGGTGATGGTGGATGAAGGTGACGGCGGATGAAGGTGACGGTGGATGAAGGTGATGATGGAGGAAGGTGATGGATGAAGGCGATGGATGAAGGTGGTGGATGAAGGCGATGGATGAAGGGGATGGATGAAGATGATGGGGGATGAAGGTTATGGATGAAGGTGACGGTGGATGAAGGTGACAGTGGATGAAGGTAACAGTGGATGAAGGTGATGATGAAGTTCTCCCCATCTCCTTCCTTAAAGAACATCTAAGATCTTCCACCCAACGCCTTCCCAACACATCTGCATTCCAAGGAGAGCTCTCACCTGGTGGCAATCACAGGGATTGGGTTCATGTTTCCATTTTTCCTCAATTCCCTCTCATCCACCCCTCCACAAGCATTGTGATCCCACCAGGATTGGAGAGCTCAAAGCAGCACCCAGGGCCAACTCAACCCTTCCCAAGCCAAGCCCCCCAAACCCAACCTGCAGGAGAGCACAGACAGAATCCCCAGAGCCGGAATTCCCAAATGGATGCATGACCACCCGCCGGGATCTGCCCCACTCCGGGGCTGTAACACAGGAGCTCTCAGCCTCCAGGGAGGTCTCCCCCTTTTCCGAGCCCCCATCCCGAGAAAACCCCAAGCAAACCAAGAGGCATCCACACCCCAATTCCTGTTCCCGTTCCCAAGGCAGCGGTGTCCAGTTGGATTTAACATTCCTCTAGAAATTATGTTTATTCTCCCCCTCCATCCTTATTTTTTTTTTAAATCCCTTTTTTTTTAATCCGTGCTGATTTTTGATTATTATAACTGATTTGTCCCATATTTGTCTCTGCTGCACACACCAATTGGGGCTGATTTCAATCTCAAGTGAGTATCGCCTTCTAAATATTAAAACTATTTTAATATTTGATACTCTTCCCCCACGGGGGGGTTTTGTTGGTTTTTTTTCTTCCCATGAATTTGACATTTCTCTCTCTCCAAAAGGGTTTGTCTAGAGCCTTTAGGGCTCCTCTCTAAAATCCTACCAAGTGCCGTGCCACCCTTTAAGGCATAGAAATCCCCAAATAGGGTCAGTTTGTGGAAAAAGGAGAAAATCAGAGCAATGCTGATGTTTTTAGGGCCGGGTTTGTTCCCCAGAGCTCGGTTCTGGGGTCTCTGTCCTAACCCAGCGATCGCTTCTCCTTCATTAATCCCCGGCGCCGCGGATGGAGGCGGCGGCCGAAATTCCCGCTTGGCGAAGAGGATGGAAGAGGGGAGGGCAGAGCGATCCCGGAATTCCCAAATTCCCGAATTCCCGAATTCCCTCTTTTAGGGGCGCCCCGAGAGAACCCGGGGTGCTCCCGGAGCCGCGGAGCTGCGTCGCCCGAAGAGCCGAGCGGAGCTGCGTTCTGCGCTCGGAGGAGAAGGTGCCGGGGGCCCGAAAGATGGAACTTCCCACCGACGACACCAAAACACCCCCAAAAGATTGTTTTAAAAAATTAATGACAATTAAAAAAAAAAAAGAAAAGGCAAATTGGGCATGATGGGGTGCCGCCTCTCCAAAAAACTACGAGGTTGCTTTCCCAGCCTTCCACCCCTGTGGTTTTAAGTCCACCCTGGTGGCTTTCCTGGGAAGCTCCTGGAAATTTTAGGAACTGGGAAGCTCCAAAAAAATCCCCCCTGCCCCAGCCCTGGAGGGAGCAGTCACCTCAGGACCCACCGCGTCCTCCCCGGCGCATGGGATTAATCAGGGAGAAGTCACTGCGCGGTTAGAAAAGGGGCGATTTCCCCCAAAACCTGCTTATCCCTGCCGGGCTCAGCCGGGGCTCTCCAGGTGAAGCCCAGCTGGAATGAATGCCCAAAATCCCGGTTTTCAGCCCCAAAAACCTCAATAACCGACTCCTTTCCCGCAGCCAACGCGACCTTGTTCGATGCTTCAGCTCCAGTGGCACCAAACACCACTAACGTTTCTCTGGTAAGCAGGGTTGGATCATCCCGGCGGGAAATTTGGGATCGGGGAGGGTGGATTGGAGGAATTTTGGCACCCAGGGAGTGGGGTGGACCAGCTCAGAGCGAGGGAAACTCAAATTTGGGCTGATTTCAGTTCCCAGCGGGGCTTGGCAGCACCAAATCCACAATTTTTTCCCCCAAATTAACATCAGCTCCGCGGTTTTCCTGTGGGTTTGAATAGCCCAGTGGCAGCAGCCCTGGGAATGTCCCTTTGCTTCCATGGTGAGATGGATTAAAATGCTCCTTTGGGGAGTTTCACCAGGAAATTTCCCTTTCTTTGAGAGCTGCAGTTGCTAAAAATGCTGATTTTGCTCAATTTGGTTGTGAAGTTCCCATTTCCTTACACAATGCAATCATTAAAGTACAAATTTGGGGGGGTTGGACAGGAAATGTCCCTTTCCTCACACAATGTAATCTCCTAAAGAACAAATCTGTGGGGTTTGGACAGGAAATTTCCACTTCCTTACAAATGCAATTCTTGAAGTACAAATTTTGGGAGTTTAAGCAGGAAATTTCCCTGTGTCACACAATGCAATCCCCTAAACTACAAATTTCTGGGTTTGGATGGGAAATTTCCCTTTCCTTGAGCAATGCAGTCCTCAAAGTGCAAATTTTTGGGATTTAAACAGGAAATTTCCCTTTCCTCACAAAATGCAATCTTTCAAAGAACAAATTTTTGGTGTTTGGTCAGGAAATTTCCCTTTTCTCACACAATGAAAATCCTTAAAGTACAAATTTTGGGGTTTGGACAGAAAATCCCCCTTTCCTTGCAAAATGTAATCCCTTAAAACACAAATTTGTGGGGTTTGGACAGGAAATTTCCTTTTCCTTCCATTCTGCAACCTAAAAACGCCCATTTTTCTCAATTTGGCCAGGAATTCCCCCATTCCCTGCACACCACAATGATTTCCACTGCTAATTTTGCTTTTTTTGTGATTTCTCCCCAGTCCAATGCTATCAACCTCACAGCTCTGGACTGGACCCAGCTGAGTAAGAAGGAATGCCTCAAGTACGGCGGCAGCTTAGTGGGAAAATCCTGCAAATTTGTGCCTGACCTGGCGCTCATGTCCTTCATCCTCTTCTTCGGCACCTACTCCATGACCCTGACCCTGAAAAAATTCAAATTCAGCCGCTACTTCCCCACCAAGGTAAGGGAAGCGCTGGGTTTTTCCGTCCATTTTCTGAAAAGGGAGGGGAAACGGGAGCTGTCAGAATGTTTGGTGGATGCAGAGAACGCCGGGAAAACAAATCTCTGTTTTTAGGAGGTTTTGGCCACAATTGGGCTATTCCCTGAAGTTTTGGGCCCTGATTTCTGGAATTCTGTGAGGCTTTTGGTGCCATCCTCCTCCCTAACGTGGAGCTGGGTTGATGGTTGGACTCTTATGGATGAGGAATTGGCGGGACGATGGATAGGGAACTGACTAGATGATGGATGAGGAATTGGCTGGATGATGGATGAGGAATTGGTGGGATAATTGACAAGGAATTGTTGGTATAATGGATAAGGAATTGGCAGGATGATTGATGAGGAATTGCTTAGATGATGGATAAGGAATTGGTGGGATGATGGATGAGGAATTGATGAGATGATGGATGAGGAATTGGCTGGATGACGGATAAGGAATTGGTGGGATAATTGATGAGTAATTGGCAGGATGATTGATGAGGAATTGATGGGATGATGGATGAGGAATTGATGGAATGATGGATTAGGAATTGGTGGTATAATGGATAAGGAATCGGCAGGATGATTGATGAGGAATTGATTAGCTGATGGATCAGGAATTGGTGGGATGATCCCATCCACAGGGAAGTGGTCAATGGCTCGGGGTCTGATGGATATCAGTGACAAGTGGTGTCCCAGAAGTCCCTGCTGGGGCTGGAGTTAATTAATGAGTTCATTAACAATGGCAATGAAGGGATCGAGGGCACCTCGGGAGTTTGCAGGTGACACCAAGGGACAATCCCAAAGGACAATCCCAAAGGACAATCCAAAGGACAGTCCCATCAGAGGGACCTGGACAAGCTCCAGGAGTGACCCATGGGAATCTCACAGAGTTTGACCAACCCAAACGCTGGTGCTGCCTCTGGAAAGGGACAACCACTGGGATAGACCCAGCTGGGGATGAAGGGATGGAGAGGAGCTGGGAGAGGGATTTGGGATGGGTGAGAGGCTGGACGTGACCCCAAAGGTGTCCTGGGCTCATTCCCAGCGTGGGCAGCAGTTCTGGGGGGATTCTGCCTCTCAGCCCTGATCAGGTGAGACCCACCTGAGCCCTGGGATCCCAGCTGGAGGATGTGGAGCTGCTGCAGAGTCCAGAGGAGGCCACAGAGATGCTCCCAGGGCTGGAGAATGTCTGGAGCCAGGCTGGGAGAGCTGGGGCTGTTCAGCTGGAGAGGAGAAGCTCCAGGGAGTCCTCAGAGCTCCTTTCTGTGCCTAAAGGGGCTCCAGAAGAGCTGCAGGGGGACTGGGGACAAGGGCTGGAGGGACAGGACCGAGGGAATGGGGACACACAGGGAAAGGGGAGATTGAAATGGGATTTTGGGCAGGAATGAGGGTGGGGAGGGATGGGATGGAATTCCCAGAGAAGCTGTGGCTGCCCCTGGATCCCTGGAGTGTCCAAGGCCAGGCTGGAGCACGCTGGGACAGCAGGAGGTGTCCCTGCCCATGGTGGCACTGGATGGGCTTTGAGATCCAACCCAACCCAACCCATTCCAGGATTCCATGATTCGATCCCTTGGCTCTCATCTGCTCCATAACCCCTCACCACGAGATAAAAAGACAAGAAAATGTGGGTTTTGGGGGTTATTCCCAGATTATCTATGGCTGAGCAGAGCTGGGAAGCCCCAGGGAAAGACACAGAAGCAGGAGCAAAACTTTCCATCCCCCCAATCCCTCTTCCCACCCATTATTTCCCCTTCCCACCCCATTCATTCCTCATCCCACCCCATTAATCCCCATTCCCACACTATAAATTCCCCTTCCCACCCATTATTTCCCATTTCCCATCCAGTTAATTCCCTTTTCCGCCCCATTTCCCTGTCTTGCCTCCAGGTCAGGGCTTTCATTGCGGATTTTTCCAATGTCTTCTCCATCCTGCTCTTCTGTGCAGTGGACGCCTGTTTCGGACTGGACACCCCCAAACTCCACATCCCCAGTATCATCAAGGTTCGGCCTCCTTGCTCCCATGCTCTCTCTCTTTGCAGCTCCTCTCCAGGCTTTTTTGGGAATGTCGCAGCTCCAGGCACCTTCTGAAAAGCTACTTTGTCTTCTCTAACAATATTCTAACTCTTTGACTTTTTTTCCTCTCTCTTTTTCATTGTTTGTTTTTCCTCCTTTTTTGTTGTTTTTCCTCTTTTTTCTTTCCCTTTTTATTGATTTTCCTCCCTTTTTGGTTGTTTTTCCTCTTTTTTTTCTCCCTTTTAAATTGTTTTTCCTTCTTTTCTTCTCTTCTTTTTTTATTGATTTTCTTCTTTTTTTTGTTTTTCTTACATTTTTTATTGGTTTTCCTCCTTTTTTTTGCTGTTTCTCCTCTCTCTTTTTTTGCTTTCTTCCCTTTTTTCCCCTCCTTTTTTTTCCATTTTTTCCTCCATTTTTGGTTGGTTTTTCTCCTCTTTCTGTTGCTTTTTCTCCCTTTTTTGTTTTTCCCCCCTTTTTTTTGTTTTTCCTCCATTTTTTGCCACTTTTCCTCTCTTATTTATTGTTTTTTCCTCCCTTTTCTCATTTTCCTCCCTTTTTTATCATTTCCCCTCCCTTTTTTGTCGTTTTCCTCCCTTTTCTCTCTCTCGCTCCGGCAGCTCCGTAAGCTCATTAGTGATTTCTCAATCTTTATGTCGATCCTAATGTTTGTGGGGCTGGATGTGCTTTTCGGACTCAACACCCCAAAGCTCCAAGTGCCTACTGATTTCAAGGTAAAAACAAAAAAACCCACGAAAAACCCCCCAATTCAGGAAGGATTTCTCCATCCCCATCCGGGGGTGATGTGGGGATCCCAAATGAGGATCCAGGATGGATTTGGGGTTGGTTTGGCTGCAGGATTTAGGGCTGGATCTGGGGATCCCCAGTGAGGTTCTGGGCAGGATTTGGGGCATGGTTTAGAAAACCCCATTTGAGAAGGATTTCTCCATCCTCAATAAGGATCTGAGCAGGATTTGGGGTCTATTTGGCTGTGGGATTTAGGGGTGGATGTGGGGATCACCAGTGAGGATCCGGGCAGGATTTGGGGTTAGTTTGGCTGCAGGATTTAGAGGTGGATCCAGGGATCCCCAGTGAGGATCTGGGCAGGATTTGGGATTGGTTTGGGATTTAGCACTGGATCTGGGGATCCTTAGTGAGGATTTGGGGTCGATTTGGCTGTGGGATTTATTGCTGGATCTGGGAATCCCCAGTAAGGACCCGGGTGGGATTTGGGGTCAGTTTTGGTGCAGGATTTAGGGATTTAGGGCTGGATCTGGGGATCCCCAGTGAGGATCTGAGCAGGATTTGGGGTCTCTTTGGCTGTGGGATTTAGGGGTGGATCTGGAGATACCCAGTGAGGATCGGGGCAGGATTTGGGATTGGTTTGGGATTTTTTGCTGGATCTGGGGATCCTTAGTGAGGATTCGTGCAGGATTTGGGGTTGTCGTTTGGGTGCAGAATTTAGGGGTGATCTGGGGATCCCCAACAAGGATCTGGGCAGGATTTGGGGTTGGTTTGAGTGCAGGATTTAGGGATGGATCTGGGGATCCCCAACGAGGATCCAGGCAGGATTTGGGTTCGTTTGGGTGCAGGATATCAGGGTGGATGTGGGGATTCCCAGTGAGGATCCAGGCAGGATATGGGGTCAGGTTGGAATTTGGGGTTGGGTCTGGGGATCCCCAATGAGGATCCAAGCAGGATTTGGGGTCAGTTTGGGATTTCAGGCTGGATCCAGGCTAAGGCAATGATCTCTCCCCCAACACCCCTGGGTTTTCCCACCCACACCCGTTCCCACTGTCCCAACCCCGCTGTCCTCCCGCAGCCCACGCGCGTGGATCGGGGTTGGTTCGTGTTCCCGTTCGGGAAGAACCCCTGGTGGGTGTACCTGGCCAGCGCCCTGCCCGCCCTGCTGGTCACCATCCTCATCTTCATGGACCAGCAGATCACCGCCGTCATCGTCAACCGCAAGGAGCACAAGCTGCGGGTGAGCCGGGGAGTGCCCCGGGCTGGGTGGGCTTGGGGTGAACCTCTGGAGTGCCCCAGGCTGGGGTGGGATTGGGGTGAACCCCGGGGACCTCCTGGGAGCCCCCATTTTAGGGTGGGGTTGGGATGAGCCCCTGGAGTGCCCCATTTTGGAGCCTGGGGACCCCAGAGTGCCCTGTTTTGGGATGGGGTCAGGAGTGAGCCCTGGGAGCCCCCGTTTTGGGGTGAGACTGGGACCCCCCAGGAGTGCCCCGTTTTGGGATGGGGTTGTAGGTGACTCCCGGGACAGTCCCTGTTTTGGGGTGGGGTCAGGGGTGAGCTTGGGGAGCTCCTGTTTTGGGGTGGGGTTGAGCCTGGGACCCCAGAGCCCCCTGTTTTGGGGTGGGGTTGTGGATGAGCCCCAAGAGCCCCCGTTTTGGGGTGGGGTCAGGGGTGAGCCTGGAGAGCTCTCATTTTAGGGTGGCATTGGGGTTGAGCTCCTGGGGACCTCCAGGAGTCCCCATTTTGGGGTGGGTTTGGGGGTTCACCCCAGCTCCAGCAGGGTCTGGCCTTGGCAAGCTGCAGGTTTGGGGTGATGGAGCCTCTGGGGTGGGAAGCTCTGTGGGTGATGGGGTGGTGTGGAGTGGTGTGGAGTGGTGTGGGTGATACAGGTGATACAGAGTGATATAAGGTGATGTAGGATAATATAGGGTGATGTGGGGTGATAGAAAATGATATGGGGCAATAGAGGGTGCTGCAGGGTGATGGGGGTGATAGAGGGTGTTGCAGGGTGATGGGGGTGGTGTGGGGTGATACGGGGTAATATGGGGTGATATAGGGTGATACAGGCGGATATGGGGTAATATAGGGTGATATAGGGTAATACGGGGTGATATGGGGTCATATGGGGTAATACAGGATGACACAGGGTGATTGAGGGCACTACCAGGTCATATGGGGTGCAGCAGTGCAGGGTGTGGCAGCAGGGTTGGGGCGGCACTGTGGGGTGATACAGGGGGATGTGGGGTGACACCAGGGCATGTAGGGCAGTGCTGGATACCCTGTGGCAACATGGGATGAAGCGGGATGGTGTGGGGTGCACCACGACGATATGGGGTGCTCTGCAGCTGTCCCAGGGCACTTCAGGATGTTGTGGGGTGATGCTGGGTGCCCCATGGCAGTGCGGGGTGCACCAGGGTGGTGTGGGGTGCATCAGGGTGATGTCGGGTGCACTGTGGGGATGCAGGGTGCCCTCTGTCAATGTGGGGTGCAGCAGGGTGACACGGGGTGCTTTGGGGTGATGTAGGGTGCCCCATGTTCCTGTGGGGGACACTGGGTGACACAGAGTGCTTTGGGGTGATGTGGAGGGACACCGGGTGCCTTGGGGTGTCCCATGTCCCTGTGGGGCACACCAGGTGACTCCTGTCCCCCCAGCTCATTCGGGGCACACCCAGGCCCCCCAGCTCCCGGGGGGTTCCCAGGAGTGTCCCCTCAGCACCAGGCGGGGTGGCCGCAGGCCGAGCCCCCTGACCCGCTGACCCCGTGCCCCATGGCGTGTTGCAGAAGGCTGCAGGCTACCATCTGGACCTGTTCTGGGTGGGCATCCTGATGGCCGTGTGCTCCTTCATGGGGCTGCCCTGGTACGTGGCTGCCACCGTCATCTCCATCGCCCACATCGACAGCCTCAAGATGGAGACCGAGACCAGCGCCCCGGGGGAGCAGCCCCAGTTCCTGGGGGTCCGGTGAGGGGCTGGGGCACTGCGGGGTGGGGAAGGGGAGGGGCTGAGAGGGTCCTGGAGACAGGGGGACAGCCCTGTCCTGGGGCCATGAGGGACATCTGTGTCCTGGGGATCGGGGACATCCCTGTCCTGGGAGGATCAGAGACATCCTGGGGGGATCAGGGACACATCCCTGTCCTGGGGATTGGGAACAGCCCTGTCCTGAGGGGATCGGGGACATCCCTGTCCTGAAGGGGATCAGAGACATCCTGGGGGGGATCAGGGACATCTGTGTCCTGAGGGATCAGGGACATCCCCGTCCTGGAGCCAGGAGGGACATCCCTGTCCTGGAGCAGGAGGGACATCCCTGTCCTGGGGATCAGGGACAGTGTGGCCAGGCAGGCATTGTCCAGCTCTGCTCTGGGCTGGGCTGACCTCACCTCCAGGGCTGGGGCAGTTTGGGGTGAAACAATGTAGAAAAGGCATTGAGCCATTGGAGAGCCCAAAGGAGGGACATGGAGATGGGAAAGGTCTGGAGTGACCACACGAGGAGTGGCTGAGGGCACTGGGAATGTCCAGCTGGAGGAGAGGAGACTGAGGGGAGACTGATCCCAGTTCAGCTTCCTGGGGAGGAGAGCAGAGGGACAGGGACAGAGCAGTGGGACAGGGACAGGGAATGGCTGGGGCCCTGCCAGGGGGGTTTAGGGTGGATTTTGGGAAAGGTTCTTCCCGCAGTGGGTGCTGGCACTGCCCAGGCTCCCCAGGGAACAGGCACAGCCCCAGAGCTGACCCTAGGGATGCCCAGGGTGGGATTTTGGGGTGTCTGTGCAGGGCCAGAACTTGGATCCATGATCCCTGTGGATCAATCCCATTCCCACTCAGAATTCCATGGTTCCTCGGGGTGGGGAATCCAGGCCTGGCTGGCACTGATCCCATTCTGTCCCCGTTCCAGGGAGCAGAGGGTCACCGGCATCATCGTCTTCGTGCTGACAGGGATTTCGGTTTTCCTGGCTCCCATCCTGAAGGTAACACATCCCCTCTCCCCCAGCGCCGCTCCCTCTCAGCAGATTTTGGGGGAGTAAACTCTGGATTCTGCCCCATCCCCGTGTGCCCCAGCGCTGTTCCCTGTCCCAGGGAAGGAGCTGTGCCTTCCCTGGGTAAGGTTTGTTGTGTTTTCCCTGTTCCCAGTACATTCCCATGCCGGTGCTCTATGGGGTCTTCCTCTACATGGGCGTGGCGTCGCTGAATGGCATCCAGGTGGGTGTCCTTCCTCCTCCTCAGACTCCTCCCCGTCCTCCTCCTCCTCCTCCTCCTCGTTCTCCCCACTGGCCATGGTCTGTCCCAAACTGCCTCAAAAAGGAGCTTTCTGACTCCCAAATTTCCATGCATGGGACAGCCGATACCTCAAACCCTCCAAGAAACACCAAAACGCCTCAAATTCCCCATTTTGGGAGAATGAAAGAGATTTCCAGGGCAGCCTGTGGGGTGGGGCTGAGGATTCACCCTGGTCTTCCTCCCCTGGCAGTTTTGGCATTGCTGCAAGCTGTTCTTCCATTTGGGGAGCCAAAATAGGGTTCTTCTGTGGCATGGGATTGAGGATCAGCCCCGACCTTCCTCCCATAGCAGTTTTGGGGTCACTGCAAGCTCTTCCTCCATTTGGGGAACCAAAATAGGGTTTTGCAGGGCAGCCTGTGGGATGGGATTGAGGATTCACCCTGACTTTCCTCCCCGGGCAGTTTTGGGATCGCTGTAAGCTCTCTCTCCATTTTGGGGACTAAATAGGGTTTTTCTGTGGGGTGGGGCTGAGGATTAACCCCGAACTTCCTCCCTGGCAGTTTTGGGATCGCTGCAAGCTGTTCCTGATGCCGGCCAAGCACCAGCCCGACTATGTGTTCCTGCGGCACGTCCCGCTGCGCCGCATCCACCTCTTCACCCTGGTGCAGATCGTCTGCCTGGCCGTGCTCTGGATCCTCAAATCCACTGTGGCTGCCATCATCTTCCCTGTCATGGTAATCCTAACCTCCTTCCAAAGGGCTTTTTTGGTATTTTTGATGTGGTCACACCACAGCCGCCATCATTTTCCCCATCGTGGTAATCCCATCCTCACACCAAAGGGGTTTTTTGGGATTTATGGGATTTTTGGTGTGATTGCACCATGTCCACTGTCATCTTCCCCGTCATGGTAATCCCATCATCATTGCAAAGGTTTTTTTGGGATTTTTGGCATGGTCCCACCATAGCTTCCATCACCTTCCCCATCATGGTAATCCTATTCTACCTTGGAAGGGTTTTTTGGGGATTTTTGGTGTGGTCTTAGCTTGGCTGCCATCACCTTCCATGTCATAGTAATCCCAACCTCCTTTCAAAGGTTTTTTTTGGGATTTAAGGGCATTTTTGGCATGGTCCCATCATGGCCACCATAATCTTCCTTGTCTCAGCAATCCCATCCTCTCTCAGAAAGAGGTTTTGGGATTTATGGGATTTTTGGCCTGATCCCACCGTGGCCACCATCATCTCCCTGTCATGTTAATGCCAACCTCACTCAGAAGGGTTTTTTGGGATTTATGGAATTTTTGGTATGGTCCTACCATCGCTGCCATCGTCTTCCCCATCAGGTTAATCCCATCCTACCTGGGAAGGGTTTTTTTGGATTTAAGGGATTTTTTTCATGGTCCCACTGCGACCACCATAATCTCCCCGTCATGGTAATCCCATCCTTGTTTGGAAGGTTTTTTTGGGATTTAAGGGATTTTGGCATGGTGGTCACCAGCTCTTGGGATGAGCGATGCTCTCGGGACTCTCCCCTGTCAGATTTTGGCTCTGATCCTGGTGAGGCGACTCCTGGATTTTGTCTTCTCCCAACACGACCTGGCCTGGATCGACAACATCATCCCCGAGAAGGAGAAGAAGAAGGAGGATGACAAGAAGAAGAAGAAAAAAGGCAACAAAGGCGACAGCAGCAGTGATGAGGAGGTGGGTGTGGTGTCACCGGGGGGCTCCCGAGGACAGGGGGACATTCCGGACCCAGGGAGGAAAAATTCCTGCTGAAACCTGCAGGTCGGTGGGTTTGGGATGAAGGTCCTGGATTCCTGGAGCTGTTTCACCACACGGACAGGAATGGCTGAGGGGCTGGCAGGAGGCTCTGGGGAATGTCTTGAAAGCTGGAAAATCATGGCAAAAATGAGAAATCTTTAGGGAGAAGAGCCCAAATCACCCGGTTTAGGGCACAGCCCACATCACTCAAAGCATCCTTTCCCTGAGCAAGCCCTGTTCTGGGATTTGGGATGAGGAAGGCACAACCTCCTCTTCCTCCTGCCTCCGGAGGTCCCTCAGGGTGCTCCCGGTGGTCTCAGCGCTGCCTTCACCAGGAATTTCCCCGTTTCTTCCCCAGTTCCCACCTCCCTCAGTCATTAAGATCCCCATGGAGCCCCTGCCAGCGCAGCCCCGCAATGGGGGTCCCCATTGCCTCAGCCGTAAGTACCGAGCTCAGGAGCTGCTGCCGCCTCCCCTGCTGCTTACTAACGCTTCCCCGGGCTCTGCTCGGCACTAACCCCGTGGGAGACACTCCTGGAACCCTCCTGGAGTCCAGGACTGGGGGAAATCCAGGAGGGAGAGATCTGAGAGTGGGAGCTGCCAGGGCACCTCTGACCCCAGGGCTGGGGAGCAACAAGATTTCCTGAAACATCAAAAAAAAAGCCAGGAATCTCCTGGGTTTGGAGCCCCCAAGATGGTGCTGGTGAGGATTTGTGAAAAATATCTGTTTGAGGTGATTTGGAGCCCCCAAAATATCTGTTTGAGGTGGTTTGGAGCCCCCCAAAATATCTGTGTTTGGGATGGTTTAGAGCCCCCAGAATATCTCTCTTTGGGGTGGTTTGGAGCCCCCAAAAGCCATTTTTGTTGGAGTTATCCATCTCTGAGAGAGCAGATTTGGCTCAACCTCCACCTGAAATACACAGAATAAATTTGGGGGAGTTTGTTACAGGCAGCATCGTGACCCCAGCGAGTTTCAGCTCAGTTTAACTCCCTCGCTCTGTGCTCACACCAGGGCTGGCAGGGCTTTCTCCTCACTAATCACCCCCAAAATCAGCAATTCCCAGCTTTCCTCCTCCTCCTGCCACCCCCAGGAGCTGCCGGCAGCCGGGACTGGGGGCTGAGGGGTGTTTTGGGGTCACCTGGGGAGAGTTTCACCCGCGTGTCCCCCCAGGAAAGAGGGCCTCCACCTGGAGCTTTGCGTTCTGATTCCTCCCCGAATGGCTCCGACATGGATCGCAGGTAAAGGGATTGTTGATGAGCCCCGGGGGATCATTTTGGGATCAGCATTTGGGATTTGGGATTCTCCTGGCTGAGCATCGCTCGCTCCAGCCGGTTATCACCATCCTTGAGCGATTCTGAAATATCAGGGTGGATTTTTGGGACATCCCAGTGGATTTTCCCAGCATCTCTCTGGATTTGGGGGGTTTTGCTGGGAGATGCACCAGGGGGTTTGGAGCTATAAAAGGGATTTTTCCAGTTGGGAATCTTCAATCCTGAAATTTTGGGATTGTTCTCCATGAATTCTGCAGCTTGAAGGCAAACCATCCGATTTAATTAATTTATCGGTGGTGCCATTGTTGCCTGGAATAAAATGCAAAACTTTCCCAAACTGTGTTAAAATGATAATACAAAAGAAAGTTTTAATGGAAAGCTGTCGGGTGCACAGTATGGCAATGTGCACATGTGACACAGAATTTCTACCATTTTTATAAGGTTGATTAATGAGTGCATCCAACAAATATTGCCCAATTAGAAGAGCAGCTGGTTAGGTGATTTCCCCCGGGTTCTGCCCATTCAGAGTTGTTCCAATGGAGTTTCTTCGCCCCATTTCTTGTTCTTCCGAGTTCTAGTGGAAAACAAAATATCCTTGTCAGGCTTCTTATTATTATTTTTAGGAATAAGACTGAACAGAACTTCAAGTGTGCATGAGAAGGGTCAGCCGATTGTTATAAAATCTAAGAGAATGGGCAGGAAAAATGCCAGGAGCTGTATAACCACGTAATAACAGCCTACAAAGCTGTCATAAAGCTCCAGATAAATCAAAAATATATAAAATGAAAATTTTTAAAAAATTAAATTAAAAAAAAAATTAAAAATCCAAAATCAAAATCTTTAGGCACCGGCACCACCCGGAGCCATTTCCCAGGGCGGATTTGGGGCAGGGGTTCCAGCCCTGGCTGCTGACCCCTCTCCCTCCTGCCCCCCAGTATCACCCTTCACCTGAAGATCTCGTGCCCGTCGTCTCCCGCCTTTAACTACTCCCGCAACCCCATCTGTGCCGTGCCCCAGGTGAAGATCGAGATGGAGTCGGACTACGAGGACACCGACACGGAGAAGGCTCCTCGGGACATGGGCAGTGAGACCACGCTATAGCCCCCCGGCGCCCGCGCTTATATATATATATCGATATCGCCGCATTCATATATATATATAAAGGAAATCGGGCTGGTTTGTCTCTGCCGGGCGCAGGAGGCCCCGGGGGTCCCGCGCTGCGGTAGATTTTAGGGTCGTGCCAGTTGAATTCCCTCCCTTCCCGCTGGGCGAGGCATCGCCGCTGGCGGCGAAATGGGGCCGGAAAGGTGGAATTGGTGATTCTGGGGCTGGAGAGGTGGAATCGGTGATTTCGGCCCCGGAGGAGCTGCTGGGCTGGGGGAGCAGCCGGGATGTGCCGATGGAAAAGGGGGATGAGCCGGAGGATGTGTTTGAGGGGGGTTGGTAGGGCTGGGAGGGATGGAGAGCCCATCCCGGCTCCCAAATCCCAAATAACCGTGTGGCTCTTGGGGAATCCTGTTCTGGGGAGGGTATGGGGGAATGGGCTGGTGTGGGAGGAAAGGGCTGCTCCAGATCCTGCTTGGGGCATCCAGGAGAGGGATGGGATCCCATCCAGCTGGGGTGGGATGGGGAGGAAGAGGAGCCTGGGATGGGATGAGGAAGAGGAGGCAGCTGGGATGGAGATGAGGAGGAGGCTGAGATGGGGATGAGGATGACGAGACTCCTGGGACTGGGATGAGGAGGAGGAAGCACTTGGGATGGGGAAGGGAATAGGGATGGGGAGGAGGAGGCACAGCAGGATGGGGGTGAAGAGCAGGAGGCACCTGGGATGGGGATGGAGGAGGAGGAGGCTTGGCAGGATGGAGAGGAGCCGGTGCCTGGGGTTAGAAGGGGAGGGGAGGAGGAGCAGCAGCTCAGGGTGAAGGGTTTTGCCACTTGAGGGCAACGAAGGACAACAGCCAGGACCTGCAGGGAGAGCCAGGCAGGGAATGGGGCCTTGGCTCCTGAGGGAGTCAGGAAGGGTTTCCACAGGGAATCCAGAATGGTTTCTGAGGGAGTCATGAATGGTTTCCACAGGGAATCCAGGAAAAGTTTCCAAGGGAGTCAGGAATGGTTTCTGATGGAATTTGGAATGGTTTCCACAGGGAAATGGGAAGTGTGGCCACAGTGAAGCCATTGGGTCGCCCATCCCATCCTGACCAATTCCCTCTCCCCAGCCCCTCCTGGCCTCGGGATCAGCCCCATCCCTCCCAATCCCTTCTCTCCTGGAGGAATGCCCTGGCTGGAGGAATCCAAGGATCCTTGCTCTGCTCCCAGCCCCAGGCCAGGGCCTTCACTCCCCCATGATCTCCTCCATCCCAGTCATTCCCACATGGCTGAGCAGCAGTGGGATCAGGAGGGGACAGGAGCCCCCCGAGCTCCAGCCCCACACCCAGCAGCTCCTCTCGCTGTCCATCCCCACTCTGGGCTCTTCCTGCCTGGCAGAGGAAGGGAAGGGAGCAGGTTGGGATCCAGGCAGCTGCGAGCTGGGGTTGGCTCTGCCCAGCTCCCAACACCTTTTTCCCAGCAGTGCCGAGGCTTTAAAGGATTTTTTTCCACCCACGGCCCAGGCCCAGCCGTGGTTTATAAACAGCTCTGAAGCACCCCTCGAATCAGTGTCTTTTTCTCGTTTTTCCTGGATGAATCTTTGATTTTTTTTCCTCCCTTCCCAACCTCCCAGAGCCCCCAGACCCTTCCCGTGAGCAGAACCACCCTGCCTGACACACCAGCAGCACTGGGGTTCTTCAGGGACACCAGTCACACACTGCAACTGGGACTCCAGTCAAACACTGCAAATGGTCTAACCCTGGCGAGGGACAGACCCTGTAAATACTCAAATCCAACAAAGACTTGAAGGCGATTTCCTATTTATAGCGATTTTTTGTTCTGGTTCAGGTGCAGCTCCTGGGGAGGCGTGGTGAGAGCAATGCCCCAGGCTCTCAGCTCGATGGCCCCGTGTCCCTTTTTGTAGCGTTTTGTCCCCACCCTGTGGTAGCTGACGCGTGCTCCAGGTAGGCTTTCAGATTTTAATCAAGCAGGATTACTTTGCTTTCTCCGTCAGCTCTGCTTCACTCCACCCCCGGACAGGCTTTGTGGACTCTGGGAGCTGCTCTGTAGGGCAGAGCTGAGCCCCATCAGGCTGCTTTGGGCTCGGTTTGTCCCTTTTTGGCGAGGTTTCCCACGAGGTTTTGGGTTTTTTGTACAAAGCACAGCAGTCTCAGCTCGGCTGCCTCCAGCACGGCACCACTTGAACCATTTTGTATTTCTCGGTGATGCAACCCAATAAAAACCTCGTTTCAATGAGTCTCAGCTCTCTGTGTGTCTGTGGGGCACATCCAGGAATCCCAAATTCCTTCCTCCGTGGGTTTCTGGCAGCGCTGTCCCCTCCAGGAGAGGTTCAGCACTGGGGTTTAGCACCAGTGGCACCTCCAGCCTTTTAAAACTCTAAAAACACAGAAAAACCCTCCAGGATCATCAAGTCCGACATCACAACAAACCTCTCCTGCCCTGAGGAAGGTGGGATCAGCCATGCCAGGGAGAGGAAAAGGTCCCAGATCACCTCAGTGCCCAGGAATTCCTGCAAGGAAGTTTTTCCTGAGGCACCACCTCAGGCAAGGTTCATGTTCTGGAGATCAGCAGAGCTTGCAAACAAACTCCTTTGTCCTTCTCCTGGGGATTTAGTTAAGAAACAGAGTCAGGAAGCTCGGCAGGCTTTGTCCAGGCAGGAAAGGAAGAGATTCTCCCACTTTTCAGCCCCGTTGGTGCTGGGGGAGCAGTTCTGTCTCTCTGGGAGGGAGCCAGACCCTGCCCTGCTCAGAGGGGAAAAAAGGCTTTAAAAACAACCCCTGCTCTTCTTCCAGAAGTGAAATAATTGATCAGTAACAACTCCAGGGCACAAAGAGGATTTCTTTTTGTCTTCTCACACTTTATTTAGCCAGCCTGCATTACTCACTAAGCACTCACACTTTACAAGGCAGTGCAGGAAACCTCCCCTGGGCCCTGTGAGGGCACCAACCTCCCCCCAGGGTGTTCTTTGGTTAGAAAAAAAGGCTTTTAAAAAACTTCAGCATCCAAAGAGCAAAAAGCCCAGCTTAGCTGCACACTAGAAAATGTTCCACCAGCTCTGCCCCTGCCCAGGGCCCTGCACAGGCCCAGAACACAAATATGGCTTTCATGTTTAATTTTGTTTTCAAGTAATTCTTCTACAGAAGAGCTCAAACTAAACATCCAGCATTGAGGAGGAACTCGGCACGGGCTGAATGCCCGGGATTTGGAGAGCAGAACCATCTGAGGCCATTGCTGGCAGCTGCATTCCCAGCATCCCAAGCAGCTCCTGCAGGAGCAGGGCTGCCTCAGACACCAAGCAGGAGGAGTGTGAATTATTCCCAGTGTGAATTATTCCACGCTTCCAATAAATACCTGTAAGCTCCGAGTGGGAGAGCCAATAAATAACAATATTGCAGTTCCTATCGGCCTGTCTGGGAGTCGCTCTGGAATGTTGTGCTCGTTGCTAAGGAAAAGCTCTCCTTAGGCAGGGAGAGCCTGCAGCTCTTTGGGTCTGAGCAGCTTCTTGGCGGCGATGATGGTGTTCTTCATCAGCATGGCCACTGTCATGGGCCCCACGCCGCCGGGCACCGGAGTGATGTAACTCGCCTTCTTCCTCACCCCTGGGGAAAAGGGTTGGGGAAGATGAAATAGGAAAGCCTTATAAATATGATTACCTGGCAAAAGATGCTGAGAATATGGAAAATATAAGGGAGATTGAGATGAAGACAAGCTTTGAGTTGAAGAATAACTAGAAAACAATGGTATGGCCACTGAAGGTAATCCCCTCTTGATAGAACAATCCCCTCTGCCTGCAGGCAGCTCCAAGGGTTAGAGCAGACCCTGCCTGATGGCAGAGGGTCCAGAAAGCAGTTTTTAGGGTTTAAAATATAACCTTGTGTGGTAATGCGATGATTCTTATAGGTTGTGTGTAAATGTTGTAGGGTTTGTAGCTTGTTCTGGATTGGTTAATGAGAATTAGAATATTCAACACAGAAGATAATTTATTGTGTTGTAAACGCCAGCTCGAGCTCTTGGCATCTGATCTCTCTCTATCTCTCTCTTCCTTCTCTGACCTGCTTTGGGCTCATCTGGCAGCCCCTGGCAGCTCTCCTACACCCACACCTTTCACAATAAACCCTGATGCTCTAAAACCTGACTTCAGAGATCTCTCGTTTCCATCCCATCCTCGTAACCAAATCCTACAGAATGAAATCCTACAGAAAAGCGCAGCTGAAGGGCAGGGCAGGGCTTTCCAGGCTAAAACCAGCGGGGTCTGTGGGGATTAATGCTTCAGGAACGGGGCTGGGTGGGTTTTGGGTGGTGAGGGGAAAGGCATGGTCTGTCCAGCCTGGGTGTGCAAGGGCTGAACAGCAAAGGTGGGGAAAGTGCCATGCCTGGCCTGAGAGAGCTAAGCAAGGTGTGGAAGCACAAAGGTCCGAAAGAGCAGAAAGCCAGGCCTAAAAGTGCCAAAAAGCCAGGCCTAAAAGTGCCAAAATGCCCCAAAAAGCCAGGCCTAAGAGAGCCAAGCAAGGCCTGGAAGCACAAAGGTCCAAAAGGGCAGAAAGCCAGGCCTAAAAGTGCCAAAAAGCCAGGCCTAAAAGCACAAAAATGCCAGGCCTGGGAGCCCCAAAAAGCCAGGCCCAAAAGCACCAAGCCAGGCCTGGAAGGACAAAGGTCCAAGAGAACAAAAAGCCAGGCCTAAACGCACAAAAAATGAGGCCTAAAAGTGCCAAAAAGCCAAGCCAGGCTTAAAAGCACTAAGCCAGGCTTAAAAGCACAAAGGTCTGAAAGTGCCAAAACACCGGGCCTAAAAGTGCTGGAAAGCTGGGCTTGAAAGCACCAAAAGCCAGACTAAAAAGCTGGGCCCAAAAGAGCCAAGCCAGGCCTGGAAGCACAAAGGTCCAAAAGAGCAAAAAGCCAGGCTTAAAAGCACAAAAAGTGAGGCCTAAAACTGCCAAAATGCCCCAAAAAGCCAGGCCCAAAAGCATCAAGCCAGGCCTAAAAGCACAAAGGTCTGAAAATACCAAAAATCTGGGCCTGAAAGTGTCAAAAAGCCAGACCTTTGAAGCACTAAGCTCTGAAAGCACCAAAAGCCAGGCCAAAAACCACCAAAATTCTGGGCCTAAAAGTGCCAAGCTAGACCTAAAAGCAGATTTCTAGCACAGAAATGTCAAATCCAAGACCAGCTGTGGGCTTTCCATGTGCCCTCGATGGAATGAAGCACAATGAACCTGAACGTTCTCCCTGTTTCTGTTCCAGGAGGAGGTTCCTGCTGGACATCCCAGCCCTGCTGTAGCTCAGGGAGGAGCGGGGCCAGAGAATATGAAGCTCTGCAGGGTTTGATTTAAGGCAGGGCTGGAGCAGAGGCACAGATCAAGCTGCTGAGGCTGAGGAGGCTCCTCTGGAGCATCCCCATGGAATATCCAGGAAATCCCCTGGTACATGGTGATGCCTTAATAATTTCTGGGTTTTTTTCTCTTCATGTATTTGTAACTTGGTGTCGTTCTGTGCTTCTTACAAAATACTAAAAACCTCTGTTCCCAGCACCTTTAGCCAAAACAAAGCTCTCTGGATGGAGATTCAAGGACATATTCACTGCCCTAGGAACGGAAAATATCTAAACAATGGTGGGAAGGGGAAGCACGGCCTGGGGTCAATGTCATCACCTAAGGGTGTGATTGGAAAATTAGGGACCAATATGTTAATAGGACAGAACTTATAAAAGGCAAAGGGCTCGTGGCCCAGGGTCCATTTTGGTGTAGTCCCATTGAGGAGGACTTTGTTTGCCCAAGTGTATCTTGAAGGCCTCAAATAAATTTGTCTGCTTTTTATACTCCGAATTTGTCTTGGCTTCTGTTTCAGGTAGCCTGTTTTAGGCATCAGTAGGACAGTGTTGGATGAACCAAAAGAACCTAAGCTCAGTCACACAATGCAGGACTTTGTCATTCCTCCCCAGCTCTGCCCCAGACCCAGAGCCTTTCCCTCACCTTCAAAATCCACATCCCCAACCAGCCTGGGCTTGGCCGTGACAGGATCCTGCACCCTGGTGATTCCCACGTCGATCACTGCAGCTCCTTCCTTGATCATGTCAGCTGTGATCAGGTTGGGGATTCCTGCAAAAACACAGCCACAGCCTCAGTGCTGCTCCAGAGCCCCCTGATCCCCTCATCCCATGGCCCAGCCCATGCCTTCCTGCCTCCCAAAACAACTGGATTCAAGAACATTAAAGGTGTTTTCCAACCCAAACGATCCTAGGAAATGCAAACCTACCCAAAGTGGCACCACCAGCTGCTGGTGTTCACCTCAGGTATTTCACTTGCAAACTGGAACAGGGGAAATTCAGGTTGGATTTATGGAATGAATCCTTCCCTGGGAGGGTGGGGAGAGGCTGGGATGGAATTCCCAGAGAAGTTGTGGCTGCCCCTGGATCCCTGGCAGTGCCCAAGGCCAGGCTGGACAGGGCTTGGAACAAGCTGCTCTGGCAGGAAATATCCAGGGGGTGGAACACGACGATCTTTAAGGTCCTTGCAGCCCAAACCACTCTGTGATTCCATGTTCCCACTGGAGCTGTTCCCTGATAATCTCAGAGCACAGAACAGGAATCCTCCCCAGGGAGTTCTGGCACAGCAGCCAGGACCACACCCTCCAAAGGGAAACAACATTTCAGGTCCGTGGCTCCTTGCTGCACATTTTCCACCTGCCCTGAGGCAGGAGCAGCTGGAGCAGAGCCCAGAGCACCTCATCCCAGCCCTGGCTGCCCTGGGGCTGTGCCAGGGAGGGCTGGGAGCAGCTTCCTGCGGCTAACCCAGCCTTTCAGGGTGGGGTGAGTGTCTGGTTCTGACAGATATCAGAGGGGGGGTGGTGGGAATCTACTCTCTGGCTTTATCTCAGTCCCCTCTGCCCCACACCCACCTCCACAGCTCATTCCCATCCTGCCCTTCCCCACCGCTGCTCAGCCTTCCAGCCCTTCCTTTCCATCCCCAATTTCCAACCGACCTTTCCTCTCCTCCCTCCCCCCGGGCTCCCCCCAGCTTCTGCTGCCAAACAGAGCCCCAAAACCAGCTCAGATCCCGTGAGGATCCCAAGGATCCCCTCTGGAGCAGAGCCTGGGGCTTCAAGGGGATCCCTGTGCCCTGCAGGTGCCTCAGCAGCTGCCCCTCAGCTCCAGGCAAGCAGATGACACTTTTTGGGAGTTATTTCCTTCTCCCAGCATAAAGCCAGGACTGGGATGGACAAGAGGCTGTTATCACAGCTGGAGAACTGTGTGAGGAACTGGTGACAGGCCAGGAGCACAGGGTGGCAGGGACTGGGGTGACACCAGGCTGGGCACTGGGGGTTCTGCAGAGCTCCAGCCTCAGCCCTGGGTTCCTCTACAGCCTCAGGAAGGAGCTGGGCTCAGCACTGGGCTTGCTGCTGACACTGACCTGGAGCAGCTGGTGGCTCCCCAGAGGGCAGGGAGGCTCTGCAGAGAGACCTGGGCAGAGCAGAGAGGGACAATCCCCAAAGTGGTGGAGTTGAACCTGAGAAGGGCTGGATTCTGCCCTGGGATGGGCTGGGAAGGAAAGGCTGGAGAGCAGCTGTGGGAACAGCCTGGGGGGGCTGGTCCAGGGCTACCTGGATCTGAGTCAGCAGTGCTCTGGAGCCAGGAGGGACATCTCTGTCCTGGGGGGATCAGGGACACATCTCTGTCCTGAGGGGATCAGGGACATCATGGCCAGGGAGGGATTGTCCAGCTCTGCTCTGGGCTGGGGCAGCCTCACCTCCAGGGCTGGGGCAGTTTGGGGTGAAACAATGTAGAAAAGGCACTGAGCCATTGGAGAGCCCAAAGGAGGGACATGGAGATGGGAAAGGTCTGGAGTGACCACACGAGGAGGGGCTGAGGGCACTGGGAATGTCCAGCTGGAGAAGAGGAGACTGAGGGGAGACTGATCCCAGTTCAGCTTTCTGGGGAGGGGGTGGAGGGATAGGGACTGAGCTCTGGGGGACAGGGAGAGGACTCAGGGAATGGCTGGGGCTGTGCCAGGGGAGATTTAGGGTGGATTTTGGGAAAGGTTCTTCCCGCAGTGGGTGCTGGACACTGACCAGGCTGCCCAGGGAATGGTGACATACCTAAATCTGCCAGAGCTCCAGGAGTGTTTGGACAGTGCTCCCAGGGATGCACAGGGTGGGATTTTGGGGTGTTTGTACAGGGACAGGGGTTGGATCAGTGATCCCTGTGGGTTTCTCCCACCCAAACACATTCCCTGATTCTCCATTCCTGCTCAGGGTGGGATCAGGTGCTCTCTGCCAGGTGCTGTTTCCCACTCCAGAGGCAGAGGCCCAAACTGGGAACACCAAAGCAGTTCAACCCCAGGAGAACCCAGCTCCCAGAGCCCCTCACCCACAGCCCTGAGAGCACAGACCCTGCCAGGACATCCCATGGCAAGGATTCCCAGCAGGAACACCCTGAGGCGCCCCTTACCTGCTGCTGCCACCACGATGTCTGCGCGGATCGTGTGCTGCTTCAGCTGCTCCTTGGGCGTGTAGCGGTGTGAGATTGTCACCGTGGCATCACCTGCGGGGACAAGGGGCTGCAATTCACACCCAGCACTCAAACCCAGCCGTTCCTCAGCATCCTCCCCTTCAGGGCCACCCCTGTGTGCAACCAGGAACAAACCCCAGGGAACAGCCTATGAAGGGACAGGCAGGGATTTGGGATGGAAGAGGACAAGGAGCTGCTGAAGGAAGCTCAGGGGGGACCCTCTGGCTCTCCACAACTCTTCACAACTCTCCACAACAGGAGGGGGCAGCCAGGGCAGGGTTGGGCTCTGCTCCCAGGGAACAGGGACAGGACAAGACAAAACAGCCTCCATCTGTGCCAGGGGAAGTTTAGTTTGGATATCTGGAAAAAATTCTTCATGGAAAGGTTGTAAAGCATTGGAAGAGGCTGCCCGGGGAAATGGTGGAGCACCCACCCCTGGAAGTGTTCAACCCACATGTGGATGTGGCACTTGAGGACATGGGTCAGTGGTGGCCATGGCTGAGTCAGGGCTGGACTAGATGACTTTGGAGACCTTTTCCAACCTTAACAATTCCACAATCCTAAGATTCTGTGCACAATTGTCTCATCCTGGGCCAGACCCTTGAGCAAGGAACTCCTGGGACTGCTCTGGGAGGCTTAAGAGGATATTTGTCAGGTTCCTTGTCCAAGCCCACCCCTCTCCTACCTCCAGGGCGCTCGTGGCTGCCGTCGGTGTGGAGCAGCATGGCGATCGGCATCCCCACGTTCTTGGACCTGCCGGCCACCACCACGTTCCTGCCCAGCGTTGGGATGCCTGAGGGGACAAGATCACACAGTCACAGACTGTCCTGGGCTGGGAGGGACCCACAGGGGTCACTGATCCAACCCCTGGCCCTGCTCAGACACCCCAAAATCCCACCCTGTGCACCCTGGGAGCAGTGTTCAAACACTCCTGGAGCTCTGGCAGATTTGGGAATGTCACATTCCCTGGGGAGCCTAGGCAGTGCCCAGCACCCTCTGCAGGAAGAACCTTTCATCCAACCTGGAGCTCCCTGCCCCAGCCCTGGAGGTGAGGCTGCCCCAGCCCAGAGCAGAGCTGGACAATCCCTCCCTGGCCATGATGTCCCTGATCTCCCCAGGACAGGGATGTCCCTCTTGGCTCCAGGGCGCTGCTGACTCAGATCCAGGTGGCCCTGGACCAGTCTCCCCAGGCCGTTCCCACAGCTGCTCTCCAGCCTTTCCTTCCCAGCCCACCCACACAGCCAGGGGTGCCCATCCCAGGGCAGAATCCAGCCCTTCCCAGGTTCAACTCCACCACTTTGGGGATTGTCCCTCTCTGCTCTGCCCAGGTCTCTCTGCAGAGCCTCCCTGCCCTCTGGGGAGCCATCAGCTGCTCCAGGTCAGTGTCAGCAGCAAACCCAGTGCTGCTCCAGGTCAGTGTCAGCAGCAAACCCAGTGCTGAGCCCAGCTCCTTCCCGAGGCTGTGGAGCAGCCTAGGGCTGAGGCTGGAGCCTTGCAGAACCCCCACTGCTCTGTCCCCAGCCTGGTGTCACCCCAGTCCCTCCCATCCTGTGCTCCTGGCCTGTCACCGGTTCCTCACACAGCACAGTTCTCCAGCTGGGAATCCTTAAACCCAAACTGGAATTACAGCAGGAATCAGCCAAAACAAAGAGCTCTCACCTGTCCTCTTGATGATCTCCCAGACGCCCCAGGGCGTGGCAGGCAGCATGGAGTACTGGTCCAGGCACATGCGGCCCACGTTGATCACGTGGAATCCATCCACGTCCTTCTCTGGGCTCACAGCATTGCACACCTTGCGCTCGTCGATGTGCTCTGGAGAGGGCAGGGAGAGCTCAGGGAGCAGCCAGAGCCTCAGCTGGGCTGGCAGGCAGGCTCTGGTGCCCTGATCCTGAGCTGGGATTGGGACCCTGAGCCCCAGGCTGGAGCTTTGACCCCAAACTGGAGCCCTGACCCCAAGCTGAAACTGTGACCCCCAAGCAGGAGATCTGAGTCCAGCTCCTGATCTGGAATTGCAACCCTGAGCCCTGAGCTGGAATTGTGACCACAAACTGGAGCTCTGACCCCGAGCCTTGAGCTGGAATTGTGACCCCAAACTGGAGTTCTGACCCTGAGCCAGAGCTCTGACCCTGGAGCCCCTTTGGGTTTTGGGAGCCAAAGCTGCCAGCTCCCAGCACAGGGAATCACTCTGGAATCACAGCCCTGCTCCTGCTGAGGGTATTTTTAGGCAGCCCCAAGGCCACCACCCAGTTCAAGCTCCCAGCTCAGGAAGCTGATACTCCCAGCACAGGAATAGATTCAGTGCCTCCCAGAGCCTGAACTCCTGCAGGCAGCTGTGCTGAGGAGCTGGAGCAGGGCAGGATCCCCCTGACTGCCCCATCCCGCACATGGCAACCCTGGAAAGCTTGATGGGAATGAAAGGTGGGAATTCAGCTGCTCACCAGGCAGGGGCAGCTGCACCAAGAGCCCATCCACGGCCGAATCGTTGTTGAGCTTGCCAATCAAATCCAGCAGCTCCTCCTCGGTGATGGAAGCTGGCCTGAGGATGGTCTCACTGCTGATCCCTGGAATTGCCAAACCCACAGTGTTAGTGAGGCACAAGAGAGCGACTTTCCCACATTTTGGGGATTTAAACTGCCCTGTGTCACTGCCTGACCGAATCTGGGAGGTGCACACTGAGGGTGGCAGGGTTTGTGCAGCTTGCAGGCTGGAGACTCCTTCACAAGTGTTGGGATTCGTTATTGAGGACAATTCTAAGGGGCTGGTGACCTGGGAAGGGTGTTTGGGACCCTCCCAGTGCAGGGAGAAACCCAAGCAAAGAGTGCTACCATGAAAATAAAACTACTTGTCCTGAGAGCCCTCTGGACACAATAAAAAAAGCAATGTTTGCCTAAAAATCTCAGCCCTAAAAGCAGCTTCAGCAGCACAGGACCCAAGTTAAAATGACACCATTTGTTGGCCCTGACCCTGAGCAGGACCTTGGATTCCAAGATGGGAAGGAGTCAGAGGCTGCTGAACAGGGGCTGTGTCCCAGGCAGGTGAGGGAAAGAGGCCAAAAATCCCTTCCTGTGCTTTTTATGGCTCAGGGAAGGCTGAAAACCTCAACTGGAAAACACCAATCTGAAAATCCCAATCACAGAGCTTGAATTGCCCTGAAGGATCCAACATTAACCAACCACAAGCAAGGCAGCCACCAGAAGCCAAATTCAGGATGAAGGTGAAAAGCCAACAGGTGGATGCACCCCAAAAAGCTTCCAGCACGGAGGATTCCCAACTAAACAGCACTTTTTGGGAAGGGAGCTGCACACCTACCCACGTCAGCTGCCGCTTTGGTTTTGTTGAGCACGTAGGAGTGGCTGGCTGGGTTCTCCCCGACCAGCACCACGCTCAGGTGGGGTCTCTTGTTCCCTGCTGCCACCCACTGCTCCACCTCGTGCCGTGCTTCCTGCCGGATCTGCCGGGCCAGCTTCCTCCCCGAGATCACCACGGCATCCTCTCTGCAACAGGGAAAGTGTCACTGTCACTGCAGCCTCGGCAGGGATGGAGCAGGGAAATCAAAGGGAAAAGGCTCCTTCCCCTGAGCTCTGCAGGGGCCGTTTGCACCTTCCAGCACATCAAGCAGCACATTTTAGGCTCCTTTACAGCTTCAAAGCTGCAACCAAATGAGGCAGAATCAGAATATCCCGAGCTGGAAGGGACCCACTGGGATGATCCATCCAACCCCTGACACTACATCCCAAATTCCCACCCTGTATCTGAGAGTGGTGTCTGAACATTCCCTGAGCTCAGACAGCTTTGGGGCTGTGCCCATTCCCTGGGGAGCCTCTTCAGAGCCCCACCACCCTGTGGGGAGAGAACCTTTCCTAAAATCCAGCCTAAACCCCCTGATCACAGAATCACAGAATTACCAGGTTGGAAGAGACCTTCAAGATCATCAAGTCCAACCTCTGTCCTAACACCTCAACTAAACTAAACCATGGCACCAAGCGCCACATCCAGTCTCTTTTTAAACACGTGCAGGGATGGTGACTCCACCACCTCCCCAGGCAGACCATTCCAATATTTTATCACTCTTTCTGTAAAAAAGTTTCTCCTAATATCTAACCTATATTTTCCTTGGCGCAACTTAAGACTGTGTCCTCTTGTTCTGTCAGTTGTTGCCCGGAAAAAGAGACCAACCCCCACCTCACTACAACCACCTTTCAGGAAGTTGTAGACAGTGATAATGAGGTAATTTTTTTCCCCACGAAAAAACAGGAAATACTCTTCTCTTTTCGCTGTCAGTATCATTCACCTGGAGCACATTTCCAGCTAAGACACTCTGAGTTCCCATTTTTAGTGACCTGGGAAGGCACAGCAGCTTCACCACAAAGCACAGCTGACCCCAGAACAGTCTGTCAAGGTCTGTTCAGTGATCCTGGCTGGAGCAGCACAGCAGACACCCAGGGCTGTTCCCAGCGATCCTCATCCCCCCACAAATTCCTTGGCAAGGCTGTGGGGTCACCCAGCACAGCACAGATCTTGCAGGAGCCGATATCACCGATCTCACCCCCTGCCCTGCTCGAGTCATCACCACCAGTTGTATCTCCAGGCTGTTGGAGCTGAACTGGGAGTGCTGGTTTCCCACCCTGACAGCCTCCAAGGTCTCCCTAGAGCAGAGGGGACATTGGCCCCTTCAAACCCTGTCCAAACAGCTCCTCACACTGATTTCCAGACTAAATTTGTACTGGGAATATCCAGGCTCATTCCAGGCCGCAGCACATGGAGAGATCTGCAGTGAGCTGGGAGGCCACAGCAGCTGATGCCAGCTCTGAGCAGGCTGTGCCCACTCCTACACTGGGATTTTTCCCTTCAGGTACCACTGCAGTTCTCATTGGAACATCATTCCCATCCACTGATCCCTTTGTGAGAGGAATTCCCCTTCCCAAGCCTCACGTCAAGGCTTCACTATGGCATTAAGAGGTTCCTCCTGAGGGGCAACTCCAATCTCTGCTCTCTGGGAGCAGGGACAGGGCTGAGGGAACACCTGGAGCTGTGCCAGGGGGGTTTAGGGTGGATTTTGGGAAAGGTTCTTCCCCCAGAGGGTGCTGGGCACTGCCCAGGCTCCCCAGGGAATGGGCACAGCTCCAGAGCTCCAGGAGTGTTTGGACAGCACTGCCAGGGATGCACAGGGTGGGGTTGCTGGGTGTCTGTGCAGGGCCAGGGATTGGATCAGTGATCCTGTGGGTCTCTCCAGCTCAGGATATTCTGTGATTTAAGTCTGGCCTTGCTGCAAGGCCTCATGCCCAGCACTCACCTGCCTGATTTTCCTCTCTTCCAAGCAGGAGCAGGCAGATGCTCCCCACAGCATTCCTGGCATTGCTGCAACCTGCCCATTTCTGGAGCAACTCCCAGCCCAGCTGCATCACAACTCCAAAACCTACTCCGCCTGCCCCAGGAATCCAGGGACAACTGACCCAAAATGCAGATTCCAACCCTCCCTGCACAACACCATCCAAGATGAATTTGCTACACTTTCTCCTCAAAAATCTACCAGCTGCCTCATAGATGCATCTTCTCCTAGCAGGACCCTGCATTCAGTCCAACAGTGCTCTTTTCTGACCTTCTCTAGCTACAGTCCTGACACTGAAGCTCTGGGGATTATGGAAAAGCACCCCGAGAACTGCTCCAAAACTCACAGGGATTTTCCCCTGACACTGGGCTGCCCTGGGCTCCCAGGGAGAGGGAGAAGCGCCAGGAGCTCCCGGGAAGAAAAAGGGAGCTCGAAACACTGAGGAGGGTGGGATGCTCGGGGCTCTCTGCCCCTCTTAACCCAGTGGCCGGGGAGTGCTGGGGGGGTCTCTGTCCCTGTCACACCAGGGGATGCTCAAGGGTCTCTGTCCCTGTGGGGTGTGGGTTTGTTGTGGGGTGTGGGTCTCTGTCCCTGTCACACCAGGGGATGCTCAAGGGTCTCTGTCCCTGCCACACCAGGGGATGCTCAAGGGTCTCTGTCCCTGCCACACCAGGGGATGATGAAGACGAGGGGGTGGTCTCCCTCCTTCTCACCCCGGGGAATGGCTGAGGGGGGTGTCTCTGTCCCTCTCACTCTGAAGGATGACTGAGGGTGTCTCCGTCCTTCTCATCCCGGGGGATGCCCAGGAGAGTCTCCATCCCCCTCGCCGCAGAGGAACCCCGATGTGGGGTTTCTCTGTCCCTCACACTCTGGGGGATGATCGGGGGTCTCTGTCCCTCTCATCCCGGGGGATGGCCGGGGCAGTCTCCATCCCCCTGGCCCCAGGGCAGTCCCGGTGTGAGAGGTCTCGGTCTGTCCCTCCCGTGCCCGGGCAGCCCCGCACACCCACGCAAGGCGGGCGCGGGATTTCATCAGCCTGCACCGCTCGGCGCGGCCGCTGGGGGCCCGCCCGCTCACCCCGGAACAGCGGGGGCGAATCGGGCCGCGACCCCGGCCCGAGGGGAGACCGAACCGGGCTGGGCCTCCCCTCACATCCCTCAGCGCGCCGGGACCGGGCGGAGCGGGGTGGGCGCCGCTCCCGCCTCCCTCCAAACCATCCCCACACACCCCCCGGTATCCCGGGCCGTACCTGGCGGCGCTGAGGTGCAGGCGGCGGTCGCGGGGCTCCAGCGCGGCGCGGCCGAGGGTGCGGAGGGGCCGGAGCGCGGTAGCCATGCCGGATCCAAACCCCACGAGCGGCAGGAGCAGCAATGAAGAAAATGCGCCTCCCCGCCCATTATATACCCCCGCTAAGCCCCGCCCCCCCCCAGGGCAGCCAATGGGGTTGCGCGCCAAGAATGATTGATTGGTTCAGGTTTCCCCTTTTCCGCGCCGCGCCGCCTGGGAGCCACCGCGGCAGCGCCGAACGGCAGAAAAAAATAACATAAACACCGTCAGGGTGGGTGTTTGGGTAATGGATGTCATCTCCCGCAGCTCCAGCAATGGGCACAGTATGGGACCGGGCACGGCAGCGGGATGGGGTTGGGGATCCCTGTGTTTATCGAGCGCTCGGGGAGGTGTAAAAACCTGGCCAGGTTTTATCCAGCACTGCCGTGACCTTGGGATCAAAGTGCCAGCTCACCTTTCGCAGCTCCAGGGACACGTGAGGTAACGCTGAGGGAAATGAACACACGTGAGGTGGCTGAACTCGCTCTGCAGGGATTGCAAAGCACTCGCAGGGAGTGGACACAGCCTGCTCTGAGCTGCGATCAGCAGCTGTGGCCTCCCAGCTCGCTGCAAGGCTTTCCATGTGCTTTACATCTGTGCAGATGTTGGTTCCTTCTCCTTCTTCCTTCTCCCGGGCTGATCCTGCAGCGTGGACAGCAGCTCTGGAGGGATTCGGCTCCTCGGCCCCAGTCAGGTGAGACCCAAACTGCAGCCCTGGGATCCCAGCTGGAGGATGTGGAGCTGCTGCAGAGTCCAGAGGAGGCCACAGAGATGCTCCCAGGGCTGGAGAACGTCTGGAGCCAGGCTGGGAGAGCTGGGGCTGTTCAGCTGGAGAAGAGAAGCTCCAGGGAGTCCTCAGAGCTCCTTTCTGTGCCTAAAGGGGCTCCAGGAGAGCTGCAGGGGGACTGTGAGCACCTGCAACTGGCAGCAGCTGGAGCTGGGACCACCTGGCTCCCCCCAGCTTTGCTGGTGCCTCAGGAGGGCTGGCACCACTGCAGGGACATCCTGCAGTGACATCTGCCCTGGCCTGCTGGGCGTGCATTCCGTCCCAAACCTCGTCCTGATCCTGACCTCAAGCTCAGCCCACATTTAGACACACTCACAGTCCCCTGTTTCACCCCATCCCAGTCCCACACTCGTCCAGCCCCACAACCAGTGCCAAGGTCAGGCTGAAGGCAAAAAACCATGTTTAGCCTTAATGCCAATGCCAGCTCTAATCCAAAGCCCAGCCCTAACTTCCAGCCCAGCCCCAATTCCAGCCCCTCCCTAAATCCTCAGCCCTGAAGCAAACACCACATTTAACCCTGACCTCAAACTCAGCCCCAATTCCAAGTCGAACCCCAATGCCAATCCCAAACGCAGCCCTCAATCCAGCCTCCCCCCCAGCCCCAGCCCACACTCCAGCCCCAGCTTTCACTCCAAGTAACAAGGCCAGCCCCAATTCCTGCCCTAAACCCGATCGCATTCTTAGCCCTAAACCTCTGAAAAGCGACGTTCCGCTCTCCTGTTCAAATTTAGAAGTTTGATCAAGGACAACAGGGGACACAGACAAAAGTAACAGCGCTGGCTGTTTAAGTCAGAAGCTTAGTCAGAAGCTGTCGGGGGTTGAGAATTTCTTCTCATTCCTGTTACTAAGCAACAAATAGCCCGATGTTTAGAGCGATCAGGTCTTTTGTAAAAGACAAAAGCTAGGTTTGGGCAGGGCACGGTAAGGGAAGAGCCGGCCGTGGGAAGGCTCTCTCGTGGTTCGGACGCTGAGGGTAGAGGCTGCTGGCTCTTTGCTTTCCAGCTGCTACCAGAGGAAATCCAACTGTGCCCTGTTTCTCTTCTCTCCTGGCTGGGTGAGCTTTGATTCAACTTTTCTTCCCACTGGGAAGGGCGCGTTTCCCCGGGCTGTGTTTTCCCGCAGCTGCCACCGGGAGAGTCCGGCTGCCTCTGCTGCCTGCCCCTGCCCTCTGCCGCACGAGACCGCGGCGTGTGCTGTGACTGCAGAAACCTTTGCTACCTCGCTGCTAGCCGGGAGGGAGCCAGTGCCTGATCCTGCCTCCCTGCTTTCTGCCGCTCCGAGCTGCCTGGCTGCCTGCTTTTCAGCCTGTCCGCCATCATCCAGCTGCCTGAGGCTGACCTGACCCTGCACCACAGCGCCACCTGCAGCCGCTCGGGAGTCATCGCACCTGCCCTGCCTGGCCGGGAGCTCAACAGCGCCCCTGCTGCTTGCAACCGTGATTACACCACACGGGAAAAGGCTTGGCAGCTCCCAAGTTACCTGCTATTGGTTTTCTGGTTCTAGTTGTGGTTGCTATTGTTATTGTTTGTTTATAGATACTAGTAAAAAACTGATATTCCTTTTTTCCCATACTCTTGCCTGACAGCCCTTGATTTACAAAATTAAATAATTCGGAGAGAGGGAAAAAAGAAAAATCACATTCTCTGTTCTAAGGGGAGGTTTTCAACCTCTTTTGGGAGACACCTGTCTTTCAAACCAAGACAGATGCAAAGAAATCACAAAGCCCCACACCTCCCCACGGGAGAGGAGGAAGGAGCCCCCCCGGGCGAGGAGGACGGTGAGCACCCCCAAGCCCTCCAAAACGGCAACAATGACAACAATGCCCCGGCCCTCATCCGGGACAGGGAGCTAGGATGGCCCAGCGTTCTCTCTATGTCTCTCCTGCCTGGGGAGTCCTGGGCGTGTCTCTGTCCTTCTCTACCTGCTCGGTGCCTGTTGGTGGCTCCATTCTTCTCTCCCTGGGAGTCTCCATCCCTCTTGGCCCTGCTTTGTCTCTTTGCCTCTTGCACCGGAGGATGCTTGGGGGTCTTGCGGGCTGTCCTGCAGGGGGCGTGACCTCGGCTGGGTCACCACAGGGGTGAGGGGGACAGAGACCCCTTGGTCCCCAGCGTGGCCCAGAGTGAGAGGGACAGAGACCCCCAAGCATCCCCTGGATTGAGAAGGATGGAGAATCCAGCGAGCATGCCCCCGGCACGGGGTGAGAGGCATGGAGAGCGCTCTGCCCCCCCCCCGGCTCTCTCCGGCTTGAGAAGGATGGAGACCCTTGTGATCATCCCCCGGGGAGAGAGGGACCGCAAACACAGCTCCTTCTCCCTGCCCAGAGTGGCTGTAGCTGATTTGACACATGGCTTTACTTCCCATGTGTGTTCTTTCCTTCCCATGTGTGTTCCCAGCTTTTTGTCAGTTTGCTGACTAGTGTTTCCTGCAGCACTGGATTTTCTGCAGAGCTTGGGGTTGGCAAACGAGCTCTCGCAGAGGTTCCATTCCATCATCTGCCCATGTCCACATCGGGAACTTCATCCCACTTCTTCTCCCTTCTACAAAAAACCATTAATTGCCAGATGGAAATGTCTTGTAAGGTTTCATCCTTTTGCCACTCCTCTGCATCCCCCCATGTGGAAAGTGGCCACCACCCATGACAATGTTTTATTTCTCTGTCGGG